>NC_046159.1:24839270-25173020 GCF_011064425.1 Rattus rattus | reverse complement strand
AAAAGTCGATATGACCTAGCAGAACTCTGGGAACACTGAATACCACAGTGAATTTGTGATGCCTAACTTTATGTTTAAATTTTTTAAATCTCTGTGCTTAAGAGAAGTATAAAGCAAAATTAGACTGCCAAATGTTAAAGGCTGTTAAGGGTTAATTTTTTACTGCTTTTTTCTGCTTCTGTACACATACTTGTTTTGTATGAGAGGACTTTCTGCTTAGACCTAGACTAGTGGTTCTCAACCCGTCGGTCTCTGTCTCTTTGAGGAGTTTCACAGGAGTTGAATGCCAGATATCATGCATGTCAGATATTTACACTGTGATTTGTAACAGTAGCAAGATTGCAGTTATGAAGTAGAAACAAAAATATATTAAAGGGTCACAGCATTAGGAAAGTTTAGAACCACTGGTTTAGATAGAATGTAACCTTGTGTTCTTTGCCTTTATAAACCTCTGACTGAGATGGCTGGGTGCTGTATTATGGAATCTTAAGTCCATGGAGGAGACCTGGTGCCAGTATCTGAATAAAAACCTCTTCTTTGTTAAACAGTCAGACTGGTGGGTCTCTAAAAAAAAACCCCAAACTGAGGGGCTCATCTGGAATCTGGGCCTTCAGCCAGACTCACCTTCTCTTTTTTGCTGGCCTTGGTACTCTGGAGGCTCCCAGGGTACTGGAATCAAAGGAATCAGACAGGTCCAGCATTGGGAGGGAGTCATCCACAGTTGGCATAAGATTCTCTATGCTTAGATTGTAAGAAAAGTGACATTGGGAAATTTCAGGAGGTATAGGTAAGGATCCTGTCTGTAGCATGACCTTGTGAGACTTGTGGAACAGCAGGATGCAGTGCTGAATCCCAAGTTGGAGGGACTGCCTGGGTCATGCTGTCCCTCATTTGTTTTTGGTTTGCCTGGGTGGCCATCAAGTCATAGAATTTTGTCTGTCTGTTTTGTGTGGCTTGGATTGTTTGTATTTGAGGTGCTTCATCTTTAAAAAAAATCTTATTTTTAAGCCTTCTTTGTTCTCAGATTACTCTGTTCCTGTCCTCTGGTCACTGGATTCGTGTCTTTTGGGTATAGGTGACATTAGATTGTTGTTTTATCTTGTGCTATTTCAATGAAAATCTGGCTCTTCAGTTGAGTTATGGTTCCCCATCCTCTAGACCCACACATGCTTGTTTAAATGTTTCCTCCAAATCTCTACCCTGTATCAGCCAGGCCACCTCACTATGTGACAGAGAAAGGAGAGCAAACAAAATGAAAGGACAGACTCTCCCTAGTGGGGACTATGGCTCCTCATCTTGTACCCCTTTTGGCTTTTGTTTAACTCTAAAAATTTTACTAGAAAGTTACCCATCGATTTGTAAGACTATTCTGTAATAGTCTTATTCCTTTCTGTACCTCAAGATTTGTAGGTCTATTGGTATAGGTAAAGCTCTGTAAAATGTGCAACAAAATGTTAACTTAAAGCTTATGGCATGGGGGGGTGATGGTTGAAAATCTATAATCTTAATTTACTATAGGATATGGTCTATGCAACTTGTGTTCAACTCTTGTTTAAAAGAAATGGGTGATTTTGGATAACAGTGGGTCTCAAAAACATTTTTTGGATCATGATGGTTTCTTTTCTTTTTCTTTCTTTCTTTCTTTCTTTCTTTCTTTCTTTCTTTCTTTCTTCCTTCCTTCCTTCCTTTCTTTCCCTCTCTCTCTCTCTCTCTCTCTCTCTCTTTCTTTCTTTCTTTCTTTCTTCCTTCCTTTCTTTCTTTCTTTTGTGGTGATTCTTGTCCTGAGTATAAGAGAAACAGATGAGGGAAACATTTTGGAAAACAACACTAAAATGGCTATCATAATTAAAAACGTAATAATTTTTATTCCCTAATTGAGGAAGCAAATGAGGTTTTGTTTATTGTGTTCAGTAACTCTTTGCTCATTTTAAAATATGGATGATAACAGGTCTTCTGGATGTCATCTTTTTCTCAGAATAATGTGATGGGTTAAAACAAAATGTTTGTCCTTGAATGTTTTCAAAACTCACAGAGCCTGCAAATGTCAGTGGTTTGATATATGCGACAATTCTTCTAGTAATTTTGCCAATTCCAGTTTTCACTTTAAATAGAAGGCTATGACCAGATACATACTTAAGCTAATTAAATGCACCACCTCAGGACTAGGTCTGAAAAACCCATTTAAAAGGCAGACAGAAAATGCTGCAAAGCAGAACCAAACAGGAAAGCTTCAGAAAGAAAGCTGTCTCAAAAACAACAATGACGACGACGACAACGACAACATCAGCCCAGGTCACCTCCTGGCTTAGGGCTACTTGTCTCTGACCAGAGATTGATACCAACCAGATGGTCACTATGCAGAACCTGCACTCCTAGCTTGATCTTCTGATTAAAAATATCAGCAGACGTTTAACATCACCAGATAAGCTCTGATTGTATTTTTGGACAGGTTAAGATGGGAGAAAGCCGTATTATTCTAGATAAAGAATAACAGAAGCTTGAGAAACAGAATGAGCAAGGATCGAAAGGGATTTTAAAAATTAAAAATATAGTGAAGGAGATGAGAAGCCAGGGAGTTGGGGCCATGGCTATGACCTAAAACTGAGATATTCCTATCTTATGATATAGCAAGATACCATGAAATATCTGAGTACACTAAGGTGTACTCAGGCTAACAGAACCTGACTTGAAAATGTATATATATCTGGCTTCCTTGTGTTCGCTAGCACTAAGTTTTAGCTATTTAGATAAGCTGAATCATACAAGAAACTGTGATAGCACTTATTTATGCATTATAAAAGGCTCAAAAGTTAAGATCTACAGTCTCTCTGTGGGCTGCATTTATGATTTGAAGTTTTATTTTGGTACTAAAATAACTTCAGTTGAAGAATTGTAATTTTTTAAGGCTATAATTAGGACATGCAGGTTAACAGTCAGTCACCTTGTAAATGATCAAAGTCTTAGACATGCTCAGAACTGTGCTTGTAGTTGGGCTAAAAAACAAATGCAATTCATTGACAGGGGTTAGATTTATTTAACTTTATGTATGTGTTCTCAAGGTTAAGCCTAAAACTAGTAACTAAAAAGAAGTAAAGTGTGTTTAAAGTCAGATGTATTTAATAGATAGCCTTGCTTCAGAGACCTCCTGAGTATGGCATTTAAACTATTCAGTGAAAAAAGGCTTCCAGTGTTAGACAAAAATCAGCTCCTAGTGGCAACCCTATGGTTTCCTCCAAAGAAGACGATCCCACATGGATTGTGGTAACATTAACCAATGGTCACAAGTTCCCCTGCCTCGCCCACCTTGAAGTCCTGTGGACAAGCAGGACACTGGAGAAGTGGATGTCCCTTTTTGCCTCACCAAGGTAAACCAGTCTCTCAAGTTCCTCACACACCCATAGGAAAGTCTCTCGGATCTTGTGGGTTTCAAATACAAAGGCTGATGCTGCCCTGTGTGACTGTCATAGAGTTAACGGTGTCCTGTGTGACCACTGGAGACTGAAGTCATTCTATGTCCTTGGGGATTGTTGAGATCACCGAGGAGGAGCCTAGGGTAACTGTCCAGGAAGCTGGTAACCTCGCCATTTTATTGATACAGAGGCATTTGCTTTATACTTCCTGCTAAAATTTATCCTTCTCAGATCTCTGGTGGTGTTGATGGCTAACAGTAGCTTTATTGGGTTAACAGCAGCTGCCTGGTTAATGCATTTCATATATGAAAATCAGAGCTTGCTTTCCTAGAGCTATTATGTCTCCTGGTGAGAAAGGCAAACACACAAGCAGATTTCCATATAACTTTTGCTACCCCTGTACTTGAAAGAACTTGTGTTGCGATGGCTCCTCTGAGTGTTCAAACTCTAGTGTCTCATGGTGATTGAATGAAAAAAAAAAAAAGGGTTGCAGTTTATGTAAGTTGTATGGGTCAGAGAAAATAATTAAAAATAACAAAACTTAACAATGATATATGATGTTAAGACTTCAAAAGGTTCAGAGTTTTAACATACTAATCAATGGAGTTCTGATGAGCTATTAATATGGCTCTGGCAAAGAAAACACTGACTACTGTTATAGTCACAAGCTCAAAATTTAAAATCTCCTTTGGTTGTTTTCTAATTATAGACTAAAAGGTGCTTCTTGTCATGCTAAAAATATCTCTGTCTGATCTCTCTCTATATCCAGCCATCTGGAGAGAGTAAAATGTGTTAATGCTTTAACTCAAAATCATCTTGGGGGTTCCAAAGCTTTTATTACCATTCAAAGGCATGAGTCTACTGTTTTGTTTGATTTGTTTTTCTGCCGTATGGATCTCTGTACAGATTACAAACAGCGGTAATCAAAACTTTTATCTCTTTTTGTAAACTTTAAATTTATGCAAGCTTCAGGGAGTAATGACTTGTATTTACCTGTCACAGGTCAAGCGGACTCCAGATAAGAACTCCTGTCAACAAGGGGCCAGAGCTTCCCTGCCCACTGCTTAGTCCTGAGGGGAAAGTTCTAAATGTAAGATTTTCCTTTAAGTCCCTAAACCTTAACTTCTGTCCATAGTCTGTATCTGTCCCAGCAAATTTCCACTTGCATGACAGACACCATCCATGAATCAGCTGTGCACTACAAACTACAAAAGGCTGCAAGCCCTGGACTTGCTGAAAGTTGGTATAAACCTGTCCAGGTACTGTCATTGCTCCCTGTCTCTTCAGCTAGGTCAGCAAACCAGATACTTCTGATGAATGCTCTCCACTGCCTGAGCCCCCAACCCTTCCCTTTGACCAGCGTTCCAGCCTTTCTGGTCCCTGACAATGACATCCTAGTTTCAATGGAGAAACAGTTACAGAAGAGAGTACATGGCCCCCTATTCTCAATAAAGGCTGCAATGTTATGTCTAAAGAACAGGTACCCTGATGGAAGAGACCACATCTTGTCATCCTTACTACCTCCACTGCTGTCAAGGTTGACAGTATCCACACCTAGATGCATTACTCCCAGGTCAAATATATCACGACATAACAACATAAAGACGGGTCTGTCAGCAAGGCCTGTGAAGATCCACTCACAGCCAATTTCATCCAGGTTTTCCAGTTTTGTAGTAGGATCAGATGAATTGTTGGATTTCCTTAGTTTCTGCTGTTATGTCTCCCTTTTCATTTCTGATTTTTGTTAATTTGGATAATGTCTCTGTGCTCTCTGGTTAGTCTGGTTAACGGTTTTTCTATCCTGTTGATTTTCTCAAAGAACCAGCTCCTGATTTTGTTGATTCTTTGTATAGTTCTTTTTGTTTCTTCAGCCCTGAGTTTGACTATTTCTTGCCATCTATTCCTCTTGGGTGTATTTGCTTCTTTTTTGTTCTAGCGCTCTCAGATGTACTGTCAAGCTGCTAGTGTATGCTCTTTCCAGTTTCTATTTGGAAGCACTCAGAGCTATGAGTTTTTCTCTTAGCACTGCTTTCATTGTATCCCATAAGTTTGGGTATGTTGTGCCTTCATCATCATTAAATTCTAAAAAGTCTTTAATTTCCTTCTTTATTTCTTCCTTGACCAAGTTATCATTGAGTAGAGTGTTGTTCAGCTTCGATGCATATGTGGGCTTTCTGTGTACCAAAGATAAAACAGGATTAGATAAACCATCTAAACAGTCCCATAACTCCGAAAGAAATAGAAGCAGTCATTGAAAGTATTCAAACCAAAGACATCCCAGGGTCAGATAGGTTTAGTACAAAATTTAGTGCAGGATTCTATCAGATCTAATACTCTCCAACCTATTCTACAAAATAGAAACAGAAGGAACACTACCCAATTTGTTCTGTGAAACCACAATTACACTTATAACTAAATCACAAAGAGACCAAGAAAGAAAGAGAACTTCAAACCAATTTCCCTCATGGATATTGATGTCAAAATACTTAATAAGATTCTTGCAAACAGTCCAAGAACACATCAAAACAATCATCAATCATGATCAAGTAGGCTTCATCCCAGGGATGCAGGGATGGTTCAATATACAGAAATCCATCAACATAATCCACTATATAAACAAACTCAATAAAAAACCCACATGATCATCTCATTAGATGCTGAGAAAGCATTTAACAAAATTCAACACCCCTTTATGATAAAAGTCTTGGAAAGATCAGAAATTCAAGGCCCATACCTAAACATAGTAAAAGCCATATACAGCAAACCAGTAGCCAATATCAAGCTAAATGGAGAGAAACTTGAAGCAATCCCACTAAAATCAGGCACTAGGCAAGGCTGCCCACTCTCTCCCTACCTAGTCAATATAGTACTTGAAGTCCTAGCCAGAGCAATTTGACAACAAAAAGAGGTCAAAGGGATACAAATTGGAAAAGAAGAAGTCAAAACATCACTATTTGCAGATGATATGATAGTATACTTAAGTGACTCCAAATCCACCAGAGAATTCCCAAATCTGATAAACAACTTCAGCAAAGTGACTGGATATAAATTTAACTCAAACAAATCAGTAGCCTTCCTCTACTCAAAAGATAAACAGGCTGAGAAAGAAATTAGGGAAATAATAGTCACACAATAGTCACAAATAATATAAAATACCCTGGTGTGACTCAAACCAAGCAAGTGAAAGATCTGTATGACAAGAACTTCAAGTCTCTGAAGAAAGAAATTGAAGAAGATCTCAGAAGATGGAAAGATCTCCCATGCTCGTGGATTGGCAGGATTAATATAGTAACAATGGCCGTCTTGCCAAAAGCAATCTACAGATTCAATGCAATCCCTATCAAAATTAGAAAGAGCAATTTGCAAATTCATCTGGAATAACAAAAACACCAGGATAACCAAACATATCTTCAACAATGAAAGAACTTCTGGGGTAATCACTGTCCCTAACCTCCAGCGGTGTTACAGAGCAATAATGATAAAAACTGTATGGGGTTGGTACAGACACAGGGAAGTAGATCAATGGAATACAATTGAAGACCCAGAAATGAACTCATACGCCTATGGTCACTTAACCATTAACAAAGGAGCTAAAACCATCCAGTGGATAAAAGACAGCATTTTCAACATACCGTGTCAGCATGTAGAAGAATGCAAATTGATCTATTCTTATCTCCTTGTACAATGCTCAAGTCTGGGGAGCTCAAGTCCAAGTGGATCTTGGACCTCCACATAAAACCAGATAACCTGAAACTAATAGAAGAGAAAGTAGGGAAGAGCCTTGAACACATAGGCACAGGAGAAAATTTCCTGAACAGAACACCAGTGGCTTATGCTTTAAGATCAAATGGGACCTCATAAAATTGCAAAGCTTCTGTAAGGCAAAGGACACTGTCAATAGGATAAAATGGCAACCAACAGATTGGAAAAAGATCTTTACCCAATCCTCCATCAGATAGAGGGCTAATATCCAATACATACAAATAACTCAAGAAGTTAGACTCCAGAGAACCAAATAACCCTTTTAAAAATGGACTACGGAGCTAAACAAAGAATTCTCAACTGAGGAATATCAAGTGGTTGAGAAGCACCTAAAGAAATGTCTAACATCTTTAGTCATCAGGGAAATGCAAATCAAAACAACTCTGAGATTCCACCTCACACCAGTCAGAATGGCTAAGATCAAAAACTTAGGTGACAGCAGATGCTGGCAAGGATGTGGAGTAGAGGAACACTCCTCCATTGCTGGTGGGATTGCAAGCTGGTACAACCACTCTGGAAATCAGTATGGTGGTTTCTCAGAAAATTGGGCATAGTACTACCTGAGGACCCAGCTATACCACTCCTGGGCATATTCCTGAAAGATGCTCCAATATATAACAAGGACACATGCTCCGCTATGTTCATGGCTATTATTTATAATAGCCAGAACCTGGAAAGAATGTCCTTCAACAGAGGAATGGATACAGAAAATGTGGTACATTTATACAGTGGAATACTACTCAGCTATGAAAAACAATGACTTCATGAAATTCTTTTGCAAATGGATGGAACTTGAAAATATTATCCCGAGTGACGTAACCCAATCACAAAAGAACACACATGGCATGCACTCACTGATAAGCAGATATTAGCCCCAAAGCTTGGAATACCCAAGATACAATTCACAAACCACATGAAGTTCAAGAAGAAAGACCAAGGTGTGGATGCTTCAGATCTTCTTAGAAGGGGAACAAAAATACTCACAGGACGAAATATGGAGAAAACGTGTAGAGAGACTGAAGGGAAGGCCATCCAGAGACTGCCCTATACTGGGGGATCCATCCCATATACCAAACCCAGACAATATTGCAGATGCCAAGAAGTGCATGCTGACAGGAGCCTGATACAGATGTTTCCTGAGAGCCTCTGCCACAGCTTGACAGAGATGGATGCTTTCAGCTAACCATTGAACTGAGTTTAGGGTCCCCAATGGAGGAGTTAGAGACAGTTAGGACTGAAGAAGGTGAAGGGGTTTGCAACCCCATAAGAGCAACAACAATATCAACCTATCATACCCTCCAGTGTTCCCAGGGATTAAACCACCATCTCAATAGAACACAGGGATGAACCTATGGCTCCATCCACATACGTAGCAGAGGATGACCTTGTCGGGCATCAGTAGGAGAGGCCCTTGGTCCTGTGAAAACTTGATGCCCCAGTGTAGGGGAACATCAGGGATGGAGGTTGGAGGGAATGGGTGGGTGGGTGAGGGAGCACCCTCATAGAAGCAGTGGGGCAGACGGGATAGGGGGTTTCTGGAGGGGAAACTGGGAAAGAGGATAAACATTTAAAATATAAATTAAAAAGTCTAATAAAGGAAAAAAAGATAAACACAGTTTGTAGACTAATAGTGTTGTGTGTCTGACTGTGTGCCCTCCTGCTTTTTTGTGGGAGGCATGGCTAGATCTCCCCTTAAGAGCAAATGCAAACTTGCCATCAAAGTCTCACAGCTCCTGGCTACCACTCAGTTAGGTAGATGTTCCTGCCTTCATTTCCCCATTGAAACTGTTTGGTTTGCATGTGATAGTAGATCACATGCCAGATTAGCTATTTCACCTACTCATCAAGCCTCCAAATTTGTATCTTGGTAATCCTGTTTCCCAGGATATTTTGTATATGACAGCTCATCAGGGAGAGAACACTTGCATTTGCCAATCTTCCCAGCTCCCGGGGCAAAGAGAAATGAAACTAACAGTTCCCCTTCTCAGACTCCTCATAGTAAGTTTAGGATTGGAAACAGCTGGAGCCACTCCTGGGGCACTGGGCACAGCAATGGCTGACGTCAGTTACAAAAACTTAGGACTTCGAATAAACCAGGATTTATTTGTGTTAGAAAAGTCTATGGCAGCAGCAAACCACTGAACTGAGAACGGGACCCCTGTTGAAGGAATCAGAGAAAGGACTGAAAGAGCTTGAAGGGGTTCGAGACCCCATATGAACAACAATGCCAACAACCAGAGCTTCCAGGGACTAAACCACTACCCAAAGACTATTCATGGACTGACCCTGGGCTCCAACCTCATAGGTAGCAATGAATAGCCTAGTAAGAGCACCAGTGGAAGGGGAAGCCCTTGGTCCTGCCAAGACAGAACCCCCAGTGAACGTGATTGTTGGGAGGGGGAAGGCGGTAATGGGGGGAGGATGGGGAGGGGAACACCCATATAGAGGGGGAGGGGGAAGGGTTAGGGGGACGTTTGCCTGGAAACCGGGAAAGGGAATAACATTTGAAATGTAAATAAGAAATACTCAAGTTAATAATAATAATAATAAAAAAGAAAAGTCTATGGCAAAATTGGAATAGGTCGACTCATTATCTGGGATGGTCTTATGACATTATCTGAGGTAGGGCATTTGATCTGCTTTATGCAGAACAAAGTTGCCATATGTGTTATGGAAACTTGCTGCTTCTGTGCAAACCACTCAGGAGTTATCAGGAATAATTTGGCCAAAAATTGAAAACACATTACAGAGAGGGAAAAGGCCTTACAAAAAAGAAAATAAATGGCTCCCTTTCTTTTTCTTGGCTAGTAACTCTGTCATCAGCCATCCAGGGCATTTAGCTCTCCTGTGCCTGCTGATTACTGCTGGCCCCTGCATCATTAATTACCTAACTAGATATATGTGTTCCCATTTAGGAACTATTAAGCTGGGGGTAATTAAGTTCCCATATTAACAGGTACCCACCACAGAATCAAGGATTTGACTCAAGGTATAATTCAAAGGAGAAATGTTATGGCTAAAATTGTGTTGATGGCTAACACTATTTTTTTTTAAAAAACTTAATGCTTTCTTTTTTTTTGTTTGTTTGTTGTTTGTTTTTTTTTTCGGAGTTGGGGACTGAACCCAGGGCCTTGCGCTTCCTAGGCAAACGCTCTAACCACTGAGCTAAATCCCCAACCCCGGCTAACACTATATTTAAAGGTTTAAAATCTCCGTGCTTAAGAGAACAGTAAAGCAAACTTAGACCTCCGAATGTTAAGGGCTTTTAAGAGTTAAACTTTTTCTTGCTTCTGTAAATAAGCTTGTTTTGCAGAGAGGACCTTCTGTTTATAGAAGAGCAAATTGTAACTTTGTATTCTTTGGCTTTATAAACCCATGACTGAGGTGACTGGGGACTGAATTAGGGAATTCCAAGTCCTGGTTGTAGACCTAGTGCCAGTAGTTGAATAAAATCCTCTTCTTTGTTAAAAATTGTTAATGATCAGACTGGCAAATCTCTGAACAACCCCAGATCCCTAATGAACTTTGCACAGGAAATGAGCAAAGGAACTAAAATCCCCAGAGGCTGGAGTTATCAAGGTGTCCTTTGTCCTTACTTCCTGGTTCTTCTGCCTTCGGACTTTCAGCAGACCTTTTCCCCATCTAGCAGGCCCCTGAGCCTGTGCTTTCACTCGTTCATCAACCTTTCAGAACCCACTAAATATGTTCAGTGTAACCAATCAGATTAATTTCACCTGGATATCTGATTAACATGTAGGTGGGACCAAACTGACCAGTTTCCCAGGGTATAAAAATCTCCTCCAACATGTGATGTTTGGCAACTTATTTTTGGGTCCCTCATGGCAACAGGAAGCTGTTTCTTTGCTTCTCCACAGTTTTGCTTGCTGCCCCCTCTTCTGTGCTGCCTCAGTTTATTCTTTACCATCATCATATGGAAAGCTCAGCTCTGACTGGACAGATGTCTCAGTAGTTAAGAGCACTGGCTGCTCTTTAGAGGTTCTGAGTTCAAATCCCAGCAACCACGTGGTGGCTGGGAACATCTGTAACTATATTTCCATGGGATCAATACCCTTCTGGTGTGTACATGTTCATACAGACAAAACAATGCCAAACACATAAAATACGAATACATCTTTTTTAAAGAAAAAAAGCTCGGGGTTGGGGATTTAGCTCAGTGGTAGAGCTTTGTCTAGCAAGTGCAAGGCCCTGGGTTAGGTCCCCAAAAAAAAAAAAAAAGAAAGGAAAAAAAATAAAAAAAAAAAAGCTCAGCTCTAAGACAGGAAACATGTCAAATTGTGACAGTAAATCTGTTACATTGTGACACACACCTGACAAGATGCTATTTAAGGAAGGTTATTTGACTCGATCTAAGAAGGGATATCACCTATTACACAAGGGAAAGCATGAGGTGAGTGGTCACTTTATATTTACATAAAGTTTATATATACTTTATATATCTACCTGTCTGTAGGCAGAGAGATGATGCTGGTACTTAGAGCACATTCTTCTTTCTGTGCATGCTGAGATCCTAGCACACGTGATGGTACACATTTAGGATGGGAATCCCCTGCTCAGTTAGACCTTTCTGGAAACATCAAGTCAAGTTGGTAATGAAGATCAACATGAAATTCTTCTGAGTAACTGGAGAGACTGTAAGACCAGGCCCTGTGACACAGTGAATTGAAGTTTGGTGCAGTGAGTATTTCTTGGGAGTAAAAGATAGGAAAATATAGAAAATGGAACTTGGGAAAGTTAAAAAAAACAAACAACAACAATAACAAAACCCAAAAATCCTGAGGAATTCTTCACTAGATTGGCCCCATGAGAAATGCTTATAAAAGTATGTGACAGAGACTGGAGAGAAGGATCAACAGTTAAGAGCATGGACTGTTCTTCTAGAGGTCCCAAGTTCAATTTCCAGCAACCACATGGTGGCTCACAGCCATGTGATCCAATGGCCAATGGGATCCAATGGCCTCTTCTGGTGTGTCTGAAGATAGCTACAATGTACTCGGATACATAAAAAATATCAAAAAATATTTCCCCACATGCTATTGATATTTCAAAGTTCAGGATTTTAATATTGATCAATGGAGTCTGATAAGCTAATGGAACATTGGCAGTTTACAACTCAGCAACAAGCACACAGTTTTAATTTCCCTTTGCTAGTCTTCTGAACATAAATTTAAAGATGCTTCTCATTATGCTAAAAAGAATCTCTGTTCAATCTGTATATCTAGTCTTCTGGATTGAGGAAAAATGTTCTGCATTTTTTTTAACCCAAACCCATAGCTTTTTACTAGGTTTCAAAGACATGAATATACTCCTGTTGTCTAACAGACACCTCTTAACTACTTTTTCTAAAATATAGGTTTTTAACACAATAGTAAATACTAATGTTTACCCTTTTGTAAACTAAAGTTCCCATAAGCTTCAGAGAATCAAGAGTCCTAAGACTTGCACCTGCCTGTTACAGATGAAATGGACTCCAGATAAGTACACTGCCTGTTCTGATCCAATCTAGCAGGAGGTGGCCCCAAACAAAAATGCAAAGCCTTTGTCTTTTGGTGCTGCTGGCATTGCAGACGATATTCTGAAAAATTTATGGGCCATTTTTCCTTCATGGTCCTTGTTTATATATCTCTTATTGCATGGAGCAGGACTTGGTTTTATGATCCATTTTTATAGCATGTCTATTACCTGTTTTTTGAGAGAAATCATCAGAACTTTTACAGATGTCAAAGCAGTTATATAAATTCAAGCTCTAACATCTTTCCTAGAAGAAATTGGTAGTCAACGACAGGTAAGATCGTCTTGAAAACCTTCTCAACTTAAGACAGGCCATGAATACAAGACTATTCATGTGCCAGTGACGGGTAAGAGCTGTGTTTTCAGATGGCAACCTAAGACAGGCACAACTTCCTGTTCCATGACTGATAAGGATTAAAAAAGACGAGTACGATTCTCTCAGAGGTGGATCAACTTAAGACAGGGCATGAATGCTAGGATTCATGTACCAATGACGGGTAAGATCCACAGTTCTTGAGGGGATGCCTACACAGTCTTTCTACTCCAATAGCTGAGACAGCTTTGGCTTGTATAGATAAAAAAGGGGGGACATGTGGGAAACACTTCTGGAGTTAACTTTGGCTGACTTCTTGCTTGTGATTAATTATGAGTGAGTCTGCTAACATCTGTCTTTGTTTTTAGTTAAGACATGCATTATATCCTGCCAAGTTCCTCTGCTTACACATATGCCCTTGAGAAACTGTCCAAGCCTGAAGGAAATGGCCTTAGTCAAACATGGATACTGTGTACCAGGAACTTGCCACATAAGCATTTATACTCATCATTGTTTAATTGGTCATGCTTTCTGTTGCTTGCCTTTAAAAGATGCTTGTAGCTGTCATGGTATTGTATTGAGTAGCAGTCCTCCCATACCTGTCTCTTGTGTCTTCTTTCTGCCTTTCCTGTAATCATCCTAAGTCCCTTGATTGTGGTTCCCAAGTTGACTGACCGGTGGCTCCAGCATTTCACAGTGCATGAACCATTATGCTTCTCTTTCTCTCCCATCTCTCTACCACATACTCTATCTTTCCCCCCTCTCCATCAAATATCAGTTCATCATAGTGGTGCTTTGATGAACCCATCCTTCCCTATTGTTTCCGTTTCTGAGGTAATGGGGTATATTTATACTTGCTAAGAATAAGTTATTGTTTTACTTACAGGTCTTTAATTCATTCCCAACAGAGGTTCACTGCATACCTTAGGCCAACCTATACCTTATCATTTTCCTGCCCTGGACTTCAGTGACTAGGATTACAGGTACCACCAGACTCCTTACTTTTTACCCTTGAGTTATTCACATTGGCTATTATATTTTTTTTCTGAATCTGTCTCTTAAATATCTCTAGAGTAACACTTTCTGTTTTTTTTTTAATTGTGGCATTGTACCTAGCACAGAGAAATCTAGCATTTTACTCCTTTTTTTGTGTGAACATCTCCATTTCATTAAGTGTACCCACATTCAGGAACTCTTCAATGATCTCCAACAGCAAGCCTGCACCATTAAACCACAGATCTCCACTCTCTCCTCCCCACCTTGGCAACCTCTGTTCTGCTTTCTCCTTACATGAATTTGCTTCTTCTCAGTGACTCCCATAAGAGGAAGACAGTATTTTCTATTCTAGACTGTAATTTTATATCTCCAAAGGATAATGTGGAAGAGAAACCATTAGACATGAAAGGAACAAATGCTTCAGAGAAGAAATGGAAGTGAAAGCCAGGGGAGTAGAGTATGCTTATGGGAGAGGACAACAGAAGTCCAATGTGCCAAAGAAAATATACAGACCTGAAAAGAAGAAAATAGAACTAAACACAAGCAGGAGTACTGCTGGAGACCCCCCTCCTAGGCTGCCCCCCAGCACAGTGACATTTATTTTCGTCAACAATATTTTACATTTTATATTTTTTAGAATGGAAGGCTTGTACATCTTTTATGAATACTTTGATTAGCATGCAAGGTGATGGGTTTCATTATGGCATTTTCATACATACATACATACATACATACATACATACATACATACATATCATACTTCATTCTTATTGCTCTGCCCCACCGCCCTTGCCACCTCCCTTTCTTACTCTTTCTCTCCCCCAGTAATCTCCCCTTCTGCTTCCAAGCCCCTTGTGTTCCATTACCCTGCTCTGCTGCCATCTTCCTGTCTTTGTCCTCTTTTGACTTCGAAGTCCTATGCACATTTATATAAACCAAAATCTAGACTTTACCTATGCAATATTTGCCTATTTTACCAAGGCTTATTTCACCATCTATAACTACCCCAGGAATTCCCATTTTCCTGCAGACTAGATGACGTCACTCTTCTACATGGCTGAATAAAATTTTACTGCTTTTATGCATAGCACAGTTTCTTTATCCATTTATTGTTGGTCTAGTCTGCTCCCATATCTTAGCAATCTATAAGAATGTCTTTGCATACATTTCAAAAGTTTATTTCTATGATTTTTAGCAACGTCTGTAAATGTTTTTTTTTAAAGTTTTCTAATTGTTACTCGTATAACAAATGCAATTATTTATTTATTTAATGCAAAATATTCATAACAGAACATACTATGATGTAACTTAAAAATAACAGATTCTGACTATGTAGATTCGCTGCCATGATTCTCCTGACTCCACTTCTCTAGCAGGACAGATTAAATGACTAGCTGTCTTAGTAAAAGTTTTATTGTTATGAAGAGACACCATGACCAAGGAAAACATTTAATTGGGGCTGGCTTACAGTTACAGAGGTTTAATTCATTATCATCATGGCAGGAATCATGGCAGCATGCAGGTAGACATGGTGCTGGAGGAGGAGCTGAGAGTTCTACATTTTCATGCAAAGACAGCAGAAGGAGACTGTGTTCCACACTGGGCAGAGCTTAAGCATAGGAGACCTCAAAACCTACCCCCACATTGACACACTTTCTCCAACAAGGTACACCTCCTATTAGCACCACTCCTCATGGGCCAAGAATTCAAACACTGAAGGAATTTTTTCCTTTCTCAGTTTGCTCTGTTTCAACAAAATGCTCTTCATAAGAGTAAACCACAGGATAGAGCACATACTAGCTTATTTTGAGACTTCTTTGACAAAGGAAATAATCTAAATCTCTTCACCTTAGCCTCAGGCAGACTCTTTGAACAAGGGCAAAAAGCAAACACATTCTTCACCAAAATATCACAAGAATGATTTCTAGGCAACATACTAAAATTCTTTTCCTCCGAAACCTCTTGAGCCAGGCACCCATAGTTCAAATCACGGTCAGCACCACTGTCTTCCATGCTTCTACTAGTATCACTAGTTCACTGCTTTGCTAACTCAAAGTTCCAAAATTCAGATTCCTCCAAACAAAAGCATGGTCAGGCCTATCACAGCAATATACCAGTCCCTAGTACCAATGTCTGTTTTAGTTTGGTTTTTATTGCTGTGAAGAGACACCATGACCATGGCAACTCTTATAAAGGCAAATATTTAATTGGGGCTGGCTTATAGTTTCAGAGATTTAACCCATCATAATCAAGGTGAGAAGCATAGCAACATGCAGGCAGTCATGGTACTGGAGGTAGAGGAGTTAAGAGTTCTACATCTTGATCTGAAGGTAGCCAGGAAAGAGACTGTCACACTGGGCAGACCTTGAGCATAGGAGACCTTAAATCCTGCCATTACAGTGACACACTTCCTCCAATAAGGTCACAACTACTCAATCAAGGCCACACCTCCTAATAATGGCACCCATCATGGGCCAAGCATTCCAACACATGACTCTGTGGGGACCATTCCTATTCAAACCATCACAAATACCAGGCGTTATTATTTTGATTTCTTTCCTCAGTGCAACATCAATACAATATTGGTGACTGAGAAGTTATATATACATGTATACATTATATCAATATCTATCTCTGTCTATAAAGCTAGATATAAACAGATATATCAGAGTTGAAATCTGTACTGGCTGGTTTTGTGTGTCAACTTGACACAGATGCAGTTATCACAGAGAAAGGAGCCTCCCTTGAGGAAATGCCTCCATGAACCAGCTGTAAGGCACTTTCTCAATGATTAAGGGTTGAAGGACCCCTTGTGTGTGGTACCATCCCTGGGCTGTTAGTCTTGGGTTCTATAAGAAAGCAAGCTGAGCAAGCCAGGGAAAGCAAGCCAGTAAGTAATATCTCTCCATGGCCTCTGCATCAGCTCCTGCTTCCTGTTCTTGTGTAATTTCCAGTCCTGACTTCTTTTGGTGATAAACAGCAATGTGAATGTGTAAGCTGAATAAACCCTTTCCTCCCCAACTTGCTTCTTGTTCATGATGTTTGTGCAAGAATAGAAACCCTGACTAAGACAAATTGGAACCAGCATAGTGGGGTATTCCTGTGTCAACCTGACCATGTTTTGGGGAGGACTGTGGAAGGACTTTAGAACTTCGAGCTAGAAGATCCATTGGGATGTTAAGAGCTCTGTGGGATGTTCTGTAGGAGTTTAGAAGATAATGTTGAGAACAGTGCAGAAGACAGGGGCCTGGCTTTTGAAATTTCAGAGGGAAAATTAAAGACTCTTATCAAGGTTGTTGCTATTTTGATTGTGAAGATTCTGTGGTTTTGGTTAGCTGTGGCTGAAGAATCAGCTGTGACTAACAAGATACAGAACTGCTAAATCAAAACCTTTGCATTACTGGGACTATTGATGCTGGTCAGCTGGAGGTAAGAAATTAGTAGTGATTAAGAGGAGACCAGCATGAGGTGAAATACTTTGGGAAGTATTTTCTGAGAGCACAAAGAGGCTGTGTTCCAGAGATAGCCAAGGTTGTACCTCCTGCTGTAGCTGGACTTGGTGATGTTTAAGAGTCACCCAGGTGGTACTGATTTTGAAGGCATGAAAGAGTCATGAAGAACAACTTAAGCTTGGCACTGTGAGAGGCCATTGAAGGCCACTGGTGAAGGTGCAGTCTTAGTTGCAATTGATGGCCCAGGACTGAAATGGTCATGCAAAGGAGTTGAGGCTTGGCACCATGAAGAGAGCCTATGAGAGGCTATTGGTGAGGCCTAGTTGCAGCAGAAGACAGCAGTGTTTTGGACATGACAGTACCATGAAATGACGACCAAGAACAGCAGCAGCAGTGGAGTACAGCCATCTGGAGCCTAGAAGACAATGTGTGTGCTACAAAGGACAGAGATGGAGAAGTGACCCAAGCCCTTGCAGGAGCCCAGAAAATCATGAGTAGATTCCAGACATTGGACGTTTAGAGTTTTGAGTTCACTTTTGATTGTGAGTGTGCCCTGATACTTTTTCCCCTTGAAGGAAGAAAGGTTTTTAGTGGAGCCCACAGTTAAGAGACTTTGAATTGTAAAAAGACTTTGAATTATAAAAGAGATTGGATATTTTAACAGGATTGAAAATTTAATATGTAAGAATTTGTAAAGACAGTATGACACTTAAAGTTATTTAAATCTTGGGAATGAATAAGAAAGTAAGGGTTGAGTCTTAATAATGATGTGTATGTGTGTCAAATTGACAAGGGGTCAATTGTACTGGTGTGGGGCTCAAATTGAACCTCTTCTGGAACCTCTTGAATGAGACTCATGGAGGTGGTGATTGATGTAAAAGCAAGAGGAGTTTAATCATTCCAACATGTTGAGGCCATCCCACTTCAAGGGGAGATGACCCTGAGCAGTTCTGAACAGGAAAGTATATACCTTGTAAATAATTGGGGCAGAATTCAAACAATTGGGGCAGAATTTGCACAATGGTAACTAGGCAGGGTACTTTGCACATTTGGTGGAATGAAACAACTTTCAGATCAACTCAGTGTATTGTTCAGGACTTTCAGTTGGAAGTCAGGTAGCTTTGTATGACAGTTTGGCTTGCAGCTGTTCCAGGAACTAGATCAGTTTTTTTTTTCTTCCTGGAAGGGGGGGGTCCTTGTGCTCGGAGGTTTGTAGTGGGCCCCAGATTGGTCCCAACTCTAGTCCTTTCACCGGCTAGTTTTTTTGTGTCAACTTGACACAAGCTGGAGTTATCACAGAGAAAGGAAATGCCTCCACAAGATCCAGCTGTAAGGCATTTTCTCAATTAGTCATCAAGGGAGGAGAGCTCCTTGTGGGTAGTAGCATCCCTGGGCTTAGGTTGTATAAGAAAGCAAGCTGAGCAAGCCAGGGGAAGTAAGCCAGTAAGTAACATCTCTCTATGGCCTCTGCATCAGCTCCTGCTTCCTGTCCTGGGTGAGTTCCAGTCCTGACTTCCTTTGGTGGTGAACAGCAATGTGAATGTGTAAACTCCCCAACTTGCTTCTTGGTCATGATGTTTGTGCAGGAATAGAAACTCTGACTAAGACAGCCCCCAACACAGACACATACAGACACACACAGACACACACACAGACACACACACAGACACACACACACAGACACAGACACACACACACACACACACACACACACACACACACACACACACACACACACACACACACGACGCACTTGAGAATCAGTAGGTACATGAGCCAGCACCATCCAATATCTGTTATATATAGCCAGTGCCAAGATCCTGGCTATAATGGAGCTTGGGTGGGCTCTGGCATCCTTTCTACTGCAGAAAAGTGATTTAACCCCTATAGAACCATACTTCACATACTCTGAGGGTATCTCCCTCCACTGCCATGCCCCCCCCCAATGTTCTAGATGTGGTTAAACTCTCTGTATCCTCTTCTAACCAGGTTCCTTCAGTGGTGATGACTTGTTGAACTATGCATGGCACTGAAACTTTATTATAATTCTTTCAATTACTTATGTAAATAATATCACTTGCTTGGTACATCAGTAGTGCCAGACACCAGACACACACACACACACACACACACACACACACACACACACACACACAGAGAGAGAGAGAGAGAGAGAGAGAGAGAGAGAGAGAGAGTAGAAATATTCATTGCATTGGGATGAAAATTCAAGAAGTCAGTAGCTATCTGATAGCGCTCCCCCAGAGACTCTCTGTAACTAGGGTTAGTGGTGGGCAGCGTCAGAACCCTCAACATCAGTGGTTCTCAACCTGGGGGTTGAATGACCCTTCCACATATTAGATATTTTACATATCAGATATTGTGACTCATAACAGGAATTCTACTTAAAAGAATTTTATGTTTGAGAGGGTCACCATAACATGAGGAACTATATTGAAGGGTCTCAGCATTAGGAAGGTTGACATGTGCTTACATGCCTTACAGGCATCTGGTCAAGCCAGAACTATCACTGTAACTAGCAACTTCAGAGTTTTGACCACATACACTCTCAGAACTCTACCAGCAACACTGGAGACCAGCCACTGATGTTGGCTTCTTGAACTTTCTTGTCTCTTTCCATGTGCCTGGGCAGTGGCTGTTCTCTGTGTCAACTATCCATTGCATATTCATTCCCTTAGTTCCTTAGGCACCAATGCCAGGCAAGTCCAGCAAGATTGCAGGACACTGTGTGCAGACTAATACCAGACCTGGGATTGTGGGCTGTGGGTTGAAGAATCTGGCTTGACAAGGAAATGTGATAGAGGAGGATGTGGGAGACTGTGGGCAGTAGGGGTAATTTCAGAATCTGAGGGCCACGGGAATGCTGGAATAGGTACTGAGGATGAACCAATTGGTATCTCCTATGCATTTTACATCCTAATCACACACAGCCTCTGGTATGGGGACTTGGCCAGGATCCTTCCTTTGGTGGGTGAGATTAATGGCAGCACATGTGGACATGGCAATCCTAGGCCCACATCTAGAGCTTTAGGTCCCACAAAAGATAATACACATGAGAATGAAGACTATGAAGAGGATGAAGGTGGCTGGCCACGAATTGAATAACAGAATACTGATCCTTGAGGGAATGGACACTAGCTCCAGGCAGGGAGAAAGTGAGGGATTTGGGATGGAACTGGGCTGGCTGAGTGTTGCTGTGGCTGGGGCAGACTGCTGCTGTTGTCCACCTCATCTCTTCCTCCTGCAAGCCCGAACATTGTGTTCCTCTAGATAATTCTGGTTAAAATGCTCCCCTGCACCTGTATTTCCATTCTCAGCTTTCAGAGATGGACTTTCACATCTGTTGCTTGGATCTCCATGAGTCTTTCCAAAACTTGCATATGAGAATGATATGTTTTTCCCTTTCTCAGAATGTTTGAACAAATAGTGGAAACGTTGGAACCATTTCCAAGTTTTCTTTTTCACTTCTTTAAGAAAGATGTATTTTCTTATTTTCACTTATGCTTATGTGTGTCAGTGTGAGAAAGTATGCTAGATGAATGCAGAGGCCAGTAGAGTCTGGGTCTTGATATGGTGCTGAAAGCTGAACCCTGGGGTAAACAGGATGCATTATTAACCCCTAAGCCATCTCTCTGGCCCATAGGTGAACTTTTCTTAAAAAAAAAAAAAACAACAAAAAACCAACAAACTCTTTATGTGTATCAGTGTTTTGATTGCAGGTATGCATAGCCAGCTTTTTCTACCACTCTTCTCCACCCCTCTTGTACCCTTCCAGATAGGAGAGAAAGAAGGATAGAGGAGAAAGGGAGCATTAATATTGTTAGACTACTTCCTGCTGATTAAGGACATTGAATTCCTTGGGGCAAGTTTGATCTTCACCATGACATGATATCCAAATTCTTCTTCTCATCATTTTGCTTGTGATCATTTGACAAACAACAAAAGTGACCAGCAGCCACCTCCACCACCTCCACCACCACCACCACCACCACCACCACCACTACCACCACCACCACCACCACCACCACCACCACCACCACCATCACCACCACCACCACTACCAGCAGCAGCAGCAGCAGCAGCAGCAGCAGCAGCAGCAGCAGCAGCAGCAGCAGCAGCAGCAGCAGCAACAACAAGAACAACAGAAGGAGGAAGGGGAGTAGGGGGAGGAAGAGGAGGAGGAACCATGCCCCTCCCAAGGCTCTAGCATTTATATACCCTCTCAAGAATCCCCAGAATTTCAAATGTCATAGTCTTGCAGAAACTACTTGCAACTGGCAAAATCACACCCCTGTTAGAGCAAATCATACTCAGCTGCTGTGGACAATCTAAAGAAGCCCCGTAACAAATCCTGTAAAATGAAACATACCCACCTTACAGATTTTGTTTCTTTTAGTACTCCTAAGGTTAATTGTGGCAGGCAATGAAATTTGATTATACAAAGAAAAACTAGGACTTTTTTTTTTTTATAATTTCGTTGGTCTGCTGTCAGGTGATAGAATTTTTTTTCTTTAAACCTTTACTGTTAAATGGTGTTTTTCATGAAAAAGTGAGGCTTCTAACACATTTCCTATTATTAATTGACCAATTTCTTCATTTCCTTGTGCTAGTGGACCTGGCAAGCCTGTTTGAGACTGGATATAGGTGACATATAATGTATAGTTTCTATTTCTGATTGCCTGTTACAGTTGCAGCAATAACAGGGTTAATTCTGAATTATCAGGAATAAATTAATCAGTTCTTTATGCAAAATATTGAATTAGCAATTATATTAAATGAGGACTGTATAAAACTCTGATTTTTTTTAACTGAAGTGTATGGGCTTTGAATTACTTTGTTTATTTTGTCTGACTTACAGCATGACATCCCAACTTATTTGCATCAGGATAGAATTAAGTTCTTCAGGAATTGGCCTTCCCTTTCCAATATGTGGGAAAATCCAATTAGTTCTTTTTATAAACTGAAGATGCTTGCTTTTAGGATATTTGTTAATTTCTTACAGATAGCTGCCACAAGCTCTTTGCCATTCTTCATTAATTACTCATAATAACATAATCTCAGCATTAGTAAAAGGCACTATGATTTGGTTGGGTCTATTCCTGACAATTGATGTAGTCTTATTCTCCCTCTTATGATAAATCAGAAACTTTTTCTATGTAAGTTGTAAATTTTTACTTTGTATGCTAAGAAAATCCATTCCAGAATTCTATCTTCCATTTTCACAATGAGCCCAGTAGGAGAGTTAGTTGAAGGCAAAGTAACCAAAATACAGTCAAGTTGGGACCTACGCAATCCACATATGCATCTTGCAGTCTCTGTTCTACTAGAGTTAACATTCTATCTGCTTCAGGTGTTGACCTTCTTGAACTGTATAATCGGAATCTCCTTGTAAAGTTTGAAACACGTCTAACTCTTGAGTAGTTAATCTAATGGTAGGATATAGCCAATTACTATCTCCCATTATTTTTTGAAAATCAATAAGAGTCTTCAACTGATCTCTTCAGATCTATAATTTTGTGGTTGAATTTTCTGTTGAATTATTTTACAGTCCAAAGAGTTAATAGAATCTTCTCTCTATAGTTTTTCAGGAGCAATCTGTAACCCACAACATGGCAGAATTCTTTGTGTTTCCTTAAACATTTTTCTCTAAAGTATCTGCATTAGAATCAACCAAAAATATCATTCAGGTAATGATAAATAGCAGATTGAGGAAATTGCCTATGAATTATTTCTAGTAGTTATTGCACAAAATATTGACATAAAGTTCAACTACTTAACACTTCCTGTGAAACAACTTTCCATTGATATCTCCACCAGTATTATAAATAAGTACTGTGAATGCAAACCTTTTCCTATTCTCCTCATGGAAAATGATTGTAAAAGCAATGTTTTAAATCAGTTATCTATCATAGCAATAACTTAGATAATAAAGAAGGTAAAGGACTTCCAGGCTATAATAGATTCATTGACTGACTTGCTCTATTCACCACTCTTAAGTCTGTTAACATCTTCCATTTTTCTTATTTCTTTCTCTTTATTACAAAACAGGTGAATTTCATGATCTTGTAGATTCTTCTCTATGTTGAGCTTTCAGCTGCTCTTGTACTAGCTGCTCAAGTGCCTGCCATTTTTCCTAAGTTAAGGGCTATTGCTTTATCGATACAGGCTTGTAAGTTCACCATTTTAAGATTGGGCCATTGCTTTTTCAGCAGTGGGCTGTTGGGGTACACTATGTGAAGGTATGTCTCTGTATATTCAATGGTTAATTCTGTATTGACAGAGAGCTAATGGCCCATCACTAGTCTTATATTTTGTAAATATTCATTCTTTCTCACCTGACTAACTAGAATTCTATTTGATTGGCTTTAATAGAAATCTGATAGTCAATAGCTGGCTGGGTAGGAAGTGAAGGATGGATCTTTCCATGGAGAGAGAGACATCTCTGGAATGCTGGAATCTTGAAGTAGGAGCTTCTAATGCCAGTAAAGAAATGGATTTGCCAGTGAGAGTAAAAGCAAGCAGGCAAAGAGCAAGCACTTTTTTTCTTCCATGCTCTTGGTATAGTCTGCCACCAGAAGGGGTGGTCAAATTTAAGGTCTATCTTCCCACCTCAAAAACCTCAGATTTAGGTGAATCTTCCCACTTCAAATGATTCAATCAAGAAAAATCCTTCACTGTGCCTCTTGGGTTTTTGTTAATTCCAGATGTAATCAAGTTGACAAAAAAGAAAAAGAATGTCTATCATAATCCCTAACAAAGGACATTGTTCTCTCTTTTATTGAATAGCACAGAAAGCATCACATGGGGGAAAATGGGGATACTGTATAGAAATCTTTCATGAAGTTTTTCTAGGCTTAAAGTCACTGACTCCAACAGAGTCCAACCGACTCAGGTAGCAAAGAGCAAAGAGTATTACAAATGTCATTTATCAAACAATGGCCACATGTTGTGTTCAACATCCATGAATGTTACATTCAACATTTATGGTAAATATTCATTTTAGAAGATTCCTATCCATTAGTTTAGATTGTAAATGTTGATTACATGGGAAATCCAAGACGAGTGAGCTGACTGTTACGTTGTTCTCTTAAAAGAAGGTTAAACAAACAGGCTGAGAATATAGTGTGATCATAGTCTTTAGTGACTTCCAGGTGTAACACTAACTCTGGCTGGGAGGTTCAGCAAAATTTCTAGTCTCAGAATGCAAGAGAGATTTTCAGAATACCAAATAATCACCGTGCACCATATTTGTGCAGTGCCTTTGGAGGCCAGAACAGGGCATCCGATCCCCTGGATCTGGAATTACAGATGTTTGTCAGCTGCCATGTGGATGCTGGGTACCAAACCTGGGTCCTCTGCAAGGACAGACAATGTTCTTAAACATGGAAGTTATTGCTCCAGCCCATGACTTTCTTTTTCTGATTGACAGTACTACAGAGATGTTTCTGTCTGTTTGTGGACTTGATGTCAAGCTTTAAGATGCAGTTGCTCCCTTGGTTCAGCTGGGAAGCATGAGACATGTGGGGTTCCAGCTCAGCTGTACTGTACACATTCTAGAAGACTGAAGGGCTTACATGACCTTGGCTAGCTCCCTTGATTCCCTGGTCCTTGGTATCAATACCATTAGATCACTGCATCACGTGATTTCTGGACTGGAGAGTTAGCTCAGAACAAACAAGCCATTAATAATGTATGGTTGTAGATTAACTCAAAACAAACCATTAGTGTAGACCCATACAGATTCACTTCTTAGTGTGTGATACAAAGCGCAGTACTAGCCTGGTCTGTTATTCTTCTCCCTTTATGACTATTGCCTCTGCAACATCTTCTCTGCATGTGAGAAATGGCAACCTGTCTGTTATCAGTAAGTTTATTTTTATCCATAAGGGAACTTTCTGACACATATTCACACACTCTGCAATAGACCTCATGCAATAGTGAGCAGTTGTGCAAAATAAAAGACAATAAATCAGGAAAATTAGGAAGGCCTCCATGAGGCCTCTTCCACATGGGAATAAGTAAGAATCACTCTTCCTTCTTTATTTTAGAGATAATCGCATTAATTATATTAGCCTTTTTGTTGATTAGTTGGGCACTGTCTAACTGGTCAAAATGAGAGTTTCCTTTAAACTGTTCACATCCACGGCTTTGTCTCAGTAATAAATAATCTACCATAGCCTGCAGTTCCTCAGAGGCTTTCCTAACTTGACTTAATTCCTGTCTAACAGCCCCAGTAGCATGGGATGTTGTGTCTAAGGCTCTGCTGGTAGTGCAAGCCAGGTCTTCCAATTCTGCATTCAAGAATCCTATCATCTCTGGTGTTACAAAGATGGTCATAGAGGCATATTCTGCAGCTCTCCACAGATGCACTCTGTCACCACAAGTAAGCAGGGAGGAGATTTCCCTCTTTGTTTTCACTCTGTGCTTCAGGGCGGCTTTCTGAGACATGTGTACTGTAACTCTTCCTATGGTGCAGGGTCCCCCAGCACTGTTTGCAGGCACAAAAGAGTAAGCTGTCTTCCCACACAGCAGGAACCACCCTGTTGGTAGCTTTAGGTGGCCCACAGCATATAACATAAGGGAGAAAGAATCGCATCTCACGAGGCTACTTTCTGTGAGATCTACACAATCTCTAGGGCACCCCCAAAAAATAACACAATCCCAGGAGATGTGATACCTGCCAATTTTTTTTCTCCATCTTTATTAACTTGGGTATTTCTTATTTACATTTCAATTGTTATTCCCTTTCCCAGTTTCCCGGCCAACATTCCCCTAGCTCCTCCCCTTCCCCTTCTTTCTGGGTGTTCCCCTCCCCATCCTTCCCCCATTATCACCCTCCCCCCAACAATCACATTCATTGGGAGTTCAGTCTTGGCAGGACCAAGGGCTTCCATGGGTGAGTCCATGTATAGTCTTTGGGTAGTGGCTTAGTCCCTGGAAGCTCTGGTTGGTTGGCATTGTTGTTCATATGGGGTCTCAAGCCCCTTCAAGCTCTTTCAGTCCTTTCTCTGAATCCTTCAACGGGGATCCCGTCCTCAGTTCAGTGGCTTGCTGCTGGCATTCGCCTATGTATTTGCCATATTCTGGCTGTGTCTCTCAGGAGAGATCTACATCCGGTTCCTGTCTGCCTGCACTTCTTTGCTTCATCCATCTTACCTAGTTTGGTGGCTACATATGTATGGGCCACATGTGGGGCAGGCTCTGAATGGGTGTTCCTTCTGCCCCTGTTCTACACTTTGCCTCCCTATTCCCTCCCAGGGGTATTCTTGCTCCCCTTTTAAAGAAGGAGTGAAGCATTCACATTTTGGTCATCCTTCTTGAGTTTCATGTGTTCTGTGCATCTAGGGTAATTCAAGCATTTGGGCTAATAGCCACTTATCAATGAGTGCATACCATAAGCTGAACATCCCTGTTTCTATCTTGGTCACAACAGGCCCCCAGTTATAGATGTCAGAAAAGTCCATCGGCTTCTTTATGTTCTTGAATAAAGTACAGTTTCGTAAATCCTCAAGGTGTGTGCCTACACCCACGAAGCACGATGTAGAAACCTCCTTGGAATACAAATCCCCTCTAACGCCAAAGTCAGAGTTATTTAAAATATTTTCTGTTAAGTAAACCCATAACAATCTCATCCTTCTTAAATGCTGTGGTATTTTCCAGGAGGGTCAAAAGGCCAGTCATGAAGAGCAGCACAGTTAACATTGTCTTTTTAGAGTCAGTTTCAAGTCCCCTGTTTGCTGGACTGTCCATTGGTCTTCACATGCCTTTTTACCATGGTGCAGTGTATCTAATGTTTCCGCTCAGTGACTTGCCCTGTGGTTAGTGTCTCCAGAAGCGATTCCCAGGAGCCAGGCTACTTCTTAGCCTTCTGATCCTACTTCCAGGTATTGCAACAGAACATGATCTGCCAGTTTTAATGAATACACAGGACCTGTAAGGACAGACTCATTAACACTTGCACATATTTGATTAAATGTAAAATTGCCTTTGATAATATACATGATTCTTAATGTTCAGTTCATTTTTAAAATTTTCTTGGATATTTTATGTATTTACATTTCAATCATTATCTTCTTTCCCTTCTTTCCTATACTTCCCTCCCCTAGCTTCTATGAGGATGCTCCCACTCCTACCCACCCATTCCAACCTCAACGCCCTGGCATTATCCTACATTGCAGAAATGAGTCTTCACAGGACCAAGGGTTTTTCCTCCTATTGATGCTAGACAATGCCTTCTTCTGCTACATATGTGGCTGGAGTCATGGGTCATTCCATGTGTATTCATTGGTTGGGGTTTATAATGTGCTACTTAGTATACATTTGGTCTGAACTAGTCACCCATAGACAATCTCATGTTCACTCAAACTGAGCCTAACTCAGGAAGCAAACCTCACCCTGAGCAAGGCCAATAGTCAAGGCTTGGTCCCAGTGATATGTTTCTTGGTACAACTTAGTAACCATACTTTTACAGTGTGGGTCATTTTCTCTACCTTGAGGCTTCCAGGCTCTGTGCAATGTACCATTTATGCCTAATTCTTTGTTTACTCTTTGTTCAATCTTAGAAACAGTTTACAAGTAACACTTTTCCTCAGCAAGGATTTGATAACTTCTCAATTCTATGAAGAATTTTTTAATCTGTCCCCCCAACAGGTCATTAAAACCAACATATATTTGAACCTTCTTGGCCTTGATATTAGTGTAAAATCAACGTGCCAATTCTCAAATGAATACTGCCCTCACTAGTGTTTTAAGTCCTTTTGGTTCGGGGGTGAGGGAGTGTTTTCCTGACAAACTGTACATTGAGTAGCTGTCCTTACTATAGCTTCAGAGAGTCTGAGGCCTAAAACTCAAAACTTAATGTAATTATTTGTAGTGTTTCTCCCAACCGGAGTCCCAAATAGTAGACTCATGCAATTGCTTAACAAATGGATTTACTAAATGGGCCGGAGAGAGTGCTTTTCCTTTTTTCTTTTGTGATTATAAGAGTTGGAGTCACTGAATCACATCTAATAGCTTTAAAAGCACCTGAGTAGAATACTGAGGTACAATTTCAATCCAGCAAAGTATAGGAAGGGGTGGCATGGCATTGTGGGAATTCAGGTCTCTTTAATTGTTCTCTCAGGCTAGTTGTTTCTGTTGACCAATGAAGCAGCACCATTCTTGTGGCCAGAACACTAATACCACCCGTTCAAGAGCAGGCAGCTTCCAGTGGTCTAAGAATCTCCACTGTGTGCTTGATTTCTTTCTTACTGGATTGACCTGTTCCGTTTCTTTCCAAATAGAACTGTGAGCATGTTCAACTGCAAACGTACACCTAGGGTCAGTATAACTATTGGCTGGATTCCCTGCTGACAGTTCAAATGCTCATCAGGGCAATGAGCTGAGTTTTCTGGGTAGACATCCTTGGTGGCAGCACTTTGGACTGGTTGGTTTCTCCTAGGGTAACCACAGCACACCTAGCAATTTCATTGCACTGGTAGATGTAGGTAGCTTCTTCCTCAGTGGACAGGGTGCAGTCACCTTCTGCCAGAACTGATCCTGTAAGTCAAATCTACAAGGTAGATTTCATCTATTAGCTTGGTGCATTCATGTAGTAAAGGCTTCCATTCTGGGCCCCGAAGGAGAGTAGCTAGGTTTATATCAGCAGAGGATTATTAGGTAGAATGGCTTGACATTCCTCCATCTGTCCTGCAGTGAGTCATATATTCCATTTTTTCTAAGAAGGTCATCCCTTGGGATGGCACATCCACCGCAGTGGCCTGGGAAGACCTCTTTTGCTTCCTGCAAGAGTTCTCAGGCAATAGCTGCAGCCCCTCTCCTTCGAAGCCTGTTAGTATTGCCAGACTCAGTCCAATCCTTTCCATTCATTTCCCTGCCAAGCTTCCTAAAGGGGTTTAGCCCAGGAGGCCAAAGTTTGGGATCCAAATTCTGTAGCAACCTGCCATACCCAGGGAACACCCTATTGTTATTTAAATGGGGTTCTGCTTATGAAATTGTCTACGTCTAGCTCCTGATCAGGCTTATCTTTCAAGGAGGAGACCCAAGAAGCTCATGGAAGACTTAGGTGTTTATGCTACAAGCCCACAGGCAATCAGATGATGTAAATGCTCTCTGGTGTTAGTTAAATATTGCTGAAAGGAATTGGTCATTATCAGAAGTCCTCTATAAGCAACTCCCTCCCTTTCAGTGCTAAATCTTTAAAATTTTGACCCAATGTCCCCCAAAGGTTATTGAGAAACCCACAACCCCCTGAGATAGCACTGTTTAATGGAACTGACTATTTTCTTTTGTTTTTTATGTGTATGAGTGTCTTGCCTGTACTGGTCTGTGGACAGTGTTATGCAGTGTCCTGCTAGGTCACATGAAGGCATCAGATCTCCTGGGACTGGAGTTACAGTTGTGAGCTGGTATATAAATGCTTCAAATTAAACCTGAGTCCTCTGGAAGATCGGCCAGAGATCTTAGAGGCTGAGCCATCTCTTTAGCCCCTAGATTTACTGTTCTAAATGTGAGTCAGGGTCTTTTCACCCAAAGGTGAACAGAGGCTGAGATTCTGAGTCAACTGGAACATTCACAATGTGTCTCCAAGTCCAAACTGAAAACCACAAACATGCCCCAGCATGCCATCAGTCAGCTGGTACAGGCAGGGACAATATCAATGCACAATATCAATGATGGCTGACAACTCTTGTACAGATGAGTGCTCATCAGAATGGGACGTCTTCACTGGTAGCGTGGGACTCTCATTAAGGATTCTAATAAGCTCACACATTGGGAAAATTAACTTCCAGATTAGCTTTGTCTAGGCTTCCTTGAGTGTGGAATACTGCATTTCACTTTGAATTCAGGAGTGTCTGTTAGATGGATGCTTACAGAAGAAGAAGCTCTTTGAGACTTCTCGAATTCCCTAGAAGCCCATCCAGCTAGACTTACCTCGGTCAGTCCTTTATTTCATGTGACAATCAAGCTCCTTTGTATTCAATTCAGGATGAATTGTCAGATGTGTTCTGGAAGAACCTGTAGAGAAGTTGTCAGGTTTTAGGAGGGGGGAATACATAAATTTGTACCTGCAGATTAGGTAACAGTTCTCCACTTAAAATGTACGGGAACAACTGGAACAAACTCATGACATGACGCGCTTGGAATGCAGAAACCATCATGACATGAAACTCCTCAGACAGATTTTATTGTCCCCTGGAGCAGGACTTCGGAGAGTCTGGCCCAGGCTTTTGAAGCAGCATGATTCTGAAAAGGTATTCAGAGAACACGTCAGTCCCAAGGGCAAAAACCATTTGCACTGAGATGCTTTAGTACATCCGGCTTCTTACAAAGAAAAGGTTCTGTGGACACAGAGACTTGAAGTTTGAGGGGGCACAGTGCCTATCACTGGCCTGGCCCTAAGATAGATGGTTTTATGGTGGTTTTATGGTCTAAAAGCAATGCTCAAGATTTAGGAGGAAAGAGATGAGGTCGGTAAATTCTGGGAGACATGTGCCTAGCCTGTCTCATCAGACAGCAGTGGATCACCAGGTTGTAAAACCACATCATTCCTGACATTCCAGGAAGAGCAGCTAAGCACTTCATTTCCTTGAAGGGTAAGCTGCATTTTTAACTTCCCTGCCTTCTCCAGCATTTGTGTGCACAAGGCTCTTTTGCGCTCTGCAGCTCCCCATTTCTAAGTTTTTTAAAGAAAAAGTAGCAGCTGTAATGGAGGCCGTGGTTGAATGCCTTGTTTCTGTGACCAGTCTAATTACTGTAGCAAGCATAAGAGAATTATAAGACTAGTTAACAGAGGACCAAGGAAAGAGAGAGGCAATCTTAGCCTCAGGGGGCCATATGAGAAAAATCTGACCCATTAAAGCAACACAGACCAGGAAATTGTTGACGACTGAGACTATGCTTGTGCCACAAATAATACATAGTTGCTCTATTTTGTAAAACTATGGTTCTTACCTCACCCATCTCCTGGTTGATTCCTACTAGTAATTTTGCTATAATATTAGTCATTTCTGCTAATCATACAGATTATTTTAGAGGCTTCTCTCTGTATTCCAGTAACTATTTCTGGAATGGGCATTTAAAGTGTAAAAACAATGCTTAGCTTGGCAAAGATACCGCACTGTGTCCGATTACAGGTGCGTCCTTTATCCCCTCTGACAAAAGGATTCTGCATAGACAAGCTGAGGGTTAATGTGCTATACACTCAGTTAAATTTAACAGCATCACTTCTGGGGTCTGTCATATGGTGTCTTTGTTTCTCCCAATCTCAGCTTGAAGAGTCTTGATGGTCCCCGTTTGTCTAGTGCTCTCTGGGTGTCCCCGTTGGACGCATCAAATCAGGAGTCCTCTGGGACTTTGTTCATTTGTCAGGAAAGACATAAACATAACTTTGCCTCGGTGTCAACGGAACATCAGGCTCTGTCTTTTTACTTAGCATTTGCTTTAGGTTGTGACTCTCTTTCTTGGGCAGCAACAAAAAAATTCCTTTAATGTGAAAAGAATTGAAAGTTAAGATAGCTAAATGTAGTATAGCACATGGGGATCTAAGTGGCTAAAGTCCTTTACCTGCTTTTTAATTTTTAAAGATTTGCCAGGTAAGCATTTGATGGTGTTTTATAATAGCTTTGCCCTGTGTATAGTAAGGGATTTTAGTAACATGATTGGTATTAAAATTCCTTAAATTATTTTCTAGCTTATGCAGAACCAGTATTGCACTTAGTTGGACTAAGGGTCCTAGGAAGGACATGTATAGAGTTATTTGACAAAGATCCAGAGGAGATAATGGTATTTCCTGGAGTCCCAGGGAATCATGCCATTTATGGGGATCTGTTCTACAGCTGACTAGTTAGGGACGGGCACTGTACATGCCTGTGGAGAGCGTTGGCTCAGATTTTCTACATACCTGATCGCAGAGAATGACCAAGACACAGGCAGTCATAGTCTCAAGTCTTAAACTGGCATCCACTCATTGCTAACTGTAAACTAGGCACTTAGAATAAAATAACCTCTTTATACTGTATAAAAGTGCCTTTAATCAAGGATAGGTGACTGTGAGCTCTCTTTAAGTGTGCCCTTTCTGGTATCTGACCAGTATAAAATTGAAAAAATATAAACTGTGTAATTAACAGTGGTTATTAATGTTCTTTAAAGATTTAAACTTAAGGCTATACAATTTGAGATCTTTAAAATTCAGGGTGATTTTAATTTTGAGATTAAGACTCTTTTATTAGTAACAGGGTATTTAGAAGTGCTGAAAAATAATCACAGAACACCCCAAAGGAGAACACAGTTGAGATTCCCCATGTAAGTATGGAAGTTTGAATCCAGCTAGTATTTAAATGAAAGCCAAACAAAAAGGCGAGTAATATCGAAGCATACAATTTCACGGAGGGAGAACTCACCTGCTAGAGGCGTGAGTGCTTACTGTGCTCGGTAGGCAGAGTGATGTAACAGATTCTCAGGCTGCACCAAATGACTTTAGATCAAACCAACTTCAAAATAATCTAATTCTTACCGACTGCATTTCTGGTCTCCAAGAAAAAGTTTAGAAACGGGTAATTGTGTTTGTATTTATTGGCCATTTAGTATTACGCAGAAGAAAGACTTTTTAAAACTTTCATGATTTCAATTTACCCCTAATTCCTTTTGGGATCCACTCCAAGCTTGTTTATGTTGCTATCCTGAAAGTTTTTGTTGTGTTGTATAAAAATATGAATTTTAACATGAAGTTTTTAGTAATAAAAGACAAAAGTTCCTATTTTGCTAATATTTGCAGTGCTGTTAGAAACCAGCCACTCCATCAGCTTGCTTTCAGGGACTCAGCACCAGAAGCCGTGCCATCATCACCAACCCCTAGTCCTCACCCCCACTGCCAAATGTGACACATTCCCACTGTTGGGTTGAGTTGGGTATTTTCCCTATACAACATGTGTGTCCTTTAAAGGTGGTGGTGGCCCTTTATCAGTCTCCCCACCCCACTCTGTCCCTATCCCCTTTCAAGTCTCCAGTTTCAGATGGCCTTTGCTCCCCCCACCCCCCAGGAAATCTCTTGAATGAGAACTGTTGTGTGGTATGGTCTCAGCTTTGGCATCCTCATCTCCAATGTCACCATTATCGAAAGGCTACAGGATTTGAGCAGCCAACCATCTATTAAATATAGCTGATTTAAAAAAAAAATTTAAAATATGTTTTTACTTACTTGCTTTAGGCTTAATCTTGAAAACAGAATTTGTCTTTTTAAATAAACCATATTAGTAGTTAGTATGATACAGACTTAATTTTGAGCCCTTCGAAGAATTTGACTACTTATAAGATGACTGATCATTTGCACCTCTTAATTATCTTTACCAGCTTTCAATTTGGTACCTTTTATACGATTAAGTATTTTATACGATTAAGTATAGTTTTATCTTTTTTTTTTCTTTTCTTTTTTTTGGAGCTGGGGACCGAACCCAGGGCCTTGCGCTTGCTAGGAAAGCGCTCTACCACTGAGCTAAATCCCCAACCCCTTATAGTTTTAGACATACATCTCCAAGTTAGTTTTTGTTAACCCGAGTATAACTTTATAACCTTAGATTTTTATCATCATACAAATCCATTCCAACCCAAACTATCCTAGAGTCTTGCCTTTGTCTCCTTAGTCTAAACAGAAGATATAAATAATAAACAGAAGGCTTATGAAAGTATAGTTGCTTTATACTATGTGGTCACCTGAAGACGGTGGTGAAATTACACGGTACGTATTCTTTAACCTCAGTAAAGATGGCTGCCAGGCACAGAGTCTTCTTATCCTCATGACCCACCAGTCAAGACCTGTGGCTGTTATTTAAAAAAAATCTATTTTATATGCTACAGAGTGCCAGCAGGAAACCACTGAACTGAGAAAGGACCCTTAATTTTATGTAAGCAACCAACCAGAGACTAATTGTGGACTGTGTTTTACATATATATATATATGGATTCTTAATATAACCCCTAGTGAACTAGACTGTTGGGGAGACAGCAATGGGGGGAGGGGTTGGGAGGGGACATATATTAGGAAGGGAGGGGGAGGGGGGATATAGCAAATTAAAATTACCAATGCATAGGTTTAGCTATCTTGTTACAAGTTTTTTTTAAGCAAGAATTTTTTTTATATAGTTTTTTTTTTTTTTAAAATTACCAATGCATAGGTTTAGCTATCTTGTTACATTTTAAGCTTTTTTTTTTTTTTTTTTTTTTTTTTTTGGCTCTTCTACATCCCTTTTTTTTTTCTCTTTTTTAACTTGAGTATTTCTTATTTACATTTCAATTATTTACCCCTTCCGGTTTGGTTTCCAGGCCAACATCCCCCTAACCTCTCCCTGTCCCATTCTATATGGGCTTCCCCTCCCCATCCTCCCCCCATTACCACCCTCCCCCCAACAATCACGTTCACTGAGGGTTCAGTCTCCCATTATGATTTAAGTCTCTGATTCTTCTTAGTCCACCTGATAAACTGCCATCCAAATGTAAATGCATAGCAGAGCTAAATCATTCAATGACTGAGAAACATCTAACAAAAGCTTACTGATCACAGCAAGCTTAAACTTTTGAACTCTATCACCTATGATGGGAAAAAAAATCTTTGAAAAACACGTGACATTTGTATGTAGAATACATGTTCCTTGCAACAGGTTTTTGGGTAACACAATTAGTATGAAAACACAAGCTGCTACAAACAAATATCTCAATAACTGTACAAAATGCTTCGTTTCAAAGAACTGAGAAGAATCCATGTTAATTTCCCGGGGGTGGGAGGACTGAATTTTCTAAGCTCCTAATTTCTATTTAAAGAAAACTTTCCTAACCTTCTCTGGGGATCCTGTGTCCCAATTTCATCACCAGCTGTGGTGATTCAGCAGGCTTTACAGCTGACAGGAGAGACCATCCGGGTGAGGAGAGAAGGAAACTCCACTCAGCCCGATTTTATTGTACCCAGGGCTGGAGCAGGACTTCCAGAGTCTGGCCCGGGCCACTGTACTTTAGCCATATTGAAGCACAGCACGATTCTGGAAAAAGGTGTTCAGAGAACACCTCAGTCCCAAGGGCACAACAACTTAAGACAGGTTTGCACTGAGATGCTTTACAAAGTACATCCGGCTTCTTACACAAGAAAAGGTACTGTGGACACAGAGACTTGGGGTCTAGGAAGTTTGACTGAGGTAAGCACAGTGCCTGTGGGAGTCAGGACTGGCCTGGCCCTAAGATAGCACAAAGTCACTTAGGCTGTGGTAAAGCACAAGTCACATCACTCCTGAAAATGGTTTTATGGTCTAAAAGCAATGCTCAAGATTTAGGAGGAAAGAGATGAGGTCGGTAAATTCTGGGAGACATGTGCCTAGCCTGTCTCATCAGACAGCAGTGGATCACCAGGTTGTAAAACCATATCATTCCTGACATTCCAGGAAGAGCAGCTAAGCACTTCATTTCCTTGAAGGGTAAGCTGCATGTTTAACTTCCCTGGCTTCTCCAGCATTTATCTGTGTGCACAAGGCCCTTTGGCCTTCTGCAACTTAAATCCTGAGACGCATTTCCAGAGGGCTGAGAAAACACTGGTTCTCTGGGTTCTAGAAATGCTGATCACTGCTATTGCTTCTCTAGAGAATTCTGTAGCAGGCACTTTTACTCAAGTTGGGGGATGGGAAGCCTTTAGTTGGGTGTCAGAGCTGTATACCTGCCTGAGTCTCTTAAAGACTTGTCCTGTGTTCCCGGTCTTCTGCTTCCGAAGACCCCTTCCAGGGAGATAGTGGCAAGTGTGCCGTACAAGATGTCCAGTTGTTACATACGTGGAAGGCAGGCTGCACGGGTTGAGAGGAATTTGTAACCATATTTCCTTCTACATTTTGTAAATTATCATTTTAGACAGGGGCTCACCCTGTAACTATGGCTGGCTATGGACTTGCTATGTTTTCTGCCTCCCCAGTGCTGAGGTTTTTAAATTTTCTTTCGAATGTCAGAGAGCTTTGTGAAGTACAGGCTGTATTTACCATCTTGACACTGCCTGGCCTGGACGAGCAGTATTAACATATTACAGATGCACGTAATGTATTCATTCCAAGAATTCAGATGGAAATTGATTGGCTCTTTTTATATCTCTTGGCTCATAAATAAACTCTTGGCTTGGTTCCTCTTTCCTTAGACCTCCCCGGACATACCTCTAATATCTCTCTAGATGTGGCAGCCCATCTTCATTAGGATCCCAATTAGGATCTCCATGCAGACAGCCTCATCAGGAAGATGGACCCAAGCCAGATTGTTCTGATGCAATGTCTTTTCTACTTTATTTCATTATTGTCCACCAAATGAATAGTGAAGAAAGCCCTGAACCCGACCAGATTAACTAGGACATGCACCCAAGAAGTGTCTGTAAACTACAAGGACCGCTGAGAAACACTTTCAGACAATCTGAGGTGCCCAGAAGGGGCTTCCAGTCAAGCTATCTGAAAGGAACTGACCAGCCAAGCCACCTAGAAGAAGCAGAGACTAACTGATGGCCGTGGAGTGGCTCAGACTAATGGAACTGCTTTTGGGAGCCAGCCCACTCCAAAGCTTTCTCAGAGGCCCCAATGACAGGACAAAGAGAACATGGCTTCTGTGCCCCTGCCCAGGGGTAGACTTGGAAATGTCCAGTCTAGGGCTTGGGCCAGAGCCTTGAAGGAGTTTCAGTTCATGGGAACCCAACTTTCCCTATCTGAAGAAACCGGAGTTATCAATCCCAAGGCAGCTGCGTACTTCGTGTTGTACTTGAGACGGTCTGTGTTCCCTTTATAAAATGTTGCTGAATTAGCTTCCTGCTGACTTTGGCCTATTGCAGGCTGCTTTCCATGGACTCTGTCCCATTTCCCCACAACGGATGGTATACACGATGCTGTACTTCTTGGTTTGACATAAGACATAGCTTGCACAAAATCTCCTGATCCCAACTGTCCAGTATCATTTTTTTTAATCCCCTGGTCCTCTACCTTAAGATCCTGTTGCTGAAGAAAGTCTTGCTAGTCCAGGTCAAGCTACCTGGAAGGGATACTCTCCAACCCCTTGAGCTGCTGGTAGGCTGTCCAAAATACTATGGATTTCCAGATTTTGTGAGCTGGGGTGGAAACTTGAGGGTTCTTTGGAAAGCTACTTTTGTTGGATGGTGTTTTGCTGGGGCAAACACATGAAGGAATGTTTTGCTGACAAGGCTAAAGCAGACTTATGAAGGGACATTTAGCTGAAGCAGACCCAGGTGAAAGGATGTTCTGCTAAAGCAAGCACATGAAAGGACATGTGATGAAGGATTCTTCACTAACAGCGCACATGTATTGGTACACCTTACACTGAGTAATTGAGCTCCATTTGTCGGGACTCCATAGAGTTCTGGTGTGCTGCAATTTCTTGCAGCTTCTGCAGATTCTGGCTGATTGACAGAGTGATGTCAGCTAAGACAGACACATGATCTGAGGCAAGACCTGTGGAGGACATGTGATGTTTAGAGGGAGTATGAATAGAACTCAATGGAGAGTAACAGAGGCTGGTCTAGGCTGAGCTTGGATTGCTGGTACAGCTAACTCTGTAGGGCTTTGCTAAGACAGGCACAGCCAAGAACTTTTCCTGGCATTCTTGTTGATCCTGGTCCCTCCTGCTGACTGGAGCAGAGGCTGAGGCCTGGCTGTCTCTGCTAGGTAGTGCCACTGCTACTGATTCACGTTTGCTGCCCCAACTCTACCGAACTGGACTGCTGCTGTGCCTGTGAAGTGTTTGCGAGTCGATGGATTGAGCTGCTGCTGACTGAACTGCTGATTTCTCGATGACACAGATGGGAGTTGCTCCAAAGAACCATTTCTAAACATGTCCATTCCCTGTAGGTGGGTGGTGGGAAGGGAGGTTAAAGTGTTCAAGGACCATCATTAAAAATAGGTTTTGAAAACCAGTAGTGTTGAAAGGGTGGCTTTGCTGGTGCAGCTATCTCTGAGTCACTTCAGCGCCTGTGAGTAGCCTCTCCTCCACATTACCATACAGAACCTTAATAAAACTCACTGGCTGATCGGGTTGGACTTTGGTGGTAACCATATGTTGGTCAGTTGTTGATTCCTTGCCAATGACTGGCTTTGGCATCCACGTAGTGGGTAAAATGAGGCAGGCAGCCATTGGGGGTCAGTGCTTAGAGCTGCTGCTGAGGGTGGATCCAGATACCTACAGGGCTGCTGCCAATGGCAACCAGCGATGAGAGAACTTACTCACACACTTTCTCAGAGGGAACAAAGCTTAATCTACTGGGGCTGGTGTTCTCTGTGGCCAGTGGAAAAACTATGAATTCTTTTAACTCCCTGGGGCTGGAGAAAAAGAGAAAGAAAAAGAGAAAATTCACACACACACACACAGACACACAGTGGATGAAGCAAAAGGCAGATTTTAATAACTTCATACACACAATATGTACATACATACATACATATATACATATATAACTACAGACATATACACATTTACACATAGAATGGTTAGAGCGAAACTCCAACAAGCAGGCTCCAAGCATTTCATGCATACACATACATACATGTAAACATTCAGTTGGTGAATGGAGCAAGCTCCAACACACACTGAGGCAAGCTTTACACACACACACACACACACACACACACACACACACACACACACACACATACACACACACACATTTACATACATAGTTGATGAATGAAAGGAACAATGTTCTAGCCCTCCACTGTTTATTTTGTCTTCCATAGATTATATGTCCCAGCAAAATCTTTCAAGCAGTATAAAATTTCAATGTGATTATATTTTAGCTCTCTTCTAGAAAATGATTATGAAAAAAGCAGTGTGTTCCCCAATACCTTTATAAGAAATAACATTATGTAGAACAGGTAAAGAAATCACATTGTTTCCAAAAACCCATGGACATTTTTAACTAAGCAACTTGTCATAGATAAACAAGCTATGAGCAAGCGAGGTAGTTTTCACAGCCAGTTTCTCTTTCTGGCAGGCAGCAAATTGCAGTGACAAAGAAAGGAGTAATTGTTTTGCTATTTACCTCTAAAAATAATCTTGTAGGAATCTTAAAAGAATCACAAACCTAAACTTGTATATAAAAAAATCAGTCATATCTAGCTTAAATCTTCAGAATGCACATCTACTCATAGCAATTCTTATTAAATCATATCAGGAAGCTGAGAGCAAACATGGGTATAAGAAATAAATCACCACGCAGTCCAGCCTCAGTGAGAGTCACGTCTGTTGTTGTAAAAATATAAAAAAATAAAAAAAGTATTGTTGTCTTTCATCCCCACTAGGTCTGGCACTGTGGTGCCCCAAGATATCTGCTAGATATCTTGGTGGAAACACATCCCAACTCCTCGGCGGCCCAGTGTCTCCTGCCGCTGCACACTTTGCTACACTCAAATCGTCACATGAAAGAACACACAACACAATAATCCTTGACCCAATTGGTAAGATATAATTGCTCACCTAAACATACAAAGCCCAGTACCATCCATCCCTTAAAAACATTGTAACAACCTGTGAAGGTACAGCGTAGAATCTTAATGGCGCCCGCCATATTGTCCTGATGCGGCTTCTCTCTCTCTCCCTCCTGTCTCTTCCTCCTTTCCGTTCCAGTCTCCTCCTCTTCCTTCAAACTTCTCTCCCACCTATCCTTCCTTCTCCTCCAATGACAGGCCTCCTTCTATCCTGTACCTGCCCCTCACCAGTACTTTACAAATTTAATGGGGAGAAGTTTGTGGTGAAGTCACCTGATTCCTGAATATGTGACTAGGCAGCTGTCCTTGGGGCAGTGGAATTAACATCAAAATACAGATCACTCCAGGGCAAACCACAACACACCCACGACACCTGTCAGCCAGTGCTGCCATTGTTCCTGGTCCCTGACTTTAAAAGATTCTTAGTTAACTAGTAAGAGTGTGCCATTCTGAACTTCAGATTGTTCCCTAAGATTTTCTACATCAGAGCCAGTAGTAAAAACATCTCAACCTAGCTTCACTAACAATTTTATTTTTCCAAATGTTTTTTCTAAGGTTGTGTTCATGGCTGACTGTCTATGTCTCTAAGTTCTTTCCTAGGTTGGTGGTTAAATCATTAATCTGCTCCAGCAGCAATGCCTGAAAGAGATCAACCGTTATTTGTATAGAGATGCTGTCCAGTGAGGGGCTGCAAGCTCCCTTAGAGTTTTCATACAGTTCTTACAGCTTCGAGCTCAGAAAGCAGAGCATAACTCCGTAACAGCATGAAGTCCTCAGAACACGTGGTCCTCGGGGGCTGTGCCACACCGAGGCTCACTCCTGTGGCTGTGGTAACCAGTGGGCAGCATTCCATGAGTTCTAAGCTATTTGTTTTCCCTCCGACATGACCCTTAGCAATCCCTTATCTGCGTTGAATAGATGTTCATTCACATCTCTTCAGAAACAATGCTACACAACATGAAGTCACTAAAACAGCTACCCAGATAGAATTGTTCTGGTAGATTATCCCCCAAGCATTCAATTCAAGCAATCTAGTGTGTGTGTGTGTGTGTGTGTGTGTGTGTGTGTGTGTGTGTGTGTGTGTGTGTGTGTCAGGAGGAAGATATGGGCTCAATAATACTCCAGTGCCTGTCCATTTCCTATGCCAAGAAGAAGTGTTCTCAATGGTTATTGCCCTGACAGAGGCTGAATAGTATCCCCACCATAAGGGGTACTCAGTAAGCTTCAAGAAGAGGATGTAATCTCAGATTCCTTTATCCTCTTCCTCATTCACTTTATGAAGTCCTGAGTATTGAAGACCTGGTGCTGACAGTTGACAGTCTCTGATTCTTCCTGTATCTTTCCCCCTGGATCAGACTTTCTTAAGTAAGTCTTTTCCAAGACACTTCAAAGTCTGTCAAATGTTAGTTTCATATTTGTCTCACTAATTTATTTCCAGTTAAAGCCAAATTCTGATTGAGCAGTGGCATAAAATCCTGGGTATGAGGAACCTTTTTTTTTGACCCTCTGCAAAAATGTTGTAGTTATGAAATAGTGTAATATTTCACCCTACAAACCAAGACATAGAGTGATCAAACTATTTTAATACATCATTGGACCATTGATAGAGTCATAAACATAGTCAGAAAAATGTGCTAGAATTCTTTCTGTTTTTTTCCAGTAAACAAAGCAGAGTATTTTTTGTTAAAAAGTCAGTACAATAAAACACGCACACAAACGTTTCCCCTATTCAAATGTAACTTGTCAAAGACAACCCCATGAATATATTCATAAATTGACAAGTCATTTTAAGAGAACATTTGTAAGTGTAAATATGAGAACAGATACATATATTATGACAAAAACTTAAGAGATGGATTTTGTTTAAATATTTGAAAAACCTTACAAAACTATAAAAATAATGTATGAACCTAAATAGTATGGTAGCATTTTGTCAGAAAAGAGTGTACTCTTTCCTAGAGGAAGGAAGTAGAGAGTTGGCTTTCTCTTTTATCCTTTAAGAGTATATTCTAGGGGTTGGGGATTTAGCTCAGTGGTAGAGCGCTTGCCTAGGAAGCGCAAGGCCCTGGGTTCGATCCCCAGCTCCGGAAAAAAAAAAAAGAGTATATTCTAGAGCCAGATATGGAGGTACACATCTGTTATCCAGTACTCAGGAGGTTGACGTGGAACTATTATTAATTTAAAGCAAACCTGAGATATACATTAAAAATTACAAGAGTAGCAGCAACAACACTATACACATACATACACACATGTACACATGCACTCACACACAAATACATGCAAACAAGCATGCACACACATATGCACACACACTCATGCATAACACAAATACATATCTAAGCATGTACACAGTCATATGCATTCACATGCACACACATTCATGCACACATACATGCATGTGCACACACTCATACACACAGAGACATACATATACACATTCACATATACACGCTTACACATGAACAGTTGCATATATATGCACACACAAATGCACACATGTGGTCACATGCATGTGCACAAATAGATACACAGACATGCATACACACACATGCACATCTATAATATTTTTATTGCAAATAACAGCAACAAAGGCTCCACAGGGGGATAGTCCCACAAGCTTGAGTGAAAGTATTGGCAAATACTAAGAAAATGTTGAAACTGAGACAGATTTAATATTGTATCAATGTGGACAGATTGTACAGGGACTCAATTTTTAACATATTGTGATCATGCAGAAAACTTACAAGTCAATACAAAGCAACCATCTCAGTAACTGCCTTGTTCTATTGCTTGTTGATTTATTCAAAATAGTAGACTCTCTCCCATTAATTCTGTGGCTTATCCACTCTGCTACTAGTTTAGATGGTTTGTTTCCAATTTTTTATTTTAATGTTATAAATAACATGGTTTGGACCCTCATTGTGTCTGCTTTACATATGCAGAATAATTTTTTTAAAGGGATGAACCAGGAGTTCCCTCAACTCATCACATAGCACCAAGTAGTTTCCAAGGCATTTATACCAATAAGCATCTCCACTCACACAGTCAGTGAAGGGGGTCACTCTCCCATGACACTTAGTTGGAGGTTCTGTCCCCTTTCTAACAGAGAACTATGAAGAAGACCAATAATATGGGTAACTTCAAGACAGCATCTACAGAGACTATAACTTGGTGAAGACAGAGCAGCAAGTTCTGTAAGCAAGTCCCTGTAGTTTGTAATGAAAAAGAGGAACAGAAGAGAAAGCACAGTGATTCAATTTGTTAAGTGAAAGTGTCCAATGCTGGGAGATGGGAAGGGGTAAGTCACCAAGTTAATTCATTTGTTGGCCTTTAGGGAGTTTTCCAAATTCAGAATCTGGGATACCCCAGCTGAAGTATCCAGTCACTTACAGTCACAGTGCCAAAGGTGTCCCAGTGGGGTCGCCAAAATATGCACATACAGTCTGGCTGATGCAAAACCAGTAAGCAGAGGCAAGAGTTGAGCCTTTAAGCCGTGCTTTTCTTAGAGAGCTGACCATCTGAGGAGGGAGAATGCTAACCTCTGAAAAACCATGAGTCAATACCTCACCCAACAGTGCTGTTTATAGAGCATGAAGAAGGCCAGCTGGTCATTTCTCCATCTAACCTCCCTCCCTTTGCGTGGTTACTACAGTGAATGTTACCTCAATTCCAGACATCTGGATCCCTGAATAAGATATCTGGTTAATGTCAGAAGGTATCATCTTTGCACCCCTCCAGGCTCCACTTGGACCAGAGAAATAACTCAAAACAAACAAGCCATTAAAAATGAGCATGTGCAGATTTCTTCCTATGGTGTGTCATATAAATGCCCTGCCATTCTCCTCCCCTGGCTGTTGTCTTCATGGGTGCTCATCCCTGATCTTGTCAGCTGTTCTTGATTCATCTATCGAGAAATAAACCAGGTCCTGGGGTGAGTGGTTTTTTTTCCCAGTGTCTCCTTGATTTTCTTGGTCTTTCACTCTATCTCAGTCAGACCTGGGGTGGGGCAAGTCATTAAACTGGAGTAAACATAAACAGGAAAGCTGAGGCAAGAAGCCATGCATGAAAATAACTCTCACTGTGGCTTGGGAATACAGATTCCAATGATCTCGAATAACACATTAAGTAAAACAGTTTAGGGTGGAGAGATGGCTCAGCCCATTAAGGGCTGGGCTTACAACCAAAATGTCAAATAACATGTTCTAATGTAGAAATTATCTCATGAGTGTTTTATAGTTTCATAACAAAAGAAATCTACAAATTAAGAACTTTTTTCCAAATACATTAGCAGAAACATGAGGCAAATGAGTCATATCAAATCAAGGAAATCTATATTTTAGATTTTCAATACCATCTAATGACCTTTTTCTCCCTTTTTTTTCTTTCTGTCTCTCTTTCTTTTTTTCTTTCTTTCTTTTTGCCTTGAGGTTGGTAGAAGCTTGAAATCTCTTAAGTTAAAGTGTTTCTAGGGGTTCTTTCTGATATTTACAAGGATGTTGGGTTAGACTCAAATGTGGCCAATGAATGGTTATTACAGGGACTAAAACAAGCTCAAGAGTTATTTGGCTTTGGACCTACAGCATTTCAACTCTACCTTGATGAAGTTCTAATCAGTCTATCAGTCATGGGGACTCTTACATGGGTGTCACTTACTTCTGGGAACTTCAGCTCAGTTTTCCACATTGGTCAAGCATTATATTTTGTATATGCAGAAGACAAATGTTGCTTTGTGTCTGGTGTTAGGAAGGTTCAGTTCTGGGATCTGATGAAGATGAGACTGAGTGTATAAGAAAGAATTCTTTAGAAGAGAGAAATGGTTGATAAAGTCATTAAAAAAGAAATCCTAGGTTGTAGCAACCTCACTAGTCATCCTGATCAGATCTCTCTTCTGCATCTGACTCACCACCTACATAAGACAGTCATGACAATCCATGTCTACCTTCTGTATCTAAACTATGATTTATGTATGGCATATAATAATCGAGAATACTATGTCCAAAACTAAACAATCAAGAATATGGTATCATCTAAAGAAGTGGTGATGGTAACTGAAGGAAATGGGAATGTTAACTACCTAAGGCAAACACTGTAACCAGACTGATTGTGTATGGTAATAACCCAAGGCAAACACTGTAACCAGACTGATTGTATTTTCAACTGTGTCTACATGTACTATTACTCTTGAAATATTTTATTTGATGTTTAGAAAATTTAAAATGATTTATTATTCTTTAATTATACTTTTTATCTTTTTACACATGAATTAATCTTATAGTTGCAACCTCATTCAGAGTGCTTAGTTGAACTTTTAGAAGAGATCAGTCTTCAGTAGTTAAAGTTTCATTGATTTAATTTGCAGCTAATAGCTTCATTTGTCTTCCTGTTTTGATGTATCATATTCTAGTTTGGGAAAATAAATGAATTACAGAATTATAGATTAAAAATATAGTATCACTTTAAAATTTAAAGCTAAAGTATTTTTTCCAAAAGGCCAGATCTGTTAAAAATTGGGATTCCATGGATATTTTTTAATTTAGTACTTCATATTTGAGCACTGTGTCTACATCATACTCACTCTTCTCTAGTCCCCTTCCAATTCCTCCTGTGTCTCTCTAACTCCATCCCCTATTCATAGCTTTTTCTTCTTCAATTATTATTGTTACACTCATATGCATACCATACCAAGTCCATTGAACTTTGCTGGTATGGGTTGGACAACCTATAAGAACTGAGAAAACAGACCCCCCACCTCTCTCTCTCTGGAGCCATTGATAGCCTCTGGCTCTTCTTTTGAGTGTTGGACCTCATGAATTTCCTGACTTCTCAATGGAGACTCTAAGAGGCAGAAGAGCATTGGCAGATGTGCTTCTTACTCAAGACCTCACAGATGCCAGTGCAGACTACTATACCCAGCAAAACTTCCAGCCACCATAGACGAGAATACTTGATAAAGTCAAATTTAAACAATATCTATCTACAAATGCAGCTTTACTGGTACTGGAATGAGAACTCCAATTTAAGGAGTTTAACTACACCTGTGAAAACACAGGAACTAAATGATCTCATACCAACAAAAATGGGAAGTAAACACACACACTCACAAACATCACCACCACCATCACCACCATCAGCACCAAAATAATAGAAACCAACAACCATTGGTCATATCTCTCAATATTAATGGTCTTGATTTACAAATAAAAAGACACAGACTAACAGGGTAGATGCAAAAACAGGACCCAGAAACACACTTCAACATCAAAGATAGATATTACCTCAGAGTAAAGAGTTGGAAAAAGATACTGCAAGAAAATAGACCTAAGACATAACCTGGTCTGGCCATTTAAATATCTAACAAAATAGACCTCAAACTAAAACTAGTCAGAACAGATGATGAAGGATACTATGTGCTCATCAAAAGAAAAATCCACCACGGTAACATTTCAATTCTTAATGACTATGCCTCAAACACAAGGACACCCAAGTTTGTAAAGGAAATACTACTATAGCTTAAATCACACTGACCTTCAAACACTGTGGTGATTTCAATAGGAATGGCCCCATAGACTCATATGTTTGAATACCTGGCTCACAAGGAGTGACACTAATAGTAGTTGTGACTTTGTTGGAGGAACTGTGTCACTGTGAGAGTATGCTTGAAAGTCTTATATGCCCATGTTACACACAGTGTGGAGCACATTTTGCTTCTGCTGCCCGCAGAGCAAGTTGTAAAACTCTCAGCTCCTTCTCTAGCACCATGTCTGCCCGCATGCTACCAGGTTTCCCCACTATGACAATGATGAACTAAACCTCTGACACTGCAAGCCAGCCCCAATTCAGTGTTTTCCTTCTAAGAGTTGCCATAGTCATGGTGTCTTGTGTACCCCTTTTCTCCATGGGGGGCTGTTCACCATCTTGAGGGGAGAAAAGGGGCAGAGGCAGAGAGCAGGGATCAGACGGCTGGGAGTATAGACAACATGACCTCTGGAGACCGCTGCAACAAGGCCAGTCTACTTTATTGTTTCAGGGATAGAGTATAAAAGGGTTTTTTTTTAGGGGTACAGGTGGAAAGTGCTAATTGGTCATGGCATCAAGCAAGCAGGAAGGGCTGATTGGTTTTAATAAAGTTTTGATTATCGTGTGGGCAGGAAGCCAGAGTGGGATGTGTGTGCTGAGCTATGCAGTCTTGCAGAGAGGTGACTTTTCAGACAAGGCTAGACAAGGCCAGGAACCTATGTTCAGGGACACTTTCCAGAGAAAGACAGGCAGAGATAGGGAAGCCCACTGAATAGAATATTGGCCATTGGCAAGCTAACTGCCTTTTGGAGAAACAAAAACATCTTTCACGTTTGAATAAATTGATCTGTTGCTCTGTTGGCTTAATTTCTTCATTTTTCACCGTGAGATTGGTTCATCCCACTGCACTCCTGGTTTATCCATATTCAAAGGGATACCGAAAGGGGTCCACTGGGTAATCAGTCCCTCTGTACCTCTTCTTGGCTGGCTGAGTTTCCTTCTGACCCAGGAATAGATCACATTGCTGTAGATTCCGTATAAAGCTGATCCACACGCCAGCGTGTTCCTTCTCACCCCACTCTGTTGGGATGGAGGAACAAGTCATCTTCGTAACTGGACCAGATATTCATGGAATTCTAAATGGAAAGGAGTAAGGTTGCAATTAGCAGGATTTGCAGACAAACAACAACTAGATATTGGAAGAGTGACAGGAGAAAGGGACCACATGTTGCCAAGTAGATACATATCTAGAAACAAACAAAGAACCAAAATGAAGAGTCTTCCAATGCTTTGAAAACTAACAAAGAAACGATGAAATGCTCTGTCAATCACCTGAAAATAAAGCAAGAATCCTCCAAACATTTAGTTCAGAATTAACCAATGGACCATTTGCCAGAGCAAAAAGAGGTCCTGGGCTTCAGAAAGAACTGGGCTGACCTGATGGGGCTCAATGGAAGGGTACAAAGGACGTGTGGGTTTCCAGTGAACAGGTCTTAAATTCTTCCTCTGGAACTCTTCCTAAGTGTTCAGCATTTTTACCTGGATACTGGTTTCACCTACAAATAAAGATATTCTCAGTATCTTACCTTACCTCCCACTGCACGTAACAGGTCAGACTGAGAGTGGTGTTTAAGTTTTGACATGTTTATTGATTGTCTGCTTGATTTATTAATTATTAAAAGATCTCAAAGACCTCAGCCTAAAACCAGATATACTATATCTGATAGAAGAGGAAGTGGGGAATAACATTGAACTCATTGGTACAGGAGACAACTTCCTGAACAGAATATTAATAGCTCAGGGATTAAGGTCAACAATTAATAAATGGGACCTAATGAAATTGAAAAGCTTCTGTAAGGCAAAAGACACTGTCAATAGGTTTAAAAAAAAAACACCTGGCAGCCTACAGAATGAAAAAGATCTTCACAAGCCCAACATCTGACAGAGGGCTGATAGTCAAAATATATTGAGAGACCAGATAGACCAACTCCATCTTGGGTTCAGGCTCCATATTAGAGAACCTGACCTAAGGGTGAACTCTAGTTAACCAACAAGCCAGCACCTAGCACTAGTTTTCAGGTCACTCCCTAAGAACCAATCAGGAGACAAGCAAAAGCTAAGTTCATGGTTTGGTTCCCAGTACCAGCCAATCAAATTAAGGAGCAACAAATTCCATAATAGCCTCCCCCACCCCAATCAGATGTGTTTGCTTGCTTCTACAAATGCTTGCTTGAAACTGGGCTCAGGGCTTCACACTCCCGTCTTGCCATGTCAGTATCATCGGTGAGCCCAAGTTCCAGCTTGAATAAAGACCCAAATGTGATTGCATTGGAATCAGCTCTTTGGTGGTCTTTCGGGTTTGAGGAACGCTTTGTGAATGGGCACAACAATATAAAGAACTCAAGAAATTAGACATCAACAAACCAAATAGCCCAATTCAAAAAAATGGAGTAGGGAGCTAAATAGAATTCTCAACAGAGGGATCTCTAATAGCCCAGAAGGAGGAAATGTTCAGCATCCTTAGTCTCAGGGAAATGCAAATTGAAATGACTCTGAGATTTCATTTTATACTGGTCAGAATGACTAAGAGCAAAATCTCAGGTGATGGCGTTTGTTGAGGATCATGTAGAGCAATTGGGATAGATCTACCTCAAGACCCAGTTGTACCACTCCTGGATGTATACCCAAAAGGTGCTCCGACACATCACAAGGACCCTTGTCCAACTCTGCCCATAGCAGCTTTATTCATATTAGCTAGAAACTGGAAACCACCTAGATTTCCCTCAACTGAAGAATGGATAAAACATACAGTACATTTACACAGTGGAATATTCCCAAGTTATTAAAATCATGAAATTGCAAGCAAATGGGTGGAACTAGAAAATATCTTGAGTGAGGTAATCCAGACCCAAAAAGATAAACATGGTACATGCTGGTTTATAAGTGAACATAAAGTGCAGGATATTCTACAATCCACAGACCCAAAGAAGCTAAATACCAATGAGAACCCAAGGGAGGATGCTTGAATCTCACTGAGAAAGATAGGGGGAAATAAAATAGACATGGGGGAGGGATGGAAGGAGGGAAGAAACTGGGTAGAGAACAGGAGGGATCAAGTGTGAGGAGATAGAGGGAGAGAAAACTGGAATTGGTGGGACAGGGTCATCTGTGGAATGAGCTAGAAACCTAGGACAATGGAAACTCCCAGGAATCTATGAGGGTGACCTTAGCTAAGTCTCCTAGCAATGGGGAGTATGGGGCTGGAAACAACCACTTCCTGGAACCAGACAAGACTTCCAATGAAGGGAGAGTGACACCAACCCAGCCACAAAAACTTAGACTCACAATTTTATCTGCCTATAAGACGTGTGGAGATAAAGAGGGAACAGAAATTGAGGGAATGGCCAACCAATGACTGGCTTTACTTGAGTCCCATGCCATGAGAGAGAGCCCACCCCTAACACTATTAATGATATTCTGCCATATTTTCAGACAAGAGGCTAGTATAACAGTCACCTGAAAGGCTTCACTCACCAGCGGATGGAAACATCCAGAGATCTACAGCCAAACATTACGTGGAGCTTGGAGAATTTTGTGAAAGAGGAGGAAGGATTGAAGGAGCCAGAGAGGTCAAAGACACCACAAGAAAACCTACAGAATCAACTAACCTGGGCCATAGGGATTCACAGAGACTGAACCACCAACCAGAGAGAATGCGTGGGATAGAACTAGGCTCCCTACACATATGTAACAGATATACAGCTTGGTCTTCCTGTGAAATCCCTACCAACAGGAGCAGAAGCTGTCTCTGACTATGTTGCTTGTCTTTGGATCCCTTTTCCCCTAACTGGGCTGCCTAGCGTAGCCTCAATAGAAGGAGGTACACCTAGTCCTACTGTAGCATGATATGCTAAGGCAGGTGGATACCCATAGGAGCTCTCTCCTTCTCTGAGGAGAAAGGAAAGGGGCATGGGAAGAGGGAATTTGAGAAGGAGGAACTGGGAGGAGAGTAGGGAGGGGAAGCTCCTATCTGGATGTAAAGTAAATAAATAAATTAATGAGTAAGAAATCAATCAAACAAAAAACCCAAACCTATCACTGAAAAAAAAATAGTATTGAACTCTCTTGTTTCAGTTTTGGATTTGGGCTGTGTGTCTAATTCTAACACTTGGGAGGCAGAGGCAGGCTCATCTCTGTGAGTTTGAGGCCAGCCTGGGCTACGGAGTTGTTGGAACGCCCTGCTATGTCCACCATGCCCAGAGAAGCTTTCCAAGCTTGGCACAAAAATGGAGAATTCCATTTTCAGTGGAGCTCCCCCTTCCCCAGTGACCTTATCTGGGAGATATCTCTAAGCACAGATGCCTGACCTTCTCTGGAGGATGACCCAGCACTGTGCTGCATGATTCAGCACACAAGTCCTCGCTCAGCTAGCTCTTCCTGACATGATAATTAGGTACTGTGTTATGACCAGTCAACCCTCTCTCCCATACCCCCAAGAGCCCTAATACACCCTACCTTTGGAGCGTTAAAGTAGAGCCGTCTCACTGAGGCAGTCTCCAGAAGTCCTCACATCATCTCACCATCTGCTTCTGCTACGCTCACCCTTGTGAGTCAGTGGCCAATGACCCCCCAAGGAGAAGGGAGGCCCACATATAGCGAGTGAGTTCTAAGATAACCAGGACCTTTTTAGAGAGACCCTGTCTCAAGAAATGAAACAAAAGAAAGCCATTTGTGTATTGAACTATTCTTGAAATTCTATCTGCTTTCTTTATATATGTTGAAGTTCTGTATTAGGAACATGCATATTTAGAAGTATGTGCTTTTTGGCATCTACATCCATTTATTATTATGAAACGACCTTATTTGTTCCTGATAAATTTTTTCTCTGAAATTTATTTTGATTGGCATTTAAAGTTTGAGATGGGGGTCTCATACATTGTCCAAGTTGGGTTTGTATTCGTGGGCTCACCCGAAAGCAATGACTTCACTTGGGTGCCACTGGCCTAAGGAAGACATCTTAGTCTAAGGTGTGATAGTTTGAATGAGATGTCCCTTCAAATAAGAGGACGTTGAGATCCCCAACAAAAATCAGTTATAAATATGTTTAAAGGTTTCAGAGAAGATGAACTCAGAGATGAGTTTAAAAGGACAAAAATAATCTGAGTGGATTCCAAGGGAACACAAACAAATATCTGAATGAAATGAGTCAGTTAAGAATTTGAGAAAATGTGGTAAGCATGTTGGTGTCCAGCTGTGGTTCCACATCCTCCATTTCCTCCCGCTTGGGGTATCTAGAGGCCACTGCACACCGGGCTGGCAGGGTCAAGTAGAGTTCATCTGGAATGAGTGGAGCTCTACAGGATCCCAGTCCGCCTGGGAATGAGTGCTGGGGGTGGAGAGTAGTTGGGGTAGGGGTGAGGTAGCTGGAGGTAGGAGGACACCTCTCCAAGGACCTTAGTGTTACAGTTCTTTTAGACGAAGGCCTTCTCCAAAGGTCTTCAAAGTGCTTCAGTGAAACAGCACTCTTACATGATCTTAGCTTGTGCACATACCTTTATTCAGGGGTGTGCTTGTATGCACATGCTTTATTTGGGGTGAGCCAAGGGTATGTATGGACCTTGGAGAGTGGAAAGAAGTTTTTGTGGTAAATGAAAAGCATTGGCTAGAGTTTAAAGTTCTGGGAATGCCTCATTTGTTTGTAGAGGCATTCCAGGGACCCCAGGTACTTGCTGGGTGGGTTCTTATGGGGGGGTGTTGAATTTGTAGGTCTGCCAAGGACTACTAGACCTTCCCCAAGTAGAGGGTGTAGGGGATGTCGGGATCCCCAAACAAGGTCAGAGAAGGGAAAGCCTTGCTAATAATGGGACTCCTCCACTTTTTTGAGGAGCTCAGAGAAGCTACTTGGTCGTGGTGGACAATGAGCTTAATTTGCAGGGTTTCCACGCAAGAGCAGAATTTAATGAAGAAACAAAAACATGGAAGAAAAACAATCTGAAATGATGACGAAAATAAAAATGTCATAAGCCAAATAAAAGACTCATGAAGAAATGTCTTATGGAATATGACAGAATATGTCCCCAAATCTGTGAATTACAGACATAGATGAGGGAAAATCCTCCACTGAAGGCATAGGAAATACTTACAATAAAATCATGGAGAAAGCTCCCCAAATCTCAAAAAAGTCACGTTCAAGCACAGGAGGCATCCCAGAACACCAAATACTACTAGAAAAGAAACCCCCCATTGTGGGACCATGAAAGGTAGCCTTTTGTTCCTGGCTAAGTTAAGGCTCAAAACCCTGGTGACTTGATAGGCTCTTTGCCTGTTACTGGGCACCAAGCCCTTGTCACTAGCCACAGCTCCCCTTAGATTTGTGGCCTTCAGTCACATAAGGGCAATGCTCCAAACCCCTCCACTAATAGAGAACGTGACCTGTGCTCATTCCATTTTAATGAGGTATCTAAAAGCCTGAAGGACTTAGCCAATAAACTCTCCTTCCCAGACACTCCACCCTGCAAAGGTATTTAGCCTCAGGCCTGCCCTGAGAAGTGGGGTATGGTTTTACTCATCCAATTTCTGCCATGGAAACAAATGCCTTAAAAACATGGTGAACTGTCTCTTTTCACCAGGATCCACCATGGGGAGCCATGGAGAAGGCCTTCACCTATAGAGCTGCCATCTAATCTCCTGTAGAAGGTCTTCTGTGGTCCCAGCCACAGCTACCACCAAGCCAAGACCAAGCCTCAAGCTAAGAAGCCAAGAACTCTCCCGAAGAACCAGCCAGAGCTCTCCCTCACTTTTCCCTCTCAGTCCTGGGGCTAAATCCAGTCTGCAGCCCCCCACTCCATTCTCAGCTCTTTCGTGGCATCCAGTGGCACCTGGTTGTCTGAGAGTCTGAGAACCAGATGGTTCAGTCCTCCTTGCAGGCCTGGGGACTTCTGAGCCAGCTCTGGCTGTCCTGCACCTCAGATTGTGCCTCCCCACCCCTGGAGCAGTGTCCAGGGCTTTCCCTAGTACACCTGCCTGGCAATGGCATGGGGTAAGCAAGGTCACTTCCCGCATCCTGCCTCCCCAAGCTGCGGAGCCCTGTGGTGGAGCAGACATGGGACCCCATAACCTTATACCCCATACCATACTATAGTCAAGTTATTAAGAACACAGAACAAAGATGCCTTGGAAGCTGCAGAGAAAAGGACTGAGTTACATACAAAGGCAGGTCCATCAGATAATAGTTGATATTCCAGTGGGAAATTGAACGGGAGCATGGACTTGGAAATACATGTTTATAAGCCAATAAAATGCTTCATAGACATGCCCAAAGGCTAATCTGATGGTCATAATTCCCCAGATGACATCCCTATTTCCCAAGTAACCCTTCATTATGCCAAGCAGAAAAGGACTAACCGTCATGTGGTTATGCTAATTCTTTAGATATTTTTAATAGTTACTAACTTTTATGCAATTAAACACGGACCATCTGCTCATGTCAGGACTGGATTATTTAGAAAACAGAACTGTCTTCTTTGTGTTTCTTACTTCCTTTAAACGTTGATGTCTTTTCTCAAGCGCTGTCTTGAGTGCCATTTAACACTTCTGGCGGGAATGCATGCATAGTGTTTCTAAGAAGTCAGAAGCTTAGGCTGGTAAGATGGACGGTTCAGGGGTTAAAGGTTCTTGCCACCGAGCCTGGTGACCTGAGTTTGATCTCTGGGACCCGTAAGGTAGAAGCAAGACAAGAACTGATTTCCTTAAGCTGTTCTCTGGTCTCCACACACACACAACAAACAAACAAACAAACTGTAGAGCTAAGTAAGTTCCTGGCGGGCGGTTTGACCTTCCCTAACATTTCACACACTATCAGTCCTAACTTCCATTCCAGTCACCAGAGAGTACTAAACTACAAACACCAAGGCAGAGGTGGGAATAGATGTGGCAGAACTCAGAGCAATAATTGGTGAGAAGGAGAGTGATTCTAAGCCACCTCTGAGTACGGCACACAGACGTTATGGCCCAGGGGGAAACTCAGCTTGAACAAATAGGTATCCTGGACAGGAACTGCAGGAAGTAGCAGAATGGAGAACAGTTTGGGGCTGAGCACCGCACGTACTGCACACCCTCTGGGCCGCTGCTTGGGTGTCTAGGGCCTTTGCCAGAACCCGGAATCTAAAGTCTTGTCTAACACAGTGACGCATTCGCAGGCTACGCATGTCTGCTTTCTAGGTTACTTGAAATAGTGCTTAGTGCAGTGTAAGTGGTGTTTGTTATACCATATTCCTTAGGGGATAATGACAAGGTAAATGGACTCTACATGCCCAATACGGGTGATTCTATTAATAAAAATTTCAACCGACATTTGGGCAGACCTCTGGATAGAAGGCTGACTACATCAACCCTTCTCTACAGAGTAAAGAAAGTTACTTTATAAGAGAGGCGGGCAAGGAGAATTCCCATTGGACAGCAGGAGTCAACGCAATACAACATAGAATGGGAAATCAAGTCCTTGTCAGCTACGCCCTCTGCTCTCCTCACGTGGTCTCTTCTACTTATAGGAAGAAGTCGGCAGTGGAGCAGCCCTTGCTGCCTGTGTTAAGGCCTTTCTGGGATTCCTTCCCCAGCCACCCTAGGTACCAGCCCTGCTGTCTGGATCAACACCCAATCAAAAGCCAGACCTTGATTCCTTGCTCAGTGAAGAGTTTGTTTGTTTGCTTGCTCGCTTAGATCAATGAGCTCTTTGGGGGAGGGAGTGCATTAATGGGGTATTTTAAATTGCCTGGTGATGTCCTTGGACCCGAATATAAAAGTCCTCTTGTTTTATTTAAGTTTATATAAGAAGTTAAGAGGACTTACTATTTTTCAGTTTGAATATGATAAGCATCTGGTTGTTGACCGTTAATTAAATTTCTGCCCAGCAGTGGCCGGCTCAGGGACCGCTCTGTCCTCTCTTCACCCTGGTTGGACTCTGCCACCTCATTTGCTTTCACAGCATCTCAGTGTTCCCAAAGTCTATCCTGCCTGGAGTCAGCCTGGGACACCTCGGAGGAGGGAGCCCAAGGACGCCGTATCTAAACCACAGTCATCTGGCTTGTGCCTTCACCCTGGTGGGGTATCAAAATAGGAACAGAGAAATACTGAATACATTAGATGAGGGAGCACAAGCACCAAGAGCAAATGACACAGGTGGCCCTGTTTTATGAAAAGCGTGTACCTCTGCCAGAAGTAGGAGGCTCCGTCTGGAATTCTTTAATCAGGCCATGTAGTGCAACATCAGATCACCTCATAATATGTTCTCTAGGGAAGCATGTGCTATACAGAGCACAGGCAACAGAACTACATATACGTTGTGGGCTTTTATTCTTATTGGCTAAACCCCATTACACAGATTTATATATTTTCATATAACCGCCTGTATACATGAATGAAAGGTACCAAAATGTACATAGGAAGGGATGTGAAACAACATTTTCAATATATTTTTTTCTAAAGTCTTGCAAAGGATGCTGGAGACCTAGCTCAGTTGGTAAACTGCCTGCCCAGGATACAGGAAGCTCTGGGTTGGATTCCCATCAACCCATAAGGTCACCTCCTGCCACATACTGAGGTCAGAATCACTAAGGTACATGAGGATAGCTCAAAGATTAAATATTTCTGGTAAGATCCTCACAAAACGGGGTTGGGGATTTAGCTCAGTGGTAGAGCGCTTGCCTAGCAAGTGCAAGGTCCTGGGTTCGGTCCCCAGCTCTGAAAAAAAGAAAAGAAAAAAAAAAGATCCTCACAAAACTTCTAAGTCAACAGTTTGGTTTAAAACACATCCAAACGTACACTCTGATTTGCAGGAAGTAACACACACACACACACCCACACACACACACACACACCACCACCACCACCACCACCACCACCACCACCACCACCACCACCCCTATCAACAACAACAGCAACAACAACAACAAGAAGAAGCAGAGAGCTGTCTTCATTCTTCCTCTTATTCCAATTAGTCCAACTAAAAGGACATTTGGGAGACTGATAAAAGTGTTCTCTACACCCTCCAACAATATTCTCTACTCTAGTATGACTGAGCTAAGTTAAACTGCTTCAGTGTAGAATTACAAGTTAGTGAGCTTTAGGGCCTTGTGGAAAAAAGGACTCTGCTTCCTTTCTCACCTCTGTTACTTTGAACTCCCTATGATACACATTCGTTTACTATTTACCAGTTTCAGTCTGGTCTCTCTTTCATGTTCTTTTACTCTTAAGATAACTCAGTCATTTTATTGGGAAGGGACTTCAGAAACTCAGGGCACCCGTGGCTCTTTGGGTCCAACGTCAGGCTCATCTGCTTTCCCTCAACAACCTACCTTTAGCATTGTTCATTGTGAGCATCAGAATTTCCATGGCGGTTTCTCCTCTGCCATGTATTCTCCAGGGTGACACAGCCATGGGAAAACTCGAAAATGGAGTAATTATAAGGAAAAGAGGAGAATTAAATTCTATAAGGTGTATTTAAAGATATTTGAGGCTGATGGAGATTTGAAATAAAAAGATAGTTTATACTAAATCTTGTTAGTGTGCATCCTTGTGGAATTGAGCACAAGATCACTCCGCTCCGATGCTGTCTGGGCTCATTGGGCAATCTAAAGCAAGTTTCTCGTCATCAGTCCTTCCGGCGTTTGAAGCCAGATAATTACTGTCTTCATTGTTCTGTGATGTTTGTTCCAATCTGGCCTCTGCCCACTGTGTGCCTGGCATGGCCTATTCCCAGTTGGGACAAGGCAAAGCTGCCCCCTTGTGGAGCGTTCTGGGCTGCAGACTAGATCTTCATAGTTCCACAGGTCTTACAGGAGCTAAGACAATGTGTGATTCAAAGGTCCGCAAACAAGCAGAGCACACTCCAAAGAGTGATGGGGAACTCCCACTTGAAGTTCTCCAAGAGCGCTGCCTCTCCATTCTTTTCTGTCTTCCTTGGGAGCACGTCCCTTAGGTCCCATTCAAATAGATTTTATTTTCTGTATCCCTTGAAATTCATATTCTCTCTCTCTCTCTCTCTCTCTCTCTCTCTCTCTCTCTCTCTCTCTCCCTCCTCCCTCCTCCCTCCCTCTCTCTCTCTCTCTCTCTCTCTCCTCTCTCTCTCTCTCTCCTCTCGTTGCTGTTCACAATTCTGATACAATCCTATGGAGAGTATAAATAATTGTATCGAACATTGTGATAGTCTAAGGCGTCTATGCTTAACATCTTTTCTTTCGGTGTTTGGGAGAAACATAGTAAGGCTTTTGTTTTTCAAAAAGATTGAGTAATGGGTGAAAACAAGCTGGGTGAATGGGGGAAGAAACTTGTAGAATCAGAAGTTGTTTTAGACCATTTTCCCCTTTGATAGGTCCTAGGCCTCCCCCATCAATGATGATCCCTGTAACTGTTTTATTTCATATTTTTTGAACTGTTCTTTGAAACTTCCAACTTTTGTCTTATATTGCTGGAGATCAGTGGGCCCACATAAGGAGGGATCTCGTACCTGGCTCTGAGAATTTGGCTTAATAACCTATGTCCTCTAGAGGCAGAATTATCTGTCCAGGCAGATAGCACCCTTCTAACCCTGCTCACAAACTTGATTTTAATTGGCTTATAGAATAACAGGCTTCCACACAAGTTTTCCATACACTCTTGTTTTGGGTTAACCCTCCCTTTATCTTACCATTCCCCCTCTTCCAGCCTCCTTTAAATTTTTCTATGCTCATTTCCCCACTCTCTACCTTCATATTTCTCACATTCTACCACATCCCTTTCTTTAAAGCATTTCCTCCCTCTGAATGCCCATTTTCTATTTCCTTACATTTACAGGTACTTTATTAAACAAACAGCTCTCAAGATTCCAAGCCTGGAACCATGGAAGAAGAAACATTTGCCATTTGTCTTTCTGGGCCTGAGTTACCTCACCCCCCTACCCCCATATAGTTTTTGAGTTCTATTCACCTATCGTTAAATTTCACTATTTCATTTTTTCTGTATAGGATTCTGTTGTGTATATGTACCACAATTCACTAGTTTAGTGATGGGCAGGTAAGCTGCTTCCATTTTCTAGCAATTACAACCAGAGAAGCAATGGACTTGGGTGAACAGCAATTCCTGTGGGAGGAGATAAGGTCCCCACATACTCAGGAGTGGTGTCTCTGGGTCACATTGTTGTTCTACCTTCAGCTTATTTTTTCTTTTTCCTTTTTTTCCCCAGAGCTGAGGACCAAACCTAGGGCCTTGCGCTTACTAGGCAAGCACTCTACCACTGAGCAAAATCCCCAACCCCTATTTTGTTATTTTGTCTTTTTTTTTTTTACCTCCACCTTATTAAGGGACATCCGCACTGAGTTTCATATAGGTTGCATTGGTTTGCAGGTCTACTAATAGTGAACACAGTGTTCTTCATCCCCATATTCTAACCAGTATTTGCTATCATTTGATTTCCTTTTTTAAAAAAGATTTATTATGTATACAGTGTTCTGCCTGCATGTATGTTTAGCACCATATTGGCTATGGGTTTGTCATATATAACTTTCATTACAGTAAGGTGTACTCCATCTTTATCATCATGGATCCCTACCCCTAAAGGTTTTTCTGCTTCTATTGAAATGCTCATGTAATTTCTGTCAATACGTCCATTTGATCCTACAAAAGATCTTTTCAGTATATTCTTGTATTCAATTTGCAAGTATTTTGCTGAGAATTTTTGCATCAATGTTCTTTAGGGATGGATATTTGGTGTGTTTTTGTTTTATTGTGCCTTTTTGTCATTTTTGATATTAGAGTAATACTAGATTTGTAGGAAGAATTTGGGAGCATTCCTTCAATTTTGTTGTTGTTGTCATTGTTGAAAATTCCTTAAGGAAGGAGTGTAATTCTGCTGTGATCTACCTGGATCTGAGCATTTGGGAGTGGGGGGACTTGTATTCTTATGTTATGCTGGTTGTATTCTTATGTTAATTTGTGTCCCCCCCCCCAAGACTGTTTGCACAAGAACATTTGCACTCACACAGCTTCTGGGAATCTGCCCCAGTTGGTTCTGATAGGTAAATAAAGGTGCTGGAATCCAATGGCTGGGAAGGGCAGAAAGAGGCAGGACTTTTAGGGACAGAGAGGAAGGAGAAGGAGGAGATTCACCGTGCTGAGAGAGAGATGGAGGAGAAGAGTTACCACACCGGAGAAGGTGTGGGACAGAGAGCATAGCCACCAGGTAGAAGCCGGGGGAGGGCAACCAAGATGGATTTAGTAAGTAATAACTCAGGATTATCAGAGGGGGGTGGATTAGCCACACGGAGGTTAGGAAGTGGCCCAACCATTGAGCTGGTTCTAGGCATATCAACATATAAAGGCTGTGTACGTATGTGTGTCTTTCATTTGGGAGTCCAGAACATTGGGGTGGGTAGCAAGGAACACACTGACATGGATTTATTTAAATAAATACTACTACAGAAACTTTTCTTTAAATTACTGTTTCCACCCTTTTGCTTGTCACAGTCTTGCATTAGTTGCTGGTCTCACCTTGGTTTAAGATTAGTAGGTCAGATGTATAAAAAAATTCATCCACTTCTTTAAGTTTTCTAACTTTCTGGAATACAGGATTTAAGGTTTGTTCTTATGATTTTTCTGAGTTTCTTGACATCTGTTGTGATGTCTCCCTGCTTGACTCTAATTTTTATGACAATTCTCACCACCCTATCCCTCTTTAGTTAGTATGACTAATGGTTTGCGAGTCTTGTTTGGCTTTTCAAAGAGCTAACTCTTTGTTTTATTGATTCTTTGTAATCTGTTTTCTTTTCAGAGACTTCTGCCTATCTTTTGTTCTCACCTGATATTTTTAGGTTTTAGGTTTGGTTTGCTCTTCTGTTTCCCAACTCTTCCAGCCCATCACTAAGTTATTCATTTGAGTTTGTTCTAATGTTTTTGATGTAGACAGTTCCTGCTGTGAACATCTTAAAACAGCTTTCCTTGTATCCCAGAGATCTTGGTATTTTTCTAGTTCACTCTCTGTTGTGATAAGCGTGTGACCCATGACTAAGCAATTGGGGTGCAAAGCGTTTATTTGGTTTACATTTCCAGGTCACAGTCCAACACTGAGGGAAGTCGGGGCAGAACTTAAACAAAAACCATGGCGGATCACTGCTTGCTGGCTCACTCTCTTGCTTGCTCCCTGGCTCATGCTAAGTTAACTTTCTTGTGCAAACCAGGTTCGCCTGCCTAGAGATGGTACTGCCCGAGTGGAGTAAACCCTCTTACATCAGCCATTGGAATAAACCTTCCTGCATCAGCCATTGATCAAGACAGACCCGCAGACATGTCTTCAGGTCAGTCCGATCTTGGCAGTTCCTCCGTTGAGGTTCCTTGTTCTTCAGTAACCTACATTTGAAACCTCAAAGCCCCACCCCCATGACACACTTACTCCAACAGAGCCACGCACCCTAAGAGTACCGCTTCTTGTGAACCTATGGTGGCCATTTTCACTGAAACCACCACAGTGTTGTGATGTCTTCGGGTGACTAGAATAGAGAAGTGACCCCACTCCATCTCTTGTGATTAGTTTTTGTTTGAAGTCTTTTTTTCATCAATTAGAATAACAACCTTTGCTATTTACTGCTCCTGTTGGCTTGGAATATGTTTTTCCATCCTTTCACTCCTTTAAGCTAAGGTGTTTTCTGTAGACAACGAACAGATGGGTCATGTTTCTTAGTCCAATCAGCTACTCTGTCTATTGATTACAGAACTGAGGCCATTAATACTCGGTTATTGTTGAAAGTTGTGTACTAACTGCTATCGTTTTATTGATTTTTTGGTGTTTGTTTTCTTAGCCCTACTACACATTACCTTTGTGCTTTTCTCAGTTTTTCCTGTAGTAAGCATATCCTTCTCTTCAGTCTGAACTATTTCTCCAATGTTTTTTATGGGGCTGGTTTGAGGGTCATAACTTATTTTAGATTGTTTTTATTGTGTGAGAATTTTTTTCTTCCTCAATTGTGAAAAAATGTTTTGTCAGGTACAATAGTCTGGAGTGGCATTCTCGCTCTTTCAGAATTTGACGTACATTGCTCCGGGCATCTCCGGCTTTTAAAGCTTCCTTTGGGAAGTCAGCCACTATTCTGATGGGCTTGCCTTCTTAGGCCATCTCATTATAGCTGTGGAGTTAGTCTTTTAACAGAAACATGGCTCAGGGAATTCCTTTTTTACTCTTTCATGTTGGATATTCTGTGTGCCTCTTCTTCCCTAGATTTGGGAAGTTTTCTTCAGTGCTTGTATTGAAAATATTTCCTTTTCCTTACTTGTGTTTGTTCTATGGCTTGATTTGCGTATGGATCTTCTTAAGAGTTCTGTGGATCCTGTCTATTCTCTGTGTGCAGATTTTAAAAATAATTCACACATTTATTTAAATGATCTAATTCTTCTACCTTGCCTTCAAGCCCTCAGACTCTTGTCTTATTTGCAGAGTCTTGGCGATGATGTGAGATTGCTTGGATGAAGCTGAAAAAAAAAGTCCCCTAGAGTGGCTCCCAGCTGGGCCTGGGCAGAGAAAGGAAGAAGAGGGAGAAGAAAGGAACCTGGCCAATGTCCTAAAGAAAATCACCATGGGAATCTGGCGACCAGCTGTGCCTGGGCCTGGAGTGCAGCGCTGGTTCAGACATGGGTCAGACCTAGCAAGAGAGTGTGCCTGTTCTTGGAGAGGCAGCATGGATGGGCAGTTCTGATGAAGAGTCCTGGCTTAGACTGAACAGGCAGACAAACAAACAAAAATGTGTGGGCATGGCCCTCCCTGGGTCTAGAACCAGAAGGGGAGCTTGTGGAATCAGAGAACCAAGTCAACTCACCAAGGGGGCTTGCAGATGCGGCTCCCTCCAGGGCCTAGAGTGGGAATGAAAGGGGACAGCTTCTAGGGAGGGGTGGGGGGAGGGGTGAAGTCCCAGATCAGAACAGGCAAGAGAGAGAGAGAGAGAGAGAGAGAGAGAGAGAGAGAGAGAGAGAGAGAGTCAGTAGATCCAGTTCTGATGAGAGTCCCACAATTCCAAACTGATTTTACAAACTGCTAATAGTGAGTGAGGAATCCACAGCCAGTGCTTTTCTGTATCTAACTCTGGTCGTCTGGAAGAGCACAGGAGCTTCAGTTAGCTGGACTTTCCCCTCATTTTGCTGACCTTTTGACCCACATTGCAGATTTTCTAACCCATTATTGACCTTTTTTTATGCTGAGTTTCCTCTAAGCTTTAGCCCTCAGCCGAATTGATCTGCCTTTTTCAATATCCTCTTGTTCACCATTGATCATTTTACTAGAGAGTTTTATTACTAAATCTTCAGTTAGCATTTTATTTCAATCTCTACATAAAATCACATATCTAGTCCTTTTTTTTTTTAAAACTATCTTGTATTTACTTTTTCAAAACGTTTTCTACCTATATGGAATAAAATCAATTTGGTCATGTTTAAAAAAAAAAGCATCAGTTCTTTAACGTCCGCTGTAATTCCTTCCTTTTGCCTTTCATTTAAGGCATTCAGTGATACTCGTTCGTGAGCTTACTTTCATGTATGTGTATTCTCTTTGATAAGTTCTGATATCAATGTTCCATTCAGTTTACAAAAAAAAAAAAAAATAGTGTTGATTTCCTTTTCACAGAATTCCCAGAAAATGTCATTATTACTGGAAGTGCCATTGTTTAGTTTGCTTGAGTTTACTCAAGTACAGTCCAGGCTGCAACCATCAGGGTTTCTGTGGGGGTAGTATTTCATCCCACACGAATTCACAAAGAAAGAGCCTGCTTTACCTCAGGGGGTGAACTATTTGACTTGAATTCAGTGTGTGCTCAGCAAAAGGCTGTTGATGTGTGGATGGAGAAAAGGGAAGGGATTAATTCCTGGAAGCATACAATAAAGATGCAGCCACCTTCTACCATGCTGCTGGCTAAGAAGTGTTCCTTGCAGTCGTTACGTCTTTGTGAAAAAAAAACAAAAAACAAAACAATGGAAGAAATGTGAACTATATATTTGTTAGTGAATTTACAAAATAAACCACAACAGATCATCAATTGATAAACCAAATTTTATCTAGAAAGTGCTCTTTGCTAGAAAACTCGAGTTACTTGATGCTTTTCCGCTCGGCTATTATCACAAGAGAAATGTTTATCAGCTTTGCAAACAGCACAGTGCTCAGAAAGACAGCCACACTGTGAGCACTGGAGCCACATTTGAAAAAGCAGAAGATTACAGTTGACCATTAATAGTTTTCTTTTAGATGCGGATTTAATTGTAATTGGTATTTCAATAATTATTAAGTATCTTATAGAAACAATCTGGAATTTTATAGTATATATATATATATATATTGTGAAACTGTATGTATGTGTGTATGCTAATATATGTATGCTAGAAATACTCAATACCATATATATTTCGGATTTTACTTAAAACAATAGGGAATGGCTGAAAGATTTTTCTGGAAGACGGCATACTGGATTTTCATCCGAAAGGGCTCACTTAGGCTTTTATAAAGAGAGTAGATATTGGGGAGGAAAATGACAAAAGGAGAGATCTAAGTTAGGAGGCTGCTGCACCAATGAGCAAGGATGGTTGTGGTTCAGATTTCTATAACGCTACTTAAGATATACAAAAGGCAGTGGGGTCAAGAAGAGACCTTGATTTGTTGCTGAACTTCAGGTAGGAAGGCAGAACTCTAAAGAGAACCTATAGATTTGGAGTCTGAATGGGTAGGTGAAAGGGAGAATTATTTACAGGGTGGGAAGTTGCTGGACAGAGAAGAGGACTCAGAATGTGTGGTTTGGATTAGTTCAGTGAAGTGACGAACACAAATGTGCCTATGCTTTAAGGAGGAGGTGTTACCACATGAAGAATAGAAGGCACATCTTTAAGAACCAGACCAGGTACTTGCTCTCTGAAGATCAAGGCCAGCTATAGGTGAACTAAGACTAGTGCCGGGACCCAAAGTGGGCACACATGCTGTTCTCCATTCAATCTCTTTCTCTCTCTCTCTCTCTCTCTCTCTCTCTCTCACACTCTCACACACACACACACACACACACACACACACTGTTCCACACTCAGAAGAGGCCAGCTGATGACAGGATTGGAGGAACTCTGAATTTTCTTCTTATGCCCTAGCTATAAGAGCAGGTTCTCTTTTGTTGTTGTAGAAATATAAAAAATAAAGCAGTCTTTTTATCCGCTCTAGGTCCAGCATAGCAGTGCCCCAAGATATTTACTAGATATCTTGACAGAAACACAGCCCAACTCCGTGGCAGCCCAGTGTCTCTAGCCACCGCACACTGTCTTACACTTAAATCGCTATGTGAAAGAACACACAACCCAATAATCTCTGATTCAATTGATAAGATATAATTGCCCACCTAAACATACAAAGCCCTGTACACGTCCATCTCTTAAGAACATAGCAACCTGTAAAGGTACAGCGTGGAATCTTAACGTCATCTTCCGTGTTGTCCTGTGGCTACTCTCCACTTCCTCTTATTTAGAAAATAAAACTTACTCTCAACTCTTAGGATTACTAGTGGATTCTCGCCCACAGGTTGGTTCACCATCTGATCTATCAATTGGAAAAAAAAACAAAACAAAAAACAAAAACAAACAAACAAACAAACAAACAAAAAACCGGCTAGAGTCACTGGGCCTCCACGGAGTTGGGATGTGTTTCTGTCAAGATATCTAGCAGATATCTTGGGGCACTGCTGTGCTGGACCTAGAGCAGGTAAAAAAGACTTTTATTTTTATATTTTTACAACAATATTCATTGTTGTGACCCAATCTCTAGGATGCACACAAATGGTCGGACACGAACTTTGATCCAGCTCTAGAAATGCTCCAGCTTCTGGACCTGGCTTGAAGCTAATGGGGTCAGGAGCAAAGCCCTGCTTCTAGCCACGGCCATGTGTGGACGCACACTGCCATTGCATTGGCAGAATGGAACTCCACACTTGCCCACTCTACCCACCTGGGTCCTGCCGGTTCCCTGCCCTTGTGGTACATCAGCCTGTGAGCACCACAGAAAGGGGACTGTACTTCTGGGCACTCCTGTTCACGTGCAGCTACTGAGCCCACTGAGGTGCTGGGTAAAAGAACACACACTTCTGACTCCTTCCTGTTAGAGTTGTCCATGACAGAGGCACTTATCAATACCAGAACTAGTGCTCAAGAAACTTCTATCCCCCAGTTGTGGCCACCACAGCCAGCCACTGCGGGAGTCAGCATACAGTGAGCACTGCCTCTAACTTCCTCGGTTGTTAGAATACTTCTGCTCTAGGATGGCCTGTGGGGACCATGGGTCTCTACAGCTTCAGCCTGGTGCACAGTGCCCTATTCACTAGCTATGGTAATAGCTTTTGTAAAGGCGTAGAGATACTATATATATGATGCTCGACTAGGGCCAAAGGTAAGAAACTGACACCCTTGGAGGAAAGAAAGTTACCAAGTGTCTCTGAGGAACTGATGGAGAACACTGACCTGTCATGTGTGTAAATCTCAAAGTGGGAACCCAGAAATGTGAAAAAACAGAGGAAATTGTGTCTTCCATAGAGCACAGAGTAACATTCTAGCAACAGACTCCACAGCAGCCAGTATGGAGGAAGTACAGGATAAACAGTGTCAAAGTGATTTTAAGGAAGCCTTCTGAGTGGCAAGAGAATATGGATACTTATGCTTCCTTAGCAATACAATAGGGGATTTGTGTGGTTACCTCTGGAAAGGAGGGAGATTTTTGAAAAGTACCAAATTGAAATCTTGGAGATAAATAGTTTAATATATATTAAAATAAATAAAAGGAGATGGAGAGATTGGTCAGCAGTTAAGCACTAGTTACCCCTCCAGGAAGCTTGGGTTTAATTCCCAGCAGCAATATGGCAGCTCCGACTTCTGTAATTCCACTTCCAGGGGACCCAAGACCCTCTTCTGGCCTTTGTAGGTACCAGGCATGCATGTGATGCACAGATAAACATGGAGGCAAAATACCCATATGCATAAAATAATTTAGAAATTTCAAATAAACAAAGGAAACAGATTCGTTCTGTTTTAATTTAATCTAATTATATTAATTTATATAAGGTAATTATTTAAATAAATAATTAGATTGAAAGTTTAATTTAAATAAATTAAAAGCAACAGATTAGTTCAATCAGAAGAAAGAATATCCTAATTTGATAGAAGTCTTTTGAAATGAATGAATAGATAAATGAAGCAATAGATAACACAGGAAACAACAGAAATACCATTGAAGCAACATCGAATGACAAATACCCACAAGTGAAGTATCATAAGGAAGTAACGAAAAAGTTCAGGACATATAAAATTGATTAAATATAATAACAGTTTAAAAAAATCCCCAATCTTAGCAAAGATGTGGATATTTATGTACAGGCTACCCTTAGGACCCTAAAGAGAGACAATCGGGAAAGAGCCTAGTCGATGCATATTACTACCAAACTGCCAAGAGTTCAAGGTGGAAAGGTTTCTAAAATCACTAAGGGAAAAGTCAGCAAGTCACATCTAAGGGTTATCTCATTAATCGTGGATTTCCCTGCATAAACCCTCCGGCCAGGAAAGAATGGAGCTATGTATAAGTTATGAAAGAAAATAACTGCCAACAAAAATATTACACTCAGCAGAAGTATTTAGAAATGAAAAAGAAAGGGAGGCCTTTCGAGATAACCAACAGCAGATGGAATTCATTTCTACCAGATGCACGTTATAGAGGGTAATGTGCTTGATGATCCTACATTGGAACTGAGGAAGACTAGTTATCATCATAAGAGCAAGTCAAGGTGTGAGCCCCGTTAGAAATATATAAATATATAAATATATATATATATTTCAGTCTGATTCTTCACTGCACTAATATGACCAAGAGAGGTAGGAAGTAGCAAGAACATTCAAAACACTGAAGAGAATTCAGCAACAGGAATAGCCTTTAACCGTCTGTAGCAAGTTTGAATATAATACACTAATACCAATTTAAAGATGCAGACTGAATTGCTGGCGGGGGGAGGGGGGAATACAAAGAGAAAAAAGAAAAAGAAAAAATACAAAAACCAAAACAATCACAACACGCTGTTTCCCGGAAACTCACATTGTGTTTTACATCTCTCTGGAGGCTAACGGCATTGAATATCTTTCTGTGCGTTTGTTGGCCACTTACATTGCATCTGACAAGCGCTTGATCCATTTGCCCATCCTCAAACAGAGTTGCTTGTCTTTGGGTGTTTTAGGCTTTTTTTTCTTTTTTAATTCTTTTTATTTTCTGGATATGAATAACAAAGATTTGCTCCCATTCTGCAGGCTGCCTCTTCTCCCTCTAGTTATTTCTCCTCTGTTCAGAAGCATTTCGACTGAGTCTGAAGACCACCTGGTTGCTCCATCGTACCAGGGACAATACTAGTGCATGCTAGGGCATGGGAAATGACAGCCAGGTGTATTCCACTAACGTCTCTGGGGCTTGGAAATTGCAGAAGGCAATTAAACCAAAGAAATCTGTTCTGGTGGGGCAAGGCATACATGCCCTAGTTATGCTGATCTCTGTCCTAGCGCCCTCTCTGGTTTTCAGCTAGTCTCTGGCTTTCCTCAGATGTTGGGGCTGGAGTTCCCCAAAGTAATCATCTCCAGATTTCCTCTCTGGTGTTAGGCCTGTGCTTGTGACTCTGTTGCTAAATCACAACCATACAGACAGACCTCTGAGGCTGACAAGTTCAGAAATGAAGGCACTTCTGCTCTCCTTAGCTGAAAGATTTAACTGTAAGATTTCTCTTAAGATTAGTCCCCACTAAGGCACAGCCAAGCAGGCATGGGAAGTGTGGGGAACTGTTTTTCTAGCATTCTTTTGTTGCATATATCACACTGCTCCCATCTCAAGCGCTATCCCTGAAGAACCAGGAGCATGGCAGTGGACCATCCCCAGGTCTTCAGTCTTCTGTTTAAAGTCTTAGCACAGAGATGTCCCCGCTTAGCTATGACGGTGCCTAGCACACTATCTTAGCATCAGTTGTTTCTTTCTACAAATCTAAAGGCTGCTATTTCTGAATGTTACCTAATCTTTGTCTACGTCTTACTATTGTCCTTCTGTGCCTTTCCACACTGCCCACCTTACCGAGATCCTGGATGTCTCTAGCCTACTGCCTTCCCTCATCCCGTTCCATTTTCAATGTCATCCGTATTCAGTGCTCACTCCTGTCTTCCCCCCTGTTCTCTTCCTTTGTGGTGATGGGTCGCCACACTGGCATGCTTTCTGTTCTCAAGAACTTCATTTCTGAAGATCTACGTGCCAGCTTTCCTCTACTTTAAATCGGTATAGTTGGCCTCCTCCCTCTCAACAAGGACAAAAAGCAATATCACTGGAATTCTGAACACACAGTCCAGACTCTTTAATATCTTTTGAGAACATTCAGTGTGTTTACGAGAAAAGGGAAGAATCCTCTTAGTCATAACTTATCATCACATGGAACTACCTCTTTATTTGTCTACATATTTTGACTGAGACGTTTTGCAACACAGAACAGTCCTGGGTACATAGTGTGCATTAAAAATGGTTGTGTGTTGACAGAATGGCATCCTTTGGTTTTGTTTGACTGTTTTGATGTCAACAAAACCCCCAGGACCTGATGTAGAACCTCGTTCTTTGTAGATTCTTTAAGGTTGCCAGGGTGAATGATTTACTTAAGCATCTTGAGATTCTGAGTGACTTGTGCCACTCTCCACCGAATATCTTCAGTGGACATCCCCAAATGAGCCCAAATTCTGTACATCGAAGAGTCTCCCTCCTGCTTTCCTCAAATTTACCAATGACAAGGCCATGTCTGCATTTCACTTCATCCAGCGTCATCCTTAAAGTGGGAGAGAAAGACATACCTATTTCATGAAGTTTTGGCTCCATGAAGTAAAATGAACCGGAAAAGTGCTAATCACAAACGCTCCTCATACCTTACGCATAAATGCTTGCTACTGCCGCCTTCACGGATTGTAAAATAAAAGCCTCATCTTTGAAGTCAGGATGCGTTTGGCCATAAACATATGCTTATTTATTTAGATGAGATTTTGCCTCTGTAAGTGGTAGTTAGGTAACTGTGTCCTTTATATTGATAGAATCTTAGACGTGATAACATACAGAATTACAATTTCCTTCTCAAACGTACTATTACTATTAAAATGTCATTAAATATATTAAACGTTCACATTTCTCTCGTCTTCCTAATGTCGTAACCGTAGCTTTGGATCTTCACTTTCTTCTCATCTGGATATACCACGTTCTTTTATTGCCCTTCACTAACATTTACGCCACAGTCCAGCAGAGTATCGATGCCTCTCCTACTCACTGTTTACACAATTGCCTGCAAAAGTAAACCTGAATTCTTTCTTATGCAACTCAAACTCTGATTGTCTCTAGTTTTATCTCTTGGCCCCAGTCAACCTGAGTCTCTTTTTTTTTTTTTGGTTCTTTTTTCGAGCTGGGGACCCAACCTAGGGCCTTGTACTTCCTAGGTAAGCGCTCTACCACTGAGCTAAATCCCCAGCCCCTGAGTCTTTTTTTTTTGCAGTTCGCCTAACACCTCATGTTATTTCACAATTCCATGTCTTTGGCCACGTTGGTTCATCTCCAGAATTTATCACATCTGTCTGTGGGTTAACTAGCAATTCCTCTGGCAACAAACAACAGGAACGCAGTTGCTGGTTGCTTAACCAAGCAGAGAAGTCCATAGGTTGATATTCCAAGGCTGGATAGGCTGATGCAATTGCTCAACCATGCTGGGAAGGAGCCAGGCCTCTTCTGTCTTTTGCACCTTTCTCGCAGGCAGAACTTTGACCTCATGCTGTTGCTCGAGCTTTCCAAGACGGCCACTGAACATCAAGGAGACATCAGCCTGCCATGGAGGAAGAATAAGGACCAGTGTGCACACTGAGATTCTGGTTCTGTGTATTTAGAAAGCATAAAGTCCCTGTCCATAAGCCCCACCCAGCAGTTTTCTGCTTGACCTTTATGCTGACTTGTTTTATGACAACAAGCTGCAGTCATTTGGGAAGAGGAGCCTTCAATAGAGAGAATCCCTCCATAAAACTGACCATAGGCAAGCCTTTGGAACATTTTCTCAGTGATTCTTGTGGAAGTGCTCAGTGCATTGTGGGTAGTAGTTCTGGGTCCTGTAAGAAAGCAGGCTGAGCAAGCCATGGGTAAGCAAGCTGGTGAGGTGCACCCCTCCATGGCCTCTGCTTCAATTCCTACCTCCTCATCCCTGCCTAGATTCCCCACCGGATGGTTCTGGATGATGAACCACAAGCTATAAGATGAAATAAATTCTTCCCTCTCCAAGTTGCCTTTGGTCATGTTGCTTTATCACTGCAATAGAGACCTAAAGGCAAACTTCACTGGCCAGATCTATCACACGGTCAGTACCAGTTTGAAAATACCCAGAGAAAATATTGTTCTTTAAGCAATGTCTCCTAGGACTCCGGGGCATTGGGAAACAACTGGGAAAATGTCTTTCTACCGTGTATCATATCAAAAGTTATATCTTAGAATTATATAACACACACACACACACACACACACACACACACTCTCTCTCTCTCTCTCTCTCATTTCATCATCACCTAAATATTTAACAAGTACCTCATACACAGTATGTAACACTGACTATTGTATAACAATGACCCAAATCCTTCATTTTATGCAATTACATCCAATATTTGGTTTTGAGCCAATATTTTTACACAATATTTTTAGTTTAGTTTATACTCCTCAAAGAAATAATTCTCAAAAAAGAAATAATTCTCACTGAAGTCATTAATAGAATAACAAGAAGCGATTATCAGTGAGCGAGTTATTAATTACAATACAATGTAGCTATTCAACAATAGTATATTCTTTTAAAATCTATATTTATGTTATATAGGAAACTATCTGCAAAACATTTAAACAACAACAGAGAAAAATATACAGTAAAACATTTATTTGGAAATAAAAATCAATTTACAGTTTTATGTGGAATTAAAGGGACCCTACATAACTAGCTTTGTACATAACTACTTTGTACATAGCTAACCTTGTTTTTTGGAAAGAAGCACTTCTAACTTCATATTACACAGATGCAGTCATGTAGATGGATATGTACTGGAGTAAAGATGACTAAGTCACTCACTGGAATACAATAAAGTTCAAACATATGCCCTTCTGTTATTGTCAAATGATATTTAACAAAGTACCAAGACTATTAAATAGGGGACAGACTTTTTAACAATAGATATTTGGGGAAAACAAGTATTTGTACTCAGAGAAATAGAGGCAGGTCTTCATGTTATGCCAAATTTAAAATTAAATTAAAAAAGTTGAGTTTGTAAAACAAGACCTAAATTTACAGAACTTGTAGAAGAAAGTAATAGAAAAGCCCACAGCATTGGTGTTGACAATGATTCATAGGTGAACAAAAAGCCCAGGTAATAAAAACAAATCCTGACAGATAAGATGATGTCAAATTCAGACACAGTATTACTTACATTTCTATTGCTGTGATAAAATACCATGACCAAAAGTTATGTAAGGTAGAGTTTATTTGGGCTATGGTTCCCAAGAGAGAGGATCCATAATGGCAGAAAGGTATATCAACAGGGACCAGGACTGGAGCCCTGGATCACAACGTCAACTACAAGAATAAAGCAGAGAATGAACTAGACATTGGGTAACGTTGTAAAGTCTGAAAGCCCACCCCCAGAGATGTACTTTCAGCAAGACCACACCTCTTTAATGATTCTATAACAACCCACAAACAACACAGTCAACTAAGAACCAATTACTCAGATACCTGAGCCTATATGGGGACACTTCTCCTAACCACCACAGACATAAAATAAAAAAGCAGCCTGGAATGTGAAAAAATACTTGTAAATCATATCTCTGTTAGGAGACTGGTATACATGATATATAAGGAACTCCTTTGAATGCACAACCAAAAAAATTGGCCTGAGTTTATAAACTGACAAGTGTCTTGGACAGATATTTCTCCAAGGACAGGGTACAAGTAGCTAGAGAGCAGGTGAACTGAGGCTTTAACATCACTACTCAACACAGAAGTGCAACACAACCACAGTCAGAGATCGCATCTGGTGACGGTCAGTGTTTTAAAATGACACCGAAAATAAGAAATATAGACGAAAATGTAGAGAAATTATGTCTCTTGGGCACTATTCGCGGGGTTGCAGAAATCAGTTGTTGAGAAGAAGATGAAGTTTCCTCAAAAAGTTAAAAGGAATACATGCTTCAGCGCTCCCACTTGTAGGTAGACTGCCCTTCCTCAGCTTCTATGAGAACTTGGTTTTAGGGCATCGTCAGACATCAAAATCCATGGATGGTCGAGTTTGTATATAATCTGTGCGTGCTGTCCTGTATACTAAACATTACCATTAGATTATTTATAATACGAGATACCAGATGTCATGGAAGCAAAAGGCAGATGGTGTTACTAGAAGTTACGGAGAAGGGAAGTAAATTAATGTTGATTAGTAAATATAAAGTTTCACATTTAAGTGACCAGAATTAAATTTGGGCCCTCTAGCTGCAGTGTCTGCAGTGCAACCTCCAGACAGCAAGCGGCTTCAGCTAAGAACCCTGCCTTGGGGGCCCGATCACCTCCTGACATGCGCAGATCACCTCTCCCCTCACCCGCTGTCTACTCTCTAACCCCACCCATGCTTTTGCCTTGGCGGACTGTTTTGTGTGTATGGACCTACCCACAGCCAATGTGAATCCTTCCATTGTATGTTGATCTTGGCCAAGCTTCCTCAAATATTTTCAATAGAGGATTTGACTTGGGGTTGGTAAAACTGGATGTGAGGAGGAAAAGTCACAGTCATGCAGTGGCGTGGAATTTTCAACAAGGAGTTCATCTAATACAGATGCTGGTAAAGTCACTGAAACCTTGGAGAGCGAATACAAATGGTACGAGCATGGTGAGACATTCACAGAAAAATGGAACACTGATATCACTCACGTTAAGATCAGACTTGCCAACGTTTGAGACTAACCTTTGATGCGAGTTTTCCACCGATCACAGAAAGAAAGGTGATTTAAAAATAGTCAAGTCTGCTTACAAGAGGGGATGTGCAAACCTTGACTTTGATTGTACTAGACCTGAAATCCGTGTTTAGCTGTCTGTGGTTACAGGGCTGGCTTGCTGGGTACCAGCTGACCTTTGACAGTGTCAAACCAAAGCTGGCAAGAAGTAACTTCGCAGTAGGCTTCAGGACTAGGGACTTCCAGTTACACCCTAATGTCAACAACGGGGCAGAATTTGCAGAATCAATTTATCCTAATGTGTGTGAAGAATCCGTAAGCATCAGGTTCCAACTGTACTCATTTTGGCATCGCTGTTGAAACCTCGTTGACGCCTCTTGCTTCTGCTACTTTGAAAGTCAGTAAATCTGGTTTAATTGGAGTGGGCTATACTCAGACTCTGAGGCCTGGCATGAAACTTATAACTGTCTGCTCTGGTAGACAGGAAGAGCTTTAATACCTGAGGCCACAAACTTCTTGCCTTGGAGTTGGAGGCTTAAGCCAGTTGAAAGAAACTTCTGGAAAGGTTTTCATATTTGGCCTTAACGTATTTCCATGTGTCCAGCAGGTTCTTTCTCCTCTCCCCTTACCCCCGAGAAGGTGATCAAAGGTTGATGAGACAAGAACTGTATTTTGCATAGAGAGTTGCCTGGTTTTCTAAAATTGTACTGCCATCTAATTATCAATGTTGCCATCATGCAGCAACCTCTACATTATTTAAATGTATTTAACTCTTAAATGTGCTACTCAGCCATAATGAAATGGATGTTGATTAAAAAAAATATGGGAAAAACTCTGGGAAAAAAGTTAAACCTGTTTCACAACAATGTAAATGTATGTAACACCACTGAACCCTCTACTTAAAATCTATATGAAGAGAGAGAGAGAGAAGAGAGAAATCTGTACGAACAATATACGAGTGATAGGGACAGGTAACACTTGAGGCAACTCATATCTCATGGTCTTCATATCATTTTCTGTATATTGGCTTAAGTGTGAGTTAGTTTTATAATCTAATAAATATTTGAAAACTAAAAATATTCAAATTCCCTGTCTCCTCTCAATTCTTAGAAGAATTAGTCAGACACTTTCTAACATTTTTTTGCGAAGATGGCATAGGTGAAAATGAGTAGCATATTCTACAAAGAAAAAGGGAGATGAGAAGGGGCAGAGGGCAGGAGCTTAGTGTGCCCACAGTAGCCTCCAGAGAGTCCTAAGAACTTAGTGTGCCCACAGTGGCCTCCCGACAGTACCCAGTACTTAGTGTGCCCACAGTGGCTTCCTGACAATAGTCAAGAACGAGGTGTGTCCACAATGGCTTCCTGACACTGCCCCAGAGCTTGCTGTGTCCACAGTGGCTTGCTCACAGTACCCAAGAACTTAGTGTTCCCACAGTGATTTCCTGACAGTGCCCCAGAGCTTACCGTGCCCACAGTGGTTTCCTGGCAATGCCCAGGATTTAGTGTGCCCACAGTGGCTTCCTGACAGTGCCCAGAAATGCCATTTATGGACATTAATTTTACTCCAGAACCTAACGCTCTACTTTTATGTTTTCCCATATTACTTATTCTGACCTTTCAAATATTTGATGCCCTTGTCCAGCATGACAGGTGGGTGACTGAGAAAGACTGAGCAAATGAGCAGAGTAAATTAGCTCCATCTTGGAGCAGAAGTCGAAACGACCAAGCCGACAGGTTTCAAGGATCTGCCAGTTGATAGACCACACACACACACACACACACACACACACACACACACACACACACACACACACACACACACACACCCCACACACACCACACACACACACACACACAGACACACCACACACACACACACACACAAACACACACACACACACACCCCCCACCACACCACACCCACCCACACACACCACACACCCACACATAACCACACACACCCACCCACACACACACACACACCACACACACACACACACACACCCCACACACACACACACACACCCCACCACACACACACACACACACACACACCACACACCCACACACACACACCACACCACATACACACACACACACACACACACACACACATACACACACACACAACACACATTACACACACACCATATACACATACACACCACACACACACACACACACACACACACACACACACACACACACACACACACACACACACACACACACACACACACACACACACACACACACACACACACACACACACACACACACACACAGGAAATGTCATTTAAAATGCTGAAGCCATTCTATATTGTGTACACATCTTTGAGTGATGTTTTAGGCGTGTGTGTGTGTGTGTGTGTGTGTGTGTGTGTGTGTGTGTGTGTATATATAAAGTCAGTTAAAAATGCTTAGATATTTTCAGTTAAAATAAATTAAGATGGTCTGGAGAAATGGCTTAGCAGTTAAGAGTTTCATGAATTTAAACACACTGAATGCATCCAAATGCATTACATTTCTTCTTGTTATGTTTTCAGTGTTTCATCTTTGCCTGAGTTAAACCCCCAAAGCTGTCAGTGCTGTCATATCAATAGTCCTAGCAACACACTCTAGCATCACCCTTTAGCAGCATCCTTTACCAGCATCCTTCAGCAGCATCCTTTCAGAGTACCCTCCAGCATCATCCTTTTGCAGCATCCATTCACAGCATCCTTCAGCAGCATCCTTTAGAAGCTTCCTTTTGCACCATTCACTGGCAGTGCTCTTTATCAATGTCCTTCAGCAACATCCTTTTTATTTGGTAAAGCGTGAAGTCCATCTTGTAGTTCTTTAAAAAAAAAGATGTCATTGAATTACACCTAGAAGAAATAGCTACATATTTTAAGTGTAAAATACCTATGAAGAGCCTTCACTCCATTCTTCATAAGCAAGAAAAACTCAAGATCTAAAAAATGTCACTGTGCTGAGCATATGCTTTATGGAAGAAAAATGCTACACCAGGCTAAATGAGGGAGTTTAAAAAGCTGTTATAAAGTTACAGGACACACCAACAAGAAATATTTAAATTATTTTCCCTTACAAAAATGAACATTTGTGCTTTGCATCAAAAATTAAAACACATTAATTTGAGAAAAGACATTATAATGTTTAAGCAACAAATAGAATTTCTTGTTATTACAGTCAAAATATTCAGAGTATGATACGTGATATACGCCTCACGTTCCTTTATAGATAACTTGTAATTGCCTCCAAATGCATCATGCTATTTCAGGTTTAATGAGAATACTTAGTTATACCTTTCCTTCAAAATACAAGAATTATATGGATTTTGTCATTTATCATTGACAGCCTCATTTTAACACATCCATCTTATCATCTTCCTTTTCCTCCTCCGCCTGTTCCACCAAATCACATTCCCAGCCTTTCCTATTCTTAAAACCTCACTTCCTGGCATCTGAGACCTTTTGGTGGCTATTCCCAGTTCCCCATCCCCCACTGCTGCACACCTCTCTTTAATTTCCTGACCCTCTGTACATCTCCCTCATCTCCTCCCACACCTGATAGTGACCCCTTTTCCACTCCCCCTACTCTCTCCATCCCAAGTTCCTCCCTTCTACCTCCCGTGATTATTTTGTTACCCCTTCTAAGTAGGACTGAAGCACATTGATCTTCCTTCTTGAGCTTCATATGGTCTATGAGTCGTATCATGAGTATTCTGAGCTTTTTGCCTAATATCCATTTAACAGTAAGTACATATCATGTGTGTTCTTTTGTGACTGGGTTACCTCACTCAGGATAGTATTTTCTAGTTCCATCCATTTGCCTAAGAATTTCATGTAATCATTGTTTTTGATAGCTGAGTAATACTCTATTGTGTAGATGGACCATATTTTCTGTATCCATTCCTCTGTTGAGGGACATCTGGGTTCTTTCCAGCTTCTGGCTATTATAAATAAGGCTGCTATGAACATCGTGGAGCATGAGTCCTTGTTAAATGTTGGAGCATCTTTTGGATATATGCCTAGGAGAGGTATAGCTGGGTCCTCATGTAGTTCAATGTCCAGTTTTCTGAGGAACTTCCAGACTGATTTCCAGAGTGGTTGTACCAGCTTGCAATCCCACCAACAATGGAGGAATGTTCCTCTTTCTCCACATTCTCGTGAGCGTCAGCTGTCATCTGAGTTTTTGATCTTAGCCATTCTCACTGGTGTCAGGTAGAATCTCAGGGTCGTTTTGATTTGCATTTTCCTGATATCTAAGGACATTGAGCATTTCTTTAGGTGCTTCTAATTCATTTGAAATTCCTGTTGAGAATTTTTTTTTATGCTCTGTACTCCATTTTTTGATAGGGTTATTTGGTTCTCTGCCATATAACTTTTAGAGTTCTTTGTATATTTTGGATATTAGCCCTCTATTGGATGTAGGATTGGTAAAGATCTGCTGCTTTGTCCTAATGACAGTGTCCTTTGCCTCACAGAAGCTTTGCAATTTTATGAGATCCCATTTGTCTATAGTTGATCTTAGACCCTGAGCCATTGGTGTTCTGCTCAGGAAATTTTTCCCCTCTGTCAATGTGTTTAAGTCTCTTTCCCACTTTCTCTTCTATTAGATTCAGTATATTTGGTTTTATGTAGAAGTCCTTGATCCACTTGAACTTGAGCTTTGTACAAAGAGACGAAAATGGATCAATTTGCATTCTTCTACATGTCACCAGTTGAGCCAGCACCATTTATTGGATATGTTGTCATTTTTCCACTGAGTGGTTTGGCTTCTTTGTCAAAGATCTGGTGACCATAGGTGTGTGGGTTTAATTCTGGGTCTTCAATTCTATTCCATTGATCTACCTGTCTGTCTCTGTACCCAGATGCCAGGAAAGTAAGAGACTCCCAGGACCCAACAAGGATGACATTAACTGAAATACCCAACAAAAGGGAGAGAAAACTGTAGAGACCATTTCCAGAGGTTAGGCACTGCCCGCTGTTGAGGGATGGGACCACCCACCCATCTCAAAAATATTAACCCAGAATTGCTCCTGTCTAAAGGAAATACAAGGACAAAGTGTGAGTCAGAGACTGAAGGAAAAGCCATCCAGAGACTTCCCCAACTGAAGATCCATCCCATATGCACTCACCAAGCCCAGACATTATTGTGGATGCCAAGAAGTGCTTGCTGATGGGACCCTGATACAGCTGTCTCCTGAGAGGCTCTGTCAAAGCATGATCAATACAGATGTGGATGCTTGCAGGCAACCATCAGACTGAGCACAGGGACTGGAGTTTGAGGAAAGACTGAAGGATCTGAAGACTTTCACAATCCCATAGGCAGAACAATAATACCAACCAACCAACACCCCTCCCCCCCGAACTCCCAAGGACTAAACCACCAACCAAAGAGTACACATGGAGGGACCCATTACCAAAGCTGCATGTGTAGCAGAGAATTGTCTTATCTAGCATCAGTGGGAGGGCAGGCCCTTGGTCCTGTGAAGGCTTGATGCCCCAGCATAGGGGAATGTTAGGGCGGTGAGGTGGGAACTGGGAGTGGGGTAACACCCTCACAGAAACATGGGAAGGGGAATGGCATAGGAGGTTTGCAGAGGGGAAACCAGGAATGGAGATAACATTTGAAATGTAAATAAATAAAATAATCAATAAAAAACCCCTCGCTTCTGTGTTGGGTTCTCTGTTAAACACACTTTTGACATCATAAACATTGGAACTGCTGTGAACAAACCATGCACATGTAACTGAGCCATGAAACAGCCCTGTGAACAACACATGCACACACAGGTGTGCATGAATGCACACATATACACATGCACTTCATTCTTATTTGATAAAAGAAAATTAACCCCAAAAGATGTCTGCCCCGTGGTTTCATATTCAGAAATAAATGGTGGACATTACAGATAAAAAAATTTCAACACAAATACTGAAAAGAGACAGGAGAGTATTTCTACACAGAAAACAAAACTTCGAAGCCAGCGGTCCTTAACCTTCTTAATGTTACACCCTTTTAATACAGTTTCTTATGTTGTGGTGACTCCCAACCAAAAAATTATTCTGTTGCTAGTTCATAACTGCATTCTTGCTATGGTTATGAATCGTAAATATCTGATATGCAGGATATCTGACATGTGACCCCCCAAGGGGTTGTGACCCATAGGTTGAGAACCACTGTTCTAAGCCAAGGTAAGCCATGAGCGACAGACATGACACCTGGAAGTGACGATGGTGCCAAGCAGTGCAGAGACAACAGACTTCAAAAGTGAGGGGTATGTTTTGTGCCCCCTCCATAGACTGGTGACATTTTAAAAGTTGACTTGTGGGAACATGGTCTTGTCTTTCCCACTGCTGGCAAGAGATTTTATTTCTGAATTGATAACATGGAAGTGTGTTTAAGTTCTTTCACAATACTGTACCATTAGAAAACATCATGGACAGATCAATTAAAAGGTGTCTGCAGGGGCTGGAGAGATGACTCTGTGCATGGTTGAGAGCACTGCAGCTTTTCTAAGAGGCCTGAGCTTGATTTCCACCTCCTACATTAACAACTCTCAGCCATCTCGGCCTTTCTTTTTTTTTTTGGAGCTGGGGACCGAACCCAGGGCCTTGTGCTTGCTAGGCAAGCGCTCTACCACTGAGCTAAATCCCAACCAACTCTCAGCCATCTCAAACTCCAGTTCCAGGATAGCTGATATCCCCCTCCCTTGACCTTTGCAAATACCAGGAATGTACGTGCTACAGAGAAATGCATGCAGGCTCAACATACATCCACATGAAAAATACCAAAATAAATAAGTCTAAAACTAAACAAAAACACATCTGTAAGGCTTCGAAGAATGTGCGTAGTGTGTGGAGACCGCGGTGGAATTTTATTGGTTGTAGTAAGTTGGTTCAGTCTAGGCATTAATTCCTCCATATCTCAGTGTATGGTCTACCACCATGGGCATATGGCTGTGGGTGTCTGTTGTCTTCAGATACCCAAGGGAGCAAATAGAATTTAAATGAGAAGACAAAATATGGTAAACGTCTGATAACTTGGGGAGTCTATGGCAATGACACTGTTAGAATAGAGACAGCCAGGAGTCAGTCTGCTTTTATCTCCACTGTTGAGTTTTCATTGAAAGTTAGGGGAGGTGATGAGACTGCAGTAACATAATGTAGTTAGTCCTGAGAGCCTCGCTGCGCACATGCTCTGCCCCTCGTTCCTGTAGTTAGTCCTGAGAGCCTCACTGTGCTCATGTGCTGCCCCTCACTACTCGTTCCAGGCCTGCAGCTCTCTGATTTGGTGAGTATGCCTCTGTCGACAACTTACCTTTCTCGTTTTGAAGGTAGTTAATGTGTAAACAGCTGAAATGTCCTTATCATCACGAGGGACAGAAGATCTGTTTCCCATGTTCTCTTGGCTTAGGCGACGTGAGCTAGTGCACACCAAGTACAATCACAGAACTTTCTCTTTCCTGTAAGTCATTTTGCAATGTGAGGGGGAAGTGTTTTCTTACTAATTTTTATTAAGGCCTATCTGTGTCCTAATCTTTTTTTTTCTCAACTCCCAAATATGCCCTCGTATTCTTATTGCCACGTGCTCCTTCTGTGTTCTGCACCCATGAACTGCCTTCCTTATTTTCTTACTTTCAGTTACCCTATCTCATATTTCTGACTGTAACACTCGCTAAGTTCTTCAAAGTTGTATAAAACCCTCCACATCGTGTGTTCCGTTTCCCATGAGGGATGGTCTATTCAGGTAAGGAAACTCACATTTTTTTTTTCTCCTGGAAATATTTCTGGACACCGTGCCTTTGGCCAAACCCACAGAAGATACAAATAATCTCTTCAACCACTGATGTAAAGTATAAAGATTGATTTTTCTCTAATGTGATAAGGTTTACAGGTTAAAGGTCACTGCTGCAGCATCTGGTCCACATTAGCCCCGTGAAGCTGATAGCCTGTATGCCAGGCTTCAAACTTGCTGGCAGGACAGCTAAGCCCTGGAGCAGATAGCTTAGCTGGCCAGGACCACATGGTTCAGTCAGAACTGAGGTTCTGGTGACCCCGCAACTGACTGCCCTGCCCATTTATCAACTGTTCCTTCTCAAACTCCCCCATCCCAAGTGAAATAGGTTTGAAAAACTTTTCCTCCTTATGAATATGTGAGGAATGGGATACATGAGGAGAGAATGTTCCTCCACCAGGGGTCATTAATTAATTGCTCCACACATTATTATTATTATTATTATTATTATTATTATTATTATTGTTGTTGTTGTTGTTGTTGTTATTGTTGTTCCACTCATGCACACAGTGTGTGCAGATCAATTTCAACCCTCCTTTTTTCTCTTACAGTTTCCCCAGCTCAAGTAATCAAGATTATACTTCCAACTGACTTGAATAATTTCCACCTATGCAATAAAAGCTGAAGCAGTTGCCTTTCTGTGCCTGGCCTGTTTCACTTAACACAGCATTCTGCCATCCTTTCATTTATTGCACACGACAGAACATAAATGAATAGTGTTTCATCGCGATACACATCTGAACACATCTGCTCATCCTGTCCTCAGAGTCTCCCTCTGAAATGATTGCTGCACACACGTTTGAAATTCTTATCTGTGGCTGTGATAACATCCTGACAAGAGCAACTTAAGGGCTCAAGGTTTAGGGTACATCGTGTTAGGAAATCCAAAGCCACAGGACCATGAAGCACATGGACACATCACACCCACAGTGGAAACAGACTGTGAGTGTGAACTAAGCATGCAGGCCTTGGGTTTCCTCCTGAATTTTCACACTGTGTAAGGAATGGTCCCACCCAAGGCAGGTAGGTCTTCCAACATCAGAACCTCAGCTATGGTAGCCAAGACATCCACAGGGGATGTGTAGAGTCCCATTTTTTAGGATAGTCTAGATTCTGCCAAGCTGACAACTCACTGTAGGAATCATGGCAGCTCAGCCTTTCCCCCTTTCATTGGTTGCTCCTCCCCCATTTCATTTGGTTGCTCCTCCCCCTACGTTGGTTGCTCCTCCCCCTACATTGGTTGCTCCTCCCCCAACACGGTTGCTCCTCCCCCTTCCATTGGTTGCCCCTCCCCCTTACATTGACTGCTCCCCTTACATTGGGTACTCCTTCCCCACTTACATTGACTGCCCCCACTCAGCGTTTATAGACGGAATATTTTATTTGTATGTGTTCTAGACTTTCTTGCTCTTTAGAAAACTTCCTTTCATTCAGCATCTCTGGCAGATACACACTCCCATTTTCTCCTTTTCAGATCAACTACACAATTCTCTCCTGTTGTTTATGTTCCCCTGTGCCTGGGCGAAGCTTCTACTCCACGTAGGCACCAAGACGGATGGACGTCAGTGCTCACATCTCTCATCTAGACGAATAGTTGCTGTTCCATAATTTAATTTCGCAGCAGCATTGGACACAAACAGCCAGAAATTTGGCAGTGATGACCTTCACTGTTCATCTTCACAATTTATGATGAGGGATCAAGTAAATTTTATTAAGGTTTATTCATCCTGTTTAAGAGATCGTCCCTGAAAAAGACTTGCTTGTAAAAAATAACTAAAATTCTGTTACAGTTTGAACCAAGATGCCACGAAGCAAGTCCTTTGTATCTTTCCATTTTTAATGCTTTTGTTACTGATGTGTTGGCATGAGTTCATAATCACGCTGATCTAGTAAAATGACCTTCGTTAGAATGGTCCTTTTCTTGGGACTCAGAGACCCCTTCATTCTCCTGAGCTTCCCCCATCCCACTTTTGCTCTTCCCATAACTTAACAAAGTTCCCCAGGCCCTTGAGTTGAGTGTATTTGTTTGTTTGTTTTATTAACATCTTCTGAGTACCACCATTCTTTTCCACAGCCTGTGCAAGCAGGTGGATGTTGGGACTTCACATATTCAGGCAATTTTAACCTACAAGAAATCATGTGTGTTCTCAAGATCCTGTCCAGAAAGAAAGAAAGAGAGAAAGAAAGAAAGAAAGAAAGGAAGAAAGAAAGAAAGAAAGAAAGCAGCAACAATATAATTTTGAGTTATGACCCGGGACATCAATAGTTGAACATGGCGATGACTCACAGAAGTAATGGCATACAAAGTTAGGATGCAGACTACACTCCTAGAACAAACAGACCAAGAACAGCATACTTGGATAGCTCACAAGCCCTTTCTAAAACTATGCATTCTCTCAGCCCAGCCCTCTGTCCTTGTTCCTGCTCCTGTCTGTCTGTTTCTCATCTTACTCAGTTAAAGGCAGCACAATCCACTTACTGACCAGCTGGGGAATTAAAACAAACACTTCTTTTATTTCCTATCGTCTTCTCTTTCAAAGATACTGCCACTCTGCAACCTCCTTCCAATTCCATCGTGAACATCCGGCCACTGCCCACACGCCATCCACTCATTCTCTTGTCTTCTGGATTATCTCCTTTGCCACCCCTCCGTCGTATTTCAGTAAGACTGGTCTCTTCAAGGATCAAATGTGAGCTTTAGTATTGCCAAGCTCTTCTCTGATTTAAAGCCAACTCCCTTTACCACCCTCCTAAGTAGTTAGGCATTCCCTTCAGGACAAAGAAATTTCATTTCATCATCGCTACCCTTGAATATGTATGTCGTTTTAAAGCTTAGAAGGCCCCTTGCCCATCTCCTTCCTCTGCCAAGCCACCACTCAGAATTTACGGCTTACTTTAGATTTCTGCTTCCTTCCACGTTGTTTCCAGCCCACATACAGTGTGACTCTGGCATCTGCCCTCAGGAGATTTCAACTTCTCTAATGATAGCGGTTGGCTACTCAAATGCAAAATCTGTCCTATCCCCTGCCCCGTATCTTGGAACTTTTATGGGTTCTGACTTCTACTTATTTGACATTCTATCGCTAGGTCCTAGCCAAGGAGGACCCATGAATGGTTAGAAATAACCAAGGAGCTGCAGCAACGAGAGGATGGATGCATGAATTAATGAAATTGCCTTCAGGGCCTGGAGACTAGAGAGGGGAGTGTTGGGCAAAAGTGTTTGTGTAGTGAATGGCAAAGTCAGCTGGGGTGTTGGTTAGGCACAGTAAAAAGGGGTTATTTGACACTTGTTACTTTTCACCTTCTTAAAACAGAAAAGAGTATATGTGAAGGTTAAGGTCAATGTTATGTTATACTGGAATTTAGAAATTCACTGTGAAGGTTACACTGACTGACCAGCAAGCCCAAGACCCTCCTGTCTCCTGTCCTCCAGAACCCAGATTCTAGCTAAGCATTAGGAATCAATCATTTCTCCTGGCCCCGACACTTCATTTTCAGTCAATCTAATGTATAATAATACCTCTAAAGTCAATACCTACTTCCTAGTTTGGTTCAAAATGCTTTCCATAGAAGGGTGCTGATCATGGGCCTCGCGTTAAAGACAGGCCTTATGTGGCCCAGAGCTTGCTGGCACACTCCGTTGGAGTGAACTATTCAAGCCTCCCAGGGCTCCTTAAGCCACAGCCTCCTTGCCAACTATCCAGACAGAAGCTCAGAGCATCCCTAAGAGGCCGTGGGGGAGGAGAAGCCGATTATCAAGTTTCATGTACAAAAGAGAAAAAGTGAGCAGTAACTGGAAAGTCCTTAATCCTTCTGGGAATTCTGGCTAACGGGTCAGGAATTAACCTTGGCGGTAATTAGGCTATCAGTGACCCTTTCAGAGAATGTTCAAAAACCTCAGCTTTGTTTGGAGAACTCGTGTGGGTGGGAGCAGCTGTTTGCACAAAGAACAGCATAAAGTCTAGCTGCTCCTCACCACGTTCAGGACCAGATCTCTGGCGGGGAGCAGGGTGCAAGGCAGCCAGGTCTCCGATCCTTTCAGCAGCATGGGGAAGCACAGGCTCCGAAGCCTGGCCCTGCTGCCACTGCTGCTGCCGCTGCTGCTGCTGCTGCTGCCCACCGATGCCTCAGCTCCACAGAAACCGTGAGTCCAGCAAATGCCAGACGCTTTGATTAGGGTTTCTGTTTACTCGTTTCTTAAAACCATGACCTTCTTTCTCATCTCCGAGGTTCTGAGATTTCTCCAAACCTTCCTCAGTCATTCTTCCTCCTCAACACAGTTTTAATCATTTCTCTCTAGCTCTCTGGATTTCGCGATATCCAAACTCCCCCCGGGACATGTAGGACCTTTCTAGGTACTTGTGTCTTCAGAACCTAATGTGGCTCTGTTGAGACTTTGTCCTTGCTGCCCCCTTTACATTCCTCTGTCCGTTTGACAGAAAAGACACGCCTCTCCAGCGTGGCGCTTTGTCCCCGGGTTTAAAATCCCCTAGGAATGATTTCAAATGTTGATGTTGATGCTGAAAATGCAAACGACTTTTGTTACGGAGAAAAACTATTGTGTGCAAATCAGCTAGCGATGGATTCTGTGTTTCAAAGAAATGAACCAAGGAGAGTAGACGGCCAGACAGACGGCTGGAACAATACTTGGGAGCACTGGTTCTGGCTGATTTAGAGCAGGTCATACAAGAGGATGCACAAGGAACGGTGACAAAGAGGTAGTTACTGGAGGCTTTTTCTTCGGGCCTATATTTACACATAAGACGAATGTTACTTGTTTTAATGAGGCATATCCAGCTCAGGGTCATCATCAATGCTCACGGTGGGAGAGGAACACGCACAATTCTCAACAGAGACGTGCTGTGAGAGTATCTCACTTTTACATCTAATATATATGGGTCATGAACATATTTTTAGTAAGTTATGTACTAGAACTTCTGAAAATAATCCAATCATAAGAAAGCATTTAACACTTACGAATTTATGGCCACATATATAAAACAGGAGTTACTGTTAGACTTACGTACCCACAGGTGATATTTCTTGTACATTTATCTGTTAATAAAAAAAATGAGAATTGTTCATGAGTTATTTTGCAGCATAAAGAAATCATAGTATAAACTCTGGATAATAGTAAGTGGCACAAAAATTAGAATTTTTGAGCATTACAAAAAGAACCTATACATTTTATTTATTTATTATTTTCTCTCGTCGTTCGTTTGTTTGTTTTGAGACAGGGTTTTGCTAAGGGTGCCTGACAGCATCGAACTTGTGGAAATCCTCCTGTCTCAGCCTCTCAAGTCATGAGCCACATCTCTCAATATTTATTGTTAAGCAGGTGATACTACCTATAATATTTAATATAATAATTCTGTGGAGAAGTTGAAATCTAACTTAAGAGAAATTAAGCCTTATATTAAGTTATCAAAAGGCTTTACTGTTTGAAATTGTAATAAAAATAGAAGTTAACTGGAGTGTTACTTAAGAGTTGTATGGCATTTAAGAACATTCTTGAGAGTTGCTGTTTGAAACTGGAGTGTCAGTCTTTATCATACATTATTGATAAGCTGTCTGCCCTGTTCCTGAGTTACCAGAGGATGGATGATGTTTGAATGGAGCTTTTCTCTACATTTGGAAAGGCAAATCCACTTGATGCAAGCATCCAGGTTGGGTAGCTCACACAGACTTAGTTAACTGCAACCGCAGCTGAGACTCTCACTAGTGACTCTGTTTTCATGAGGCTCAGCTTCCTTAGTTGTAAAATAGAGGCAGGTTCTTGATGTGGAAGTTTTACAGGCTTGCTGAATACATGTGGGTGCCTTCTTATCCCCCACCACCCTCTCAACAAAGACGTTCACTGCGATGGCCTGAGGGGGGAGGGGATTCTTAGGCCATCCACAGCCGAGTCTGCCTTCTCCTACTCAACAGCTAAGGATGATGATGGTGGCACCGTGATGGGACTCAGAGATGCTCCTAGCAACAACCCCTTCCCTCTCCTCTAACTGCATTCTTCCACCCTCAGAATCTACATGGTGATGGTTCCCTCCCTGCTCCACGCAGGCACCCCCGAGAAGGCCTGCTTCCTGTTCAGCCATCTAAACGAGACAGTGGCGGTGAGAGTGTCCTTGGAGTCTGTCCGTGGGAACCAAAGCCTCTTCACTGACCTTGTGGTTGACAAGGACCTATTCCACTGTGCCTCCTTCACCGTGAGTCAAGGGGTGGGAGCCTCGGGATGGTAGGCGTGTCAATAAAGAATGTAACTATGGCAACCAAGCGTAGGGATTAAGGAGCAACTCATCTGTTTCCAACTGCATATTAGAAGCATTTTGATTTGAGAATAGGACCCCGTTGAAGGAATCAGAGAAAGAACTGAAGAGCTTGAAGGGGCTAGACCCCCATATGTACAACAATGCCAAGCAACCAGAGCTTCCAGGGACTAAGCCACTACCTAAAGACTATACATGGACTGACCCTGGACTCTGACCTCATAGGTAGCAATGAATATCCTAGTAAGAGCACCAGTGGAAGGGGAAGCCCTGGGTCCTGCTAAGACTGAACCCCCAGTGAATTAGATTGTTGGGGGGAGGGTGGCAAGGGGGGGGAGGATGGGGAGGGGAATACACATAAAGAAGGGGAGGGGGATGTTTGCCTGGAAACCGGGAAAGGGAATAACACTCGAAATGTATATAAGAAATACTCAAGTTAATAAAAAAAAAAAAAGAAGCAATTTGAGAATAAATCCAATGAACAGAGAAAAAATTCTATTTGTCAAAACAACAACAATGATGACGACAATGAGGATGACAGAAACAGCAGGCAGTAGAGAATGGAAGTTGGGGATTTAGCTCAGCGGAAGAGCTCTTGCCTAGGGAGCGCAAGGCCCTGGGTTCGGTCCGAAAAAAAAAAAAAAGAAAAAAGAAGAGAATGGAAGAAATGTGACTTTTAAAATTAAAATTCCTTTTTAATGTTCATAAAGAAAGCTAGTTTAGTTGGGGATTTAGCTCAGTGGTAGAGCGCTTGCCTAGTGAGCACAAGGCCCTGTTCGGTCCCCAGCTCCGAAAAAAGGAAAAAAAGAAAGCTAGTTTAAAGTTAACCATAAGCCACCACTGGTAGTTGACAGGCTACCTCAGACTCTTTTAAGAGTAAAAATTGTAGAAATCAACCTGAGCAGGAGTCCAATATATCTTCAGAGCTGGATGCACAGGGAATACTTGTAATCTAGTACTGCCAAATGCTTTCTTTTTCCATAGTGTTAAGACCCTGTAGACCTGATTCCACAGTGTTCTGTTAGTGTGTAATTACCTGGTCAAATACAGTGTGTAACCGAGTCAAGATTGTACTGTGTCTTCTATACAAACCGAGATGACTTTTTCAGTCGCAGCTCTTCTTAGTAATGTATTTCCTCACCTTAAACTTGGGTCTTCCAATTTGTAAAATATAAGAATCCTTGCCTATGCCAACTTCCCAGAAGAGAATGAAGGAGTGAAATCAAGAAAAAGAATGAGATCTCCATAGAGATATAGAACAGGGGGAGGAGAAAGAGGCTGGAGAGACTCCACGTTTTCAGACTCTCTTCTGTGTTTCAGGTCCCACAGTCTTCATCCGATGAGGTGATGTTTTTCACTGTCCAAGTAAAAGGAGCAACTCATGAGTTCAGGAGGCGGAGCACGGTGCTGGTTAAGAAGAAAGAGAGCCTGGTCTTTGCTCAGACTGACAAGCCCATCTACAAACCAGGACAGACAGGTATGATGAGGTCCACAATTAGGATAGCAGCAAAAAGGAAGCTCCTCTCTCCTTGCCTGTCCCTCTCAGCCCCTGGGATCCTAGATCCTTGACAGTTTTTGTTGCTCACCGATAGGACTGGTCAAGGGCTAGGGCTCATCAAAAATATTTCTATTTCAGTGAGATTTCGTGTTGTCTCATTGGACAAAAGTTTCCATCCCCTTAATGAATTGGTAAGTCTCCTATTACTTACATAAAATTATAATTGTTTGTGTACATTGGCTAGGACCCTGTTTGGATTGTAGAGGGAGGAGGAGTTGGAGAGTGGAGGAATGAGTTCCCACATTGCAATAGTCCAGGGTCTTCATTTAAAACACTCCCCCAGGTCGAACAGGAGAGAGCATGTTCTGTTGTGATCTGGAACTCAGTTGCTTGTCATACATTTAAACTTACTCTCTGGTTTCTAACTAGGAGAAGTATTGTTGTCGTAAATAAATAAAAATAAAGTAAAAGTAAAAATGTATAAACGAAAACCGGGGTGGAATGTTTTCCCTCAGGTGTTTTTTCCTGCTAGGGTTCCACACCTCCTTCCCCAGATATCTTCTGGATATCTTGGCAGAAACACAACCCAGCCACACACTTTCTTATACGGAGACTCTTACACAAAAGAGCATACAACTGGTGTTTTTCCCCTGCTAGGATTCCACACCTCAGTGCCCCAGATATCTGCTGATATCTTGGCATAAACTCAGCCCAGCCACACTTACTTAAATTGAGACTCTTTTAAAAAAAAACACTCATTTAGCATTAAAGCAATCCAGCGCCTAGATTTGGCAGATCCACATTACACTGTCCTAATCCCAGTTCCCAAATTACTCATCCCTGCACCTTTTATTTACCAAGTCTCCAGCTTCTTCTCCCCTGGTACCTCTAACCCTCTCAGTTCCCCATCGCCTCCAACTCCTCTCTTCTTCCTCCTGGCTTCCTTCTCTAACCCCTCCTCCCTCAACTGTCAATCCTCACCCCCCTGCTCAGGTTCCACTCGCTCAACTGTCTCCAACTGTCAACTGTCAACCTAACCTCTGAATCTAATCCCCTCTCCTCCCAACTCCTACCTCTGCCCAAATTTGCTCATTTAACAAATTCAGAGAAAACCCCAAGGCAAACCACAACATTTCCCCCTTTTTGTCCAGTTAAAAAACCTTTCCCTATACATAGGTGAACTAAGCATCATTATTACCATTCTGCAATTTACAAAACCAACAATATGCTGATCACCCAGTCCACCAACTCTGTTCACCAACCATGTTATCCACACCACATCTTGGCAAGGCAAACCACAACAAAGTATGAAAATAAACAGTGGATAGCTGTCTGAAAATCTAAGTGTTATTTCTTAGAGATGCAAAGATTGCTATGAAAGAAATTGGGGGTATTCAGTTTGTTCCTCTTTTGAGGATTCACGACTCTTCCTGCCACCACTTGGGTGACAGGCCAACTCTCCATTCTCAGCTGAGTTTTCCACCACATCTTCCATCTCACAAAGACTCGGTTCTCTTTTAACTCCAAAGGCAAGAGGAAATGCAGTGGCCTGGGCTTCTCTGTCTCTCACTCCCATATCTACTTCACACAAAATCATGTTGGCTTGGAAGAATACCATTTCTTACGACCTGAACTGTACTCTTTGCCCAACATCTGTAAACAAGACCATGGGAGTAAACTTAATATTGTCTCTCAGCTTCCACTTACACTCTACCTGAAATCAAATATGATATTCACCACTCTGTCAGCTTGACATGTATGTGTGATATCAAGTGACTCAACACATGTACACACAGAGACACATGCACACACATCAAACCCTATGTATGAAGCCAAACATATCATATAGAGTTTTTTTTCTTCTTTGTCCATCCTTTTAGAACAAGGGTAGACAGACACATTGTTCTTTTCCATACTGCTCTGTTCTCCTGTTCTCAGCATCTAGAATGGCACACAACAAACAGCTAGATATGTAGTCAATATTAGATTTATAAATGGATAAACTTTGGCGGTAGAGATGCTATTCCCATCCCATCTCGTTCCTAGAAGCACCCAGTAATGAATCTCAACAACTGAGTCCAGGACTAGTTACTGGCTAGTTACTGACTAGTTACTGGCTACATAGTTACTAGTTATGTGTTTATTTTTCAGTCTGTGATGTTGCACAGCCAGGGGATATTCTTGGCTGGGATTAGCAAACGCGATTCCTAACAATAGTACACAATGAATATCCATTGCCCATAGCCTACTAATGCTTAACATGACCTATTAATTGTTTGAAATGAGTTAATTAAAACAAATTTTTAAAAAATTTAATTTGTAGAATATGTTTACACACACACATATATATACATATGTATATGTATATGTATATATATATATATGTAGTAAGAAATGGTATTTTTCCAAGCCAACATGATTTTGTGTGAAGTAGATATATAAGAGAGAGATATTGAGATTCTATATATGTTGATTTAGCCCATGTAAACTAGAACTGAGAATATTTCAGAACATTATAAAATTCTTTTTTTTTTCCTTTCAGATTCCTCTACTGTACATTCAGGTGAGTAACACAAATAGTCCACAAATAGAGAAAACGCAAACATTTCAGGGGGAACCTTCTTTGAGGACTTCTTATAATATGCCTGACACTTGAGGGAAGGGAGTACTTCCCAGCACAACCAGGAATGCATGACTGGAATTCACCTGCCCTCTGGGCCCTTCTCATTTGCCTTCTTTATGGATAACACGGAAATTCACATAGATTTCTTTCATAATCTATGGTGTTCTTTGCACTTTAATGAATCATGGTTATTTATTACAGGATCCCAAAAACAATCGCATTGCACAATGGCAGAATTTCAACTTAGAGGGTGGCCTCAAACAGCTGTCCTTCCCCCTCTCCTCAGAGCCCACTCAGGGCTCCTACAAGGTGGTGATACGTACAGAATCAGGCAGGACCGTCGAGCACCCTTTCTCTGTGGAGGAATTCGGTACGGATTGTGGGAACATTGTTTTTCATAACTGAGACCTCTGGAGCTCAGTGTCGGGCTTGTTTAGATTCGTTTGGTCTCCTGTGGATGATTTCAAGCTTAGAGTAGAACCAATCACATTAAAGCCCAGTGGGGCATGAGTGATTTGTGAATAAATTTCATTTAGTTCAGTTGTTCGTAGCAATGCTGTGAATGACCAAAATAAAATATTGTTCCAGTAGTGACAGTGGAAAGGGGGAAGGGAAGGGAAAGGAAGCAGGGGCAGGAAGAGAGACAGGGTGGGGTGGGGTTGTTGAGATTATAATGATCTGCCATAGTTCCTTAATCAAAGTGTGTGTTTGAGAATGAAGTGAGTGTGGATAAGCTGGAGAGTGGAGTTACCTTTACAAAATGCCAGAATATCATGAGAGAGCTGATATGAAGAACTAGGGATATGAGAGCCTTCAACTCTGAAGAGCAGCACTAACCTCCTTTACTGTGGCCCGCAGTGCTTCCCAAGTTCGAAGTGAGAGTGACCGTTCCAGAGACAATCACCATCCTGGAGGAAGAGATGAATGTGTCCGTGTGTGGAAGGTGAGTTGACAAAAATGAAAACAACTCTGTGAAGCAGATTCATTGTTTGAGATATTTTGGATGATTTCCCAGGAGCAGGGGCCACATGGGAACTTTGAGTTCCATTTTTGGGTTTCCTTATTTTCTTTTATATCCTTATCAACATTTCTATAACTTTCAGTGAGGTGGGGACCACTAATAGAAAAGCCACATGGCTTGGATTGAATTTACAAGTGAGAAAGCTATATACATGCACACACACAAACAGGTGCATGCATACATACACACACATGTGCACACAAATGCATACTCATACACACATGTGTGCATGCATGCACACATACACGCATGTGAACATGTGTGCGCATACACACATGCACACACACAGACTTGCACACATGCACACACATACATGTGTCCACACACATGCACATGTACACACACTCACACAAGTACACTGAAGGATGCTGGCTTTCCCTTAGCCTTAAGTGTTAGCAATACTCTAAGGAGGGAGATGAGTAATACTTGCACATAGAGGAATGTCAGTCAGTAACAGGTCGTGGACTTGACCTTGCAAACTGTGTAAAAAGAGTAGATTTGGAATCTACATCATGCTTAAATCACCAGGCTGCTGCAGGCCTGTCACCTCCCTCTCTGTACACCATTTTCACCGAGGGACTGAACATGCTCTTTTGGGATGATTCCTTTAAACCCAGAAATGTCTGCAGTATCTTAGGCCCCCATTCTTAGAGCCCTGTAGTGGCAGTAACAGGACAGGAGGCAAAAAGACTAGTGCCACCTTGACATCATACACGTGGCACACATGAGATTGGCTGCTTCAGACTAGCACTGCCGTGACATCATGCATGTGGCACACATACTATCAGCTGCTTCCAAGTCATGGCCACCAAGTCCCCTGTAACTGCTAATCAATGTTCTTGCAAACTGACACAGATGATACCTGAAATAGGAAGAGAACAGAGGCAAAGAAAACAGTCCCCCGTGACGTGTATCCCAGAACAGTATTCACTTCATGAAACCTTACAAAGGCAGAGATTTGTACTGGAGCTACATCAAGCAGTAGTTTGAATTTTTTAGTAGTTGTGAAAATATCTGTGGTTTCAGTTTCTATTTGTGAGTTTGCTGGTGTCACTTTTAAGTACGTGAAATCATGCATCGTCTCTCAGGTGTGGATCCTAGCTCGGAATGGCCATATGAGCACATATAAGTGGGGGAGAGCATGCGCATACACTGAGAGGCTAGGACCCCCTGAGAAGGGAAAGGGAAGAGAATATGTGTGACAAGAAAGTGGGATGGGGGCTGTAAGGGGAGGAAGGGAAAGGGCAAGAACTGAATATGGTGGCACATGCCTGTAATCTCAACACAATGGGATCTGAGGCAGGAGGATGATGAGTTCAAGGCTCCTCTAGGCTGCAGAACTATCTCAAAATAAATTCAATTACAGTTTTTAAAATTTAAAAAATATGCCAGACAAAAGGAGAGTGCAGTGAGACCTAGCATGTGGCGAGGAGGTTTTCTGAGTCAGAGTTCATCTGCCTCTGATGTGTAATTTGTGACCCCCGCACAGGGCAGAATGGAACTCTGAGAATGAATTGCTGTAGCTGAGGAGGACGTTTTTTTAAAAAAAAAATATATTTATTGATAACTTAGTACCCAAACTGTACAATTCCTTGAATATTTGTATAAGCCATTAGTATTTTGAAAATGAATTAATTTTTTAAATCTTATTTTTCTTGGATATTTTATGTATTTATATTTCAAATGTTGTCTTCTTTATACCACCCATACCCCTTCACCACACCCCTACATAAATGAGAATGCTCCCACTCCCACCCTCCCACCCCAACCTCAATGCCCTGGTATTACCCTATTTGTGGAAATGAGCCTTTATAGCACCAAGGGTTTTTCCTCCTGTTGATGCTGGACAATGCCATCCTCTGCTACATATGTGGCTGGAGGGCTCTACTAGAGCCCTACTGATACAGATGAGGATGTTTGCAGCTAACCCTTGGACTGAGCATGGGGAACCCAATGGAGGAGTTAGAGAAAAGACTGACAGAGCTGAAGGGGTTTGCAACATCATAGGAGGAGGACTCACAGAAGGAAGAAACAGGGACGTTGGTGCTAGCTTTGCGTCATTTGGCAATATTCTAATGACAGATACACCTATGGGAAGCCTGTTCCAGGACGTGTGACTGTAAACATTTGCAGAAAGTACAGTAATCCTTCTAACTGCTTCGGCGAAGAGTCCGTGGCTTTCTGTGAGAAACTCAGCCAACAGGTAGGCTTGTCGCCAGCAACGTGGCGCTAAGGCAGGAAGAGAATTTTATAATATCTCTAGGGAATTAAAAATAAATAAATGACTTAGCTAAAAATATCATTCCTTGTGTTTTTGCGATTGCCCAATGTATATGTTCTAGAACAACAGAAGTTGAGCCAAGCAAAGCCTCCTCAGGAGTCTTCTGTAAAAAGAGAAAAGCCAAAAGCCATGCATCTTTCAAATCACCTTGACCCTGAAGAGTGTCAGCTCTATTCTTTTTCTAGAAGCGAGAACCTACTACAATTTCCCGTTTGGATGCCAGGAAGATGACACAGGGAGGGTCATCGGATAGGTGATCAATCACCAGATGTCTGATGTGGGTGGGATCACATAGGTGACCAATCACCAACTGTCTGCTGTGAGAAGGAACCCAGCATTTGGGGGAAATATTAGGTCTCTGTTGCAGTAAGATTACCCAAAACCATTAGTATATTTCTCAATCAAGTAATGTCAGGCAGTGAGTGTATATATCTCTCAATTATATACAAGATACTGTTATAAAATTATCAGCAATTAGTCCCTAGGCAGTGCACATTGTGCCCTAATATAATAAAAAGTGCCTAGATTATTTTATCATTCTCCCTAAATTCTACCAGATTGCCAACCACTGGTCCACCCAGTCTAATAGGCACCATTATTTTCTCCCTTATTAGTTAGACGGCCGTGGCTGCTTCTCACAGCTAGTGAAAACCAAGTCCTTCCAGCTAAAGAGACAAGAGTATGAGATGCAGCTCGATGTTCACGCCAAGATCCAGGAAGAAGGAACAGGTTGTGTGTTGCGGGGGTGTGGGAGGAGAATGTGACATTGGTTTCTTGCTTGGCCCGAATTGTGAACTGTAAGGAAGGAGATAATGATATAAGAAATTCGCAGACATGAGCCTTCAACAACAGAACAACCCTCCTTCTGTTTCAGGTGTGGAAGAAACTGGAAAGGGGCTCACTAAGATCACAAGAACCATAACCAAACTATCATTTGTGAACGTGGATTCACATTTCAGACAAGGGATTCCTTTCGTTGGACAGGTAGGGTATCTTTCAATTCATCAAGACATGTGCTGCCAAAACCCACATCATAGGTACAGGTCTGCTAAAATTATACCTGGTTAAGAAAAGGAAAAAAGTATTATATATATATATATATGTGTGTGTGTGTGTGTGTGTGTGGTGTATGCATATGTATATGTATGTATGTATAGTATATATATGGTATATATACACATATATAATTTTTCATATATGGTATATATACACATATATAATAGTTTTTCATATATGGTATGTGTGTATATATATGTGTGTGTATATATATACATATACATATATATATATATTTGTTAAAGTTAACAAAATGGATGCATTTGTCTTCCAAGTTATATGTGAAGTCTATAAAGTCATCCAAAAGATGTATCAAGTTGAGCTTTCCCCTTTGTAAATGACCTTTGTTGCAGACCTGTGACAACTTTCTATCGTGATTTTATTTTTTTACTGTTAGTAGATGTTTGAATGAGCTTTGTGACTCTGCAAGACTGAGGCAAGGACTGTATCTATCCCAGTGGGTAACTGCTGTGTATTACAGTTTCTAAGGTAAAGGCTGCTTCACTGTGGAGGCTGTAGATGACAGGTCTAGACTTAAATGAAACTTGTGGAAGGCTCAGTTATATGGCAGAACAAACTCAGAAACTAAAATCCTAACATTCCCCCAAATCAAAGTGTAGTCCATTTAAAAGTTCTCAGAAGTCTTCATAATTTATTACTGGGAAATAATTTCACGGTCTGCCGCGAGACTGTCTCCGCAGAAGACAGAAAAGTGGAGTTGTGTACCCATTCTTGGGTTTGCATGTGCGGCCGACATCTTCTTGATAGATGTCTTTGATATTTAAGAATTCTCATCCATATCAGCCTGTTTTTCTGCTACTAAACATATGAGAGGATCCATCTCATCATTATACATCATTTGCATATCATTGAACTTTCATATCAAACTTTATAAATATGTATTATGTGTCAGTTAAAAATAAAAAATTTCAAAGTAGCATAGAGTGAAAATGAAAAGCCACCAGCTTCGCAGCGTAGACTGGGTTGTTTCATTTATTTGTTTGCTTGGCTGAGTTCAGTATTAACAACAGCTTGATTTAAAATCTGATATGATGTCGACTGTGGCTCCTCAATCTTACCCTTGTCCCATGGGGGACACTTCATAAAGTCTGACTACTCTCCAGAAGGCTGGCCATCTAGGACGAGAAGCAACAACATTTACAAATCAAACAGAGAAGCACATGGCACCTGTATGAAAACTCTGCTTGCATACAGAATGCTATGCCATAATATTAAGCCATAGGAAATTATCTTGTCTACCATGAGATAAGTGTCTGAGTCTCAAATAAAGTTGACTACTGAATTTCCTATCACTATATAATTCTTACATAGCTCCGGGAGTCTTTGCACACTAGCCACAATGCACTCGTTACCTCGCTCCTGTGTATTCTTGTTGCTTTAGATCTCTTCACACTCTTATTGCTCTCCCTAGGGTTGGCTGCTGCTCACTAAGTTTACATTATTTATGTGTTTGTTTAGCGTCTGGACCCTGTCACCGCACTCCTGATGATATCCACAGCGCCTGGGACTGTGTGTGCATGCAGTGCCTAGGGGTAGACCTTTGCTTTTAATCCTCAGGTGCTCCTGGTGGATGGGAGAGGCAGCCCTATTCCGTATGAAACGATCTTCATTGGGGCGGATGAAGCAAACCTGAACATAAATACAACCACTGATAAGCATGGCCTGGTGCGGTTCTCCATCAACACCGATGACGTCATGGGCACGTCCCTAACTGTCAGGGTGAGTGTGGAGAGAGGTTAGAATGGTATGAACAAGTCTTGGAAACAAAATTGCCACCTCAAGAGGTGAAATCTTCAAATCAAGTTTAGTCCTGTGGAGAGAAAACAGCACCATAACTTAGAGATAATTTAAGGTCAACTTGTAATAGTTTTAATGAGGAAGTAATATTGTGACTAAATATGGGTTCTCTGTTATATAAGAGGGTACACACACTGTGGAAAATATTGTACCAGTTACTAAAGAAGTCTAAAAACAACTAACATTTCTATAAAATTTAGCAGCTTCACTCTTCTGTAAATATTAGTAGTGTTCACCCTACTGCCCAGTTGCGAGATCTTAGCTAATGGTAATGTACTGTATATTTTGAAAGAGCTGGAAAAAGTATTTTAAATGTTGTTGCCATAAAAATAATAAACGTTTATGTTAGCAAATAGGATGCCTAGTCCGATTAAAATATTATGAAATTCAGAATTACAGAAGGCATTCCTCACACACCTACGAGAGGCCTGGAAAGGACATCAGGTAACTCTCCCCCTTGGCTCTAACCAGTGCTTTTCCCAACCATTTTCTCAAGCCCCTGAGGTTACACTGTTTCATTTATTGGTAAAAGCCAGTGGGAACTAATCAGGAAAGACGTGACCCCCTTGTGAAGCAGTTACTGTGTTTGCTGTCCCTGCTGGAGTTCCATAGCTTCAGCGTCTATCTGCACTGGCCAAGGAGCCCAGGCATCTTCAACCAACCAACTGCCACTCTTCTGATCTACAAATACCAAACTCAGAAAGTTAGGTGGGGAAAGCCACAAACCATGCCTCTATTTAAGACAGATAAATAGAACGCGGGCCTCTCTTCCTTTTACTATAGAGGAAAAGACTTGTAGCTACTAGCGAAGGGGGAGGAGTAAATCCACAGACCATTGTGGGGACAAGGGTCCCTAACATATGATCAAGTAAAGTAACACTGTTTTTCTAATTCCTTAGGCCAAATACAAGGATAGCAACGTCTGCTATGGATTCAGATGGTTGACAGAAGAGAATGTAGAGGCTTGGCACACTGCCTACGCCGTTTTCTCACCAAGCAGAAGCTTCCTGCACCTGGAATCCTTGCCTGATAAACTGCGCTGTGACCAAACCCTGGAGGTCCAGGCACATTACATTCTAAATGGCGAGGCCGTGCAGGAGCTGAAGGAGCTCGTCTTCTACTATCTGGTGAGACGGGAGGTCACTCCAGTACTGCCTATACATAACGCTTTCTGGGGGCGAGGGGTGAGGAAACTATGCACGTCCCCACTTTGACTTCCTTTCAAACGTTTTCTTTTAACATATGCGTGTATCGTTGAATGTTTGCCATGCCGCTGCGGCCAGATAAGAACGTCTGACCCCCTAGAGCTGGAGTTTAGATGACTGAGCTGCCCAGCACGGGTGCTAGGAACTGAACTTGGTGCTTCGGAAGAACAGCACCGCTCCTAACTGCTGAGCAGTCTCTCCAGCCCCTGGCTCCTCTCTCTTACTTGTTTCTAAAAGTCCTACTTCTCCCGGGGCTAATCATTTCCAGCAGCGGCTCAAGAAGACAAGCGTGTAGAATGGAGGACAGTAGAAGTCTGTTGGAAATTTTTTTAATTTCCTGTTTTGCAGATGATGGCCAAGGGAGGCATCGTACGGGCGGGGACTCACGTTCTGCCCCTGAAGCAGGGACAAAGTGAGTATGGCACCATCTCCACAGCTCTGCTGCATGCTGACTGCCTGACCTCAGTGCAGTGCACAGGATGCTTCCAAAGGGGCTCTTCTGCATCTGTCACGAGGAAGAGGAAGCCGGGAGGAATGCGTGCTTCTTTTGTCATCCTTTATCAAATAGTTTCTTCTGTTCTATTATATTTTACTTGGGTTACTTCAAATGTTGATAGGGCCATGAGGATACGGTAGCTATTTCACATTTTCCAGCCATAAATATTTGTGCACTCTCTTCTCAACATGAAAGACATTTTAGAATTGTGTGGATTGAGAGGAGGAAGAGCTTGGGGGTGCTTTCTGCTTACCAGGTTCTGTAATAACCTCCCCCCCATCTCTTTCTCTCTCTCTCTCTCTCTCTCTCTCTCTCTCTCTCTCTCTCTCTCTCTCTGTGTGTGTGTTTCTTTTTAAGTTAATGATTTACAAAGGTTTCGCTGGTTATTTCTACCATGGATTGGGACTCTGCCCTGAATATCAGGGATAATAAACATTTAAAGATTTCCCCCATTCTGTTGGGTTCTAAAACCTGACTTACCAGAAGGCCATGAATGGGCCCTTCTTTATGTCTTGGTGCAGCAGACTCGAAAATGTTTAAAGCAAACACTACAGCATCCACAGGTGTCTAGACGGGCCTCCATGGGAGTGTAGATCTCCTCTTCAGGAGAAGAGGAGAGGGCCATGTTTCACGGAGGGTAAACAGGATATAAGCATAATTGCAGTATGGAAATCTCCTACCGTCAGGCCTCACAGCTTCCTCATGTGTCCTCTCCTAAAGCGAGGAACCATGAATGACTACTGGTGAATTTGGCACCTCCACTGCCTTAGATAGCATTGAGGCTAGTGTCAGCCAGCGAAAGCTCAAAAGGGAAGAGAAAACACGTAGATGATTTATATAGGAGAGAGGATTTTGTATGATGGTCTTCCCCAGAGTCAGAGTTCTGCAAGGCAGTCAAGCATTTGTTGTGTGCACTGGTCATTATGTCCACTCACAAAAGCAGGGGTTGGTCAGGCTGGGTGCCCAGGCTGGCTCTGTGTAGTAAAGGAACTCTCATTTCTACTCTGATGTATCTAACCCATGGTTGCCACCTCTCATTCTTCCTGCTCCAGTGAGAGGTCACTTCTCCATACTCATCTCCATGGAGACAGACCTGGCTCCCGTGGCTCGACTGGTCCTCTATGCCATCCTGCCCAATGGAGAAGTGGTTGGAGACACTGCTAAATATGAGATTGAGAACTGCCTGGCCAACAAGGTGGGTCCTTCATAGAATAAAAACCCAGCACTTATAACGAGTAATCCCTGCGGTCACCTATTCTTGTGTGGATTGAAGGGTTCAGTGACTATCCTAGGAAGGTTTTGCAAGGCCACTGCAGACTCACATCAGAGAGTGATGGCTTCCATCGCAAAATTCACTGTGCAACATTGACTCTCAACACGTAACGCAGCTCTCAATGATGCCTTCTTCCTCTCTGTGGTGGAATGTTAGGAAGGTACACAGCCAGTTTAAAGGTCACAAGAAGCTCAAACAAAAATGCTTAGACCTTTATGTATTCCATAAAGCCAGAGCTAACAAGCACACTTATATCAGAGGTAAAAGACTAAAACTTCAAAATGGCCAGTTCAGAAGCATCTCTAGAGACCATTACAATTGTCTAACAGAATCTTGAGAATCAAAACAAAGTTCAAGAGGGGAAAAGACCTCACTCAAGAAGCACAACACCAACTACTGTGAGATCTACCAATGTCAAAGGCGTGAAATATCTGGGAATTATAAGAGACACATGGTGGGGTTGGGATTCAGAAGTTGATTCTTTTGACCTTTCTTTCCAATCTGTCAGGTGGATTTGGTCTTCCGCCCGAATAGCGGTCTTCCAGCTACCCGTGCCCTCCTTAGTGTCATGGCTTCTCCTCAGTCCCTTTGTGGCCTGCGAGCTGTGGACCAAAGCGTGCTGCTCATGAAACCTGAGACTGAGCTCTCCGCATCCCTGGTAAGACCCTGTCAGCCTTGGAGATGACAAGCATGGGAGGGCCTTGAACAAGGAGAAATGCTTGAGTAATGCAAGACCTATTGAAACTGTAGTGACATTGAGGAAGGGGGAAGAGAATGAACAAAATATATTACATGAAATTCCCAAAGAAGAAATAAAAGCATGAAATAAAGCAACTGTAGGTTTATAGTTTTTTTTTTTTTTTGCTGTAGGGTAATAGTTTTGAACTTTGACACTTTGCTTAGTGAGGAAGAAGATGTGTTCTCCTGTATACCCCATTTCCTCTCACATTGCTAGCCATGGCAAGTGAAAGAACTATGTAAGTGTTTGCCTGGTATATAGAACCAACCAGAAAATCAATAGTTTGAAAGGGTAGAAACACAGTACAAATTAACCCGAAAGACTCATGATGCAAGCATCAATGTCTTGCTCCAGATCACGTGACTATGTAAACCCAGCTGCGGCTGTGTTGAGCTCTGAGCTTGGTAGTGCTGGGGAGAGCACGAGGCAGGCTGTAAAAAGGTGCTACAAGAGGGGCGTGGCCCTGCAGAACAAACAGGATTATTTCTGATTGTAGAACCAGAGAGGTCATGATAAATATGTTTATATATAAGAGGGCAGGGCAGCTGAGAGCCATAACTGTGTAAAATCAATAATGATGGTTTCTGAGCTAGTTTTAGTGTTGGGAAGCTGACGAACTTCATGAGGTAGGTCTGGGTGGTCTGTTTGCCCGCTGTAAGACTACACAGACCTAATAGTATTTCAGATGTCTGCTTTCATGAGAAAGGCGCCAACGAAAATAAGGAACATCATAAAGTTAACATCATTATTGAGAAAATAACTTATGAAAATGAACCACTGTACAAGTGACATTGAGAACTAAAATGCTTGAATGACATAATGAAAGCTTACACCATTGTCCATAACTGCTCAGCAGTCTATTCTAATTGTAGTTTGCTCAAAGACTCACATTTTCATAAAGCATACAAACAACTGGAATATGTTTTTGCTACAGTATTTATGAAGGCTTACAAAATAAATAATGTATTTTTTTTACTTCTATAAAAAATATAAGTATAGGGTTGGCAAAAAGGCTCAATGAATAAAGAAGCTTGCAGCCAATCCTGATCATTTGAGTTCAATCCCCAGAGCTCACATAGTGAAAGGACAGAATCACTCCAACAGGTGCCTTTTGACTTACACACACACACACACACACACACACACACACACACACACACACACAGTTTTTTAAAAGGGCAGTGTGATGGCACACATCTTTAATCTCAGCATTCAGGGGGCAGAGGAAGAAAGATCTCTGTGAGTTTGAGGCCAGCCTGATCTGCATAATAAATTCTGGACAGTCAGTACTGCATAGAGAGACCCTTTTGCAAACAAGCAAACAAACAAGGTTAATAAAGGAAATGGAAGTTTAAGAAAATAAAAGTCTGTGAATGTTAGTTTTATATTATTGTGTGTATATTGTGTGTGTGCTCTGCGTGGGTGTCCAAGAACTACAGTACAGAGCGCATGTAGAGGTTAGAGAAGAACTTTCAAGTGTCAACTTGATCCTTGCACAGGAGGCTCTGGGGATTGAACTCGGGTCCTCAGGCTTGTGTGGCAGACATTCCTGTTGTGCCACCTCCTCCGTCTACAGTGCTTTTCAAGTGGTGCTTTAATAGAAATGTTAAAATGTATATTTAAAGGACATACTGAGAACATTTACAATAGCACAGCAAGGAGAAAAGTGGCGTTGTTTTGTGTATGCGTGATGCGATTGCTGTACTTGTCAGAGCTGTAAAATGGTGCCAACTCTAATGGATATGGGGGAGACAGTCTAGTAATTCTGTAGTGGTGAAAGAGGAGCATCCAGGCATTTGCAACAGGACATGAGTCCCTCTCCATCCTCTGTCAGTGTTTTACTAATAAAACAACTTCGCCTGCAGTTTAAGTCATTCAGTGAACAGGAACTGAACACCTACTGTGTTCTCTGGGCTGTACTAAGTGCTGGGGAACTCGTTATAAGTTACGGAAAGTCAGATGTTTATGTCTTCTAAGATTTACACTTTTACCATTGAAGTGGAAAATATATGTCTTGGAGAAAAGCAAAGCAGGGGAGGGAGGCTGTCGGGGAGGAGCTAAGGAGGAGTCCCTTGTGGATCACCACAGGCTCCAGGTCCTGTCTTTTCTTACCACAGTCACTTTCCTGTGAACGCTCATTGGGGTTTCAGTCAGCATGTCGTCATGTCTGTTTTACTTTTCTCCCCTAAGTGAGTTTGAAAGCATCGTGTCCGGTATTCCAGAGTTCAGCCCTTAGGGACTGGACGATGTCCTGGAGTATTTTGTCTGTGTGACTAAAACCTTAGGAGTTCTGTTTCCTCCTATGAGGAGGATGTTCCCCATACTTGCTCTCTCTGGGGCAAATGATGCCAACTTTTGCCTATGCAGAATCGGTGGCCAATTTTGAGGTGGTGACAGAGCTATCCCTTCACTCCTTCTCCCTAAAGTCACCCATGGCCCAGCTCAACTTCTCAATTTCATTTCAATGTTGAGAACGTAGTGTCTACTGCCAAATGGTGTGGACAGTATCAAGACCCTTGATTAATTAAACGAGAAGTACCTTAGGTTTTGGTGCTGCTGTCCTTGGGGGTTTTCTCCTTGTTGCTTAATAAAAAGCCACAGACCGCTCTTACCTGCTTTGTGTTCCTGCAGATTTATGACCTGCTACCAGTGAAAGACCTCACTGGCTTCCCTCAGGGTGCGGATCAACGGGAAGAAGACACTAATGGCTGCGTTAAGCAAAATGACACTTACATTAATGGAATCCTGTACTCCCCAGTGCAGAATACAAATGAAGAGGACATGTATGGCTTCCTAAAGGTAGACATCTTATCTTAGAGACAGGTCTAAAGGTTCCTGAAGTACGCCGTGTGGAAAAGTTATTTGTTTCCATGCCTTCTTATCACAGTTGAAAATTAACAGAATAAAGAAACCAAGTGACTTCTCCCGGTTGCCACCCGGAAGGGATCTGCCTAACGCAGCAGAATTGGGAGCAGAAGTTTTAATGATTAGTGAAGTTTTCTTTTTATCGAAAGTCATTACGTTGTGATATTTCTAAGTATTACGTATTAATTTATCACTGTCAGGTGAGTTTAAGGGGCAGCATGACTTAACGTCCCTTCAGATGCAAACACAGAAAGTTCTTATTCAGATGAAAGGAGGTATGTGGGGGGCACACTAATCAGGTGGTTGTTTCCTTTGTAGGATATGGGCTTAAAGGTCTTTACCAACTCGAACATCCGTAAACCCAAAGTCTGCGAACGACTCAGAGACAATAAAGGAAGTGAGTGCGTAAAATACTGAACTGAGTAAGACAAAACTTTAAAAGTAAAATGTGATCAAAATTAGCTGAAACCTTGATTCAGCTGTCATAGGGGTGTAACATAATGTTCTTAACAATCAAAGCTCAAATCTGATACCGGTGCCCCTCCATCCAGTGTAAGTCTGAGGACCGTGGAAGGTGGGTTGTGAACAGTGGCCTAGGAGAAGTGCGGGTCCAACACGGACACAGCACGGAGAAAGGACGGATTCTGAGCAGTTAGAACGCCAGCCAGAAGCACTTCTATCTGCCCATGGATATAAGGGGGCTGGAAGGGAAGGAAGGTTCCCAGGATTCTAACCATGAAAACAGAGTCAGAAATGCTCACAAAGCAGGACAGCATTCTCTCAGGCGGGGAAATATCTCCCTCGATGGCCCTGAAGTAAACAGCAGTAAACACTGCTCCACTCAGGGATCAAACCCAGGGCCTTGCGCTTCCTAGGCAAGCGCTCTACCACTGAGCTAAATCCCCAACCCCAACACGCTCCACTCTTTTCAGCAACGTAGGCTGTTTCTTTGCCAAGTCATTGTAGGCAGCGTGGATTAATTATTATATTGGATGTGTCAAGTGCGGGGAAAAGGAAAAATCTAGGAAAAAGTTCTATGAGCATCCATTTTCTATGTGAAAGTTACTACAGAGAATCAGATATTTTTTATTTATAAATTGCCGAATCTTTTATTACCAGGATTTACAGGAAACTTACCTATCATCTGCCCCTGTGTTTACTGCCCGCCCGTGTGTCTGTTGCTGTACATTTCCCTAGAGTAGGTGGCTGTCAAAAGTTTACCAGCACCGTACTCATGGAACGTGACAGTTTGGGACAGCCAACTGATGCTCTCGCTCAGCATGGAATACCTAGTTTTTCTATCCTTGATTCCTCCATTGATGTAAACTGTTTCTCAGAACCACTACCATTGTTTTTTTTTCTATGCTACCAGAGATGAGGATGGCAGGCTAGCCTACCTCCCTCCTCCCGACCCAATACCCTGGGTCTGTCCATTTGGCACAATGGGCAGTCGCTTCCTGGGATTCCACACAGCCATCTCTTTTGCATACAGTTCAAGGCTTTCCGACACAATTCTTCCAGTTCTGTGCTAGGCATTTTCTTCCCCGGCTCAGTGTGTTCTAGTACCTCAGAATTCAGCTGGAATGTCACCTCCTCAGAGAAGGCTTCCTCGTTGCCCATATGTCCTTTCCTGGCTCCCATCGCACCTCCTCCATCTTTCTGTGGTCGCTCTTCGGTAGCGCACGGGTTCAAGCTCTATCTTTGTACTGATGGCCCCTGTGTTCTCTCGACCACTGTAGTACCAGCTGCGTACCACCTCGTAAGCCAAGGCCACATGGACGCTTTTCTAGAGTCTTCAGAGTCTCCCACAGAGACTAGGCGAAGCTACTTCCCTGAGACGTGGATCTGGGACTTGGTGGTGGTGGAGTAAGTAGTTTATTTTTATATAAGATACCGAAGTATGGCTCTATCACAGGTGGGACTTCCGAGAGCTTCCCCCTTTTAGTGTATATATTCAGAATTGCTGAGCACAGCGTTTCGCTGTCACCGGGAAAGCATTACTAAGTTTGAGCAACACAGAAGCCCCCTAAGTTAAATTGATTTTTAAATATTTATTCTGTCTTCAGTGGGATTGTTGTCTTTACTGCTTTTTCAGATAGCATGCTACTAGCTTAGAAATGCAAACATGGATTCATTTTTGCATCTAACAGCATCACTGAGTTTATTTATTAGTTCTGACAACTTTTTAAAATAACTTTTGAGATTTTCTTCACTTGGGATCAGATAACCTGTAAAGAGGGATCATCGTCTTAGTCGTTTTCAATTTGGATACTCTTGACCTCTTTTTCTAGTCTAATTGTTCTTGACAGTATTTCTAGAGCTCCACTGGACAAGCCTGAGGATAGAATTCTTACCTTGTGCTGGATCTTACAGGCAAAGCTTTTGGGTCTTCTCCATTGGTTATAATGTTAAGCGGGAGCTTGTGAGCAGTTTATATTGTATAGATAATAGAATGTATTAGGTAGTATATATTATATAGATGCAGAAATATAGATCTATCACAATTTTTGAATTCCAGTGAGATAGAGAAAATTTCTTTCTATACTTACTTTTTTGAGAGTCCATATCATGAAAGGATGCTGGATCTTTTGTCCTGTATTACAGTATCTATTAAGATAATCATATAGACTTTACCTTCTGGGTGGCTAATGTGGTTTATCACACTGATTGCGCTGTTTGACACTCAGCGGTCACTGTTTAATCTTTTGAATGTTCTGTTGCATTTAGCAGCTGTTGTTCTATTAAGGAATGTGGCTTTTTGTTAATTTAAGATATTGGTTTATAGTTTGATTTTCTTTTGAGATTTTCATTTGATTTTGATATCTCAGTGTGGCTGGTCTCTCCTTCCATTTTTGGATATCTCTGAAAGGCTGATATTAATTCTTCCATAAATTAGAGGAATGGATGAATGAAGCAATCTAGTCAGAGGAGATACACAAAATGATTTTGTGCTTTTGAAAGCTGCCGATACTTTTTTTTCTTGACCCAGCATTGGATTCAGTCTAGAGAGTCCCCCATTTGTGCCTATTCTGCTGTTTTCTCTCAATGTTCTGTTAGCGTCTGTTTGGTTGTGTTTCAATTTTATTATTTCTCAATGGGATTTGTCTGCACATTGTGTCCATGGTTGAACATAAGGTATTGAGATCTCACAGTATTTAAAAGACACTTCACCAACCAGCCAAACCGGAGAGATTCTAAACCAGTGGTTCTCAGCCATCCTAATAAGCTGACCCTTTAGTGCAGTTCCTCATGCTGTGGTGACCCCCTCAACCATAAAATTATTTTCATTGTTACCTCATAAGTGCAATTTTGCTACTGTTATGAATTGTAATGTAAATATCTGTGTTTTCTGAGGGTCTTAGGCAACCTCTGTGAAAGGGTCATCAACCCCCAAAGGGGGCGTGACCCACAAGTTGAGAACCTCTATTGAGATGTTTCTCGGGTCTTTGTGCTGGTTTGAACATCCTGTTTGTCATTGTGGTCACCAGGAGCTTGGCATGTACCAAGATCCTTCAGTGCCTTGAGATAGCCAAGATGGAGATCGATGCACTGAGACAGGGCTGGCAGTCATTTGCATTTAAAGTATTTGTTCCTGGCCTTTCTTTCTCCTGGGAGCTGGGTTCACACTGTGCAATGCCGAGGGGAAGGTCTGTGACAATGTTTCTATTCTTGTTCATAATGAACGGCACGTATTCCTCTTCATCCTTTCAGTCCCCCTCCCCAGGAGCCAAGCAAATATCTTGTCCTTTTGCTTCCAGAGGCAGGCTAGCTGTCCGGACAATGGGTTGATCTGTCTCTGGAATCATCCAGCAGAAGCAGCAGTATGAAAGGCCCATGCTGTGGTTCAGGTTCCCAGAGGCTCATTAAAGGCCTGATCCTCTGATGAAACCAATGTCACCAAGTGTCAAACTTATTCCAGGACAAAACTAGGAATCCAACACCCCCCATGCCCGGACTCCCGAACCCTCAGACCCTGACCCTCATTTCTCTTTGTGCTGAGCCCTGGGAGGAAGCCACTGGGCATGCGCACACATCCACTGCACATTTTCTCATGTTCTCCCCGGTGTCAGAGATCTTGAGATTGTGAGAATCACTCAGTCACAGAGATGGATGGCTTAGGAGGCAGACCAGACCCTTGGACAAAACTGCAGAAGTAGAAGTGCTTCATACATTCAGGAATTCCTTCTAAGGAGAAGTCTGAAGGAGAACCCTGGGTAGAATAGGGAGAAGCATCCACCTTTCTATTCGGGCTCCTGTCGGTCTGCTGTGTACCTTTCTCTAAAGTGGGCTAGCAAGGAGTCCAACTCTCAGAGAGCCAAGGAGGCTAAATTAACCTCTTCTAGGAGAAACTGAAAACTCTGATCTAATTTTTCAGTTTCCAGTTTTCTATCCCACTGCTGTTTTTGAGAGAAGTTACCATGTTACCTATATCTTCTGGTTCGAAAGAAAAAAAACTTTTGGAAAAATTTAATTATATGTTTCTAGAAAATGGGCATAAGGACCAAATGCAATCAATCGCCATAGGTATTAGTGAAGACGTGCTTCTTTACTGATAAGCAAACCTAGGTTAAGCTTAAAATAATTTCAGCCAAATAGACACAGTAGTAGCAAAAGTAAAAATGATACAACCAGTGGGATCGTATTCTGTAACAAAAACTGAGATCAGTATCAATTGCAGGCACATAGTTCATAACTATGTTTTTCTATGAGATTTAGCTCTGATTGTTGGGAGATGATCTCGATATGGGCTTGATTGGAAACAGGAGGCAAGCCCACCATTTCTTCACGGAAAGCGTTGGCTGTGCCCTTCCATTACTGGTATTTGTACTGAATGCACTTAAGTTATGACCATAGAATCATCAAGGGGATTGGTTTAGCTGCTCACTCCCTTTACTTCCTACCCCACGCCCCGCAGCTCAGCAGGAGTGGCTGAAGTGGAAGTGACAGTCCCTGACACCATCACTGAATGGAAGGCCGGGGCCTTCTGCCTGTCTAATGACACTGGTCTGGGCCTGTCTCCTGTGGTCCAATTCCAAGCCTTCCAGCCCTTCTTCGTGGAGCTCACAATGCCCTACTCCGTGGTCCGTGGAGAAGCCTTCACGCTCAAGGCCACTGTGCTGAACTACCTCCCTACATGCATCCGGGTAAAGATTCACTTCCTTAATTGAGCACACTCAAATTAAAACTCACGTTGTCAGAGATACCAAGAATGAAATGATTTTTTAAAAAAGAATAAGTGAAACCCACCTCTTGCCTACTCTAGAGGATGAGGCTTTCATACTCGATTGGTATGTTGGGAAAGTGGCTATCTCTACGAATCAACCTACAGTGACGAGTTTCTAGCATTGATCATAATCCTTTAAAGTTAGGTCATCTGTGCAGTAGAAAGATTTCTTACATGAGCAAGCATCGCCTTCATGGTCTCATGTTTTAGAGTTTGTAGATCCGACTTCTACATTCCTATATATTTAATTTTCCTCAGTGTATTCATTATACGTGGCTTCCTTTAAAATGTTGTTTGTGTGCATTTCTCCTCGGTCAAAACCATACTATAACTATTTATAGGTTTTGTGTTGGGTCCCAGAACGAGTGCTTACCCAGGCAACACTCCCTCATTCTCTTTCTTCTGGTTCCAGCACTTGAAAGGCCGAGCACCTCTCCATGTGCTGAGGTTTAATCTGTGAGGTGCTAATAAATGGACCACAGTACTGGGGCCTTATTTGTCTCCCTGATGTTAGGTGACGGAATATCTAAGCATCTCCAAGTAGGCTTCCATTTAAACCTTCTACCTTTAATCCTGCTTCTCATATGGCTGCAGGTTGCTGTGCAGCTGGAGGCCTCTCGCGATTTTCTGGCTGCCCCAGAGGAGAAGGAACAAAGGTCTCACTGCATCTGTATGAACCAGCGGCACACCGCGTCCTGGGCAGTGATCCCCAAGTCATTAGGTGAGCAGCAGAGTCCAGAGGCTCAGGAGTCCCAGCCAGACCTTAATAAGCAGTGCTTCTTCTCCAGGAAATGACCCTCCAGGGTATAGGACCGCTTTTCTTTGACTTCCATTCCAGAATGGCAAGGGCTACCAGGTTTACTGGTCCACACCAGCAGTCTGGCACTTAGAGGGCTGAGAGAAGGTCAATCATGAGTTCAAGGCCAGTCTTACCCGCACATTCAAGGCCCACTCAAAGAAAACAAAACAGCAGCCACAACAAAAAGAAACTCTTTCCTGTAAGTGGAGGGCCTAAGGGAGCCTCACTTCCTCACCTCCACCTCTAGAAACATTGACCTCTAGTGGATGCTGCTTCCATTGTGGCTCTGGTGTGTTTATAAATCTAAAGCCTTGTAAATTCCCAGTTTGCAAGCCTGGGGGAAGAGGGAGCATACATCTCTCTACTTGGCTTTTCTTTTTCTACTAGGAAATGTGAATTTCACAGTTAGTGCAGAGGCACTGAACTCTAAGGAGCTGTGTGGGAATGAGGTACCGGTGGTCCCTGAACAGGGAAAAAAAGACACGATCATCAAGTCCCTGCTGGTTGAAGTAAGTAAACGTGCCTACCTGACAGGACATGCCAAGGCACAAGAACGAACTCAGTTAGGGTCTAATGATCTTTAGGATGTCAACTCTTCTAATGTTGAGTAATGCACAGCCCATAATAAGATTGGCAATAACATAAACATGTAGGTGCTGTAATAATTATAGTTTATATATGTATATTTCACAAGTTTTCATCCACCTATTATCAATTCATCCATCTCTCTGTCTGTCATCTCTCTCTCAATTATCTGTCATCAATCATCTATCTCTCTATTATCTATCATCTATTTATCATCTATGTGCCTATCATCTATCAATCTATCATCTATCTCTCTGTTATCTATTATGTATCTATCACCTATCATCTACCTATTATCTATCATCTATGTATCTATCATCTATCTATATATCATCTATTATCTATCAATAATTTATCTATCTATCTAAGTATCTGTTGTTCCCCATTCTTCTCTATGAAGATAAATACTTGCTATTTATCTTCATTAATCTTCACTCATTTTCTTTTCTACCAATTCATCTTTTTCATATATTTACAATGACTAGGATTTATTTATATAGTGCAGCTAATCCTTCTTTTCACACTGTGGGACTCTGTGGTCACCGAGTCAACAACACACATATCCTGAAGGTCAATGCATTTCATCTGAACTTTTCTTTTTCTTTTTTTTTTTACCTAAAGCCCGAAGGTCTAGAGAATGAAGTGACATTTAACAGTCTGCTTTGTCCAATGGGTAAGTCTCAACCATTACAATTGTACTCTTTTTGACTAAGGCTTTGTACCACTTGAAGTCAAAGACTGTTTATATGTTCCTTTGGGGTGAAACCCTAAGTGTCATCAATACAAAAGAGTTAGAAAGTAGTTCTTAGAGAGGCCAGGTATGATGGTGAATGCCTATAATGCTAGCACTTGGAATGCTGAGGCAGGGGGATCAAACAGACAACCTATCACAACAAAATGAGGTTTCTTCCTAAGAAAAGGCTCTAACTCCTAACTAAGTCCCTCGGCAGCAATTTCTGAGAGATTCTTCTTTGTTCACTGTATTCTTTATTCGTCATTGAAAATTAAACATCTGTACCTGTGTGGGTTCATTTCTATGGTCTCTGTATTTTCATGGTGGTCTCTCCGCCTATATTTTAATGTAAATATCATGTGATTTTAATTATGTCTGTTTTGCAACATACTTAGATACAATGTAACACCTTCAGTTCTCATCGTTTGGCTTTTGATTACCTTTGTTGTTGTTTTTTCTTTTTGTAATAGTATTTGAGGGGGGGAGTCTTTGCCCCCTTCACTCCCAAATAACTGTATGGTATTTCCATGCCAGCTCTCGCCTGCTTTGGCTCCTGAATAAGTGATTCAGAGACCCGATATTTTTATTAATGAGCTGCCAGCACTCTGCTGGGCAGGTGCTGAGTTATTCTGATCCTCTTAGGCCTACTTCCCAGCTACGTGGTCCTTCTCCTTCAATCTGAGTATTTCCCTGGCTCATTGCTCCATTTTGCATGCTTTGGAAGAATGGATGATCAGGAAGAAGTGGGTTGGGTCTCCCCAGAACTGAGCCCAAGAGTCTTTTTCCTCTAGCTACCTAGGCTCCTGGAGCTGGTTGGCTTTCGTGTCTGCTGCTTACTGAGGTGAGCCACGGGAATGATCTTTTCCAAAGTGTCTTTGGAGTTATTTATCCTTCCTCATACTCCATACTTTACCCCATGCTCCACTCTCCACCCCAGTTTAACCTTTCCTATCCCACTATTTTCATTAACTTTTAAGCCAGTGCAGTCTGTCTATCCTCCCTTGAAAACCCGGCTTCATGGCCCCTTAGCCATTTCCTGGTGTTTATGGCTATTCCAAGTGAAACATACAATGTGGGAATTCAAAGCTGACACCCACAGGTGGGAGAATACATGTGACATTTGTCTTTCTGGATCTGGATGACCTCGCTCAGGAGTGACTATTTCCAAATCCATGCATTTTACCTCAGAATGTTATGATTTCTTTTTAAATAGTTCAATAATATTCCATGTGTAAAGTACATTTCATTCATTTCATTATCCACTCATTAGCTGATGGACATCTATGCTATTCCATTTCCTGGGTGTTGTGAATGGAGTAGCAATGAGCATGACTGAGCAGGTGTCTCTAGAGTAGGCTTTGTGGAGTCCTTTGTGTGTATGGCCAAGGGTGGTACAGCTGGACCCTGTGGTAGATCTATTTTTACCTTTTTAAGGAAACGCCACAGTTATTTCCACAGTGAGTGAACCAATTTGCATTTCTACCAGCAAGGTATAAGTATTGTCCCTTCTCCACATTTGGGGAGACTTGAGGGTATGTAATATGATTAAAACATGTATGAAACTCCCCAAGAACTATTTTGTTTTTCAAGGAACTTTTTTTTATTGGATATTTTTATTTTCATTTCAAATATTATCCCCTTTCCAGGATTCCCATCCATAAACCTCCTATACCATCGCTCCTCCCCCTTCTTCTATGAGGGTGTTCCTCCCGAATTATGCACCCCTTCCCACCTCCTCACACTGACATTCTCCTACACTGGGGGGGGGGTCCAGCCTTGGCAGGACCAAGGGTTTCTCCCCGCACTGGTGCCCAACAAGGCCATCCTCTGCTACATATGCAGCTGGAGCTATGGGTCTGTCCATGCATACTGTTTAGGTGGTGGTTTAATCCCTGGGAGCTCTGTAGGGACTGGTTGGTTGGCATTGTTGTTCTTATGGGGTTGCAAACCCCTTCAGCTCCTTCAGACCTTTCTCTAACTCCTCCAATGGGGACCCTGTTCTCAGTTCAATGGTTGGCTGCTAGTATTTGCCTCTCTATTTGTCATGCTCTGGTAGAGCCTCTCAGGAGACAGCTATATCAGGCTCCTGTCAGCATGCACCTCTTGGCATCAACAATATTGTCTGGGTTTGGTGGCTGTGTGTATATGGGCTGGATCCACAGGTGGGGCAGGTTCTGAATGACCATTCCTCAGTCTTTGCTCCAAACTTTGTCTCCATATCTCCTGCTATGATTACTTTTGTTCCCCCTTTTAAGAAGAATTGAAACATCCGCACTTTGGACATTGTTCTTCTTGAGCTTCATGTGGTCAGTGTATTGTATCTTGGTTAACTCAAGCCTTTGGGCTAATATCCACTTATCAGTGAGTGCATAATTAATGTGTTTTTTAGGGATTGGATTATCTCACCAGGATGATATTTTCTAGTTCCTCCATTTGCCTAAGAATTTCATGAAGTCATTGTTTTTAATAGCTGAGTAGTACTCCATTGTGTAGATGTATCACATTTTCTGTGTCCATTCCTCTGTAGAAGGACATCTGGGTGCTTTCCAGCTTCTGCCTATTATTAATAAGGCTGCTATGAACATAGTGGAGCACGTGTTCTTGTTATATGTTGGAGCATATTTTGGGTGTATAGCTGTGTCCTCAGGTAGTACTATGTCCAATTTTCTTAGGAACCTGCAGACTGATTTCCAGAGTGGTTGTACAATGGAGGAGTGTTCCTCTTTCTCCACATCCTTGCCACCATCTGTTGTCACCAGAGTTTTTGATCTTAGCCATTCTGATAGGTGTGAGGTGGAATCTCAGGGTTGTTTTGATTTGCATTTCCCTGAAGACTAAGGATGTTGAACATTGCTTTAGGCACTTCTCAGCCATTTGATATTGATCAGCTGAGAATTCTTTGTTTAGCTCTGTACACCATTTTTAATAGGGCTATTTGATTCTCTGGAGTCTAACTTCTTGAGTTCTTTATATATATTGGGTATTAGCTCTCTATCAGATGTAGGATTGGTAAAGATCTTTTCCCAATCTGATGGTTGCTGTTTTGTCCTAATGACGGTGTCCTTTGCCTTACAGAAGCTTTGCAATTTTATGAGGACCCATTTATCTATTCTTGATCTTAGCGCGTAAACCATTAGTGTTCTTTTCAGAAAAATTTCCCCTGGGCCTATGTGTTCGAGGCTCTTCCCCACTTTTTCTTCTACTAGGTTGAGTGTATCTGGTCTTATGTAGAGGAACTTGATCTACTTAGACTTGAGCTTTGAGAATGGATCAATTTGCATTCTTCAACATGCTGATGGCCAGATGAACCAGCATCATTTGTTGAAAATGCTATCTTTTTTCCATTGGATGGTTTTGGCTCCTTCAAGTGACCATAGGTGTGTGGCTTCATTTCCAGGTCTTCAATTCTATTCCATTGATCTACCTGCCTGTCTCTGTACAAATACCACACAGTTTTTATCACTATTGCTCTGTAATACAGCTTAATACAGCTTAAGGTCAGGGATGGTGATTCCTCCAGAAGTTCTTTTATTGTTGAGGTTAATTTTTGCTATCCTGGCTTTTTGTTATTCCAAAATGAATTTGCAAATTGCTCTTTCTAACTTTATGAAGAATTGAGTTGGGATTTTGATGGGAATTGCATTGAATCTGTGCATTGCTTTCAGCAAGATGGCCATTTTTGCTATATTAATTCTGCCAATCCATGAGCATGGGTGATCTTTTGATCTTCTGAGATCTTCAATTACTTTCTTCAGAAACTTGAAGTTCTGGTCATACAGATTTTTCACTTGCTTTGTTAGAGTCACACTGAGGTAGTTTATGTTATTTGTGACTATTGGGAAGAGTATTGTTTCTCTAATTTCTTTCTCAGACTTTTTATCGTTTGAGTAGAGGAAGGCTACTGATTTGTTTGAGTTAATTTTGTATCCAGCCACTTTGCTGAAGTTGTTTATCAGACTTAGTTCTCTGGTGGGGTCACTTAAGTATACTATCAAATCATCTGCAAATAGTGATATTTTGACTTCTTCCTTTCCAATTTCCTTTTTCTATTACTTTTGACCTCCTTTTGCTGTCTGATTGCTCTGGCTAGGACTTTGAGTACTATATTGAATAAGTAGGGAGAGAGTAGGCGAGCTTGTCTAGTCCCTGACTTTAGTGGGATTGCTTCAAGTTTCTCTCCATTTAGTTTGATATTGGCTACTGGTTTGCCATATATTGCTTTTACTATGTTTCGGTATGGACCTTGAATTCCTGACCTTTCCAAGACTTTTAACATGAAGGGGTGTTGAATTTTGTCAAATGCTTTCTCAGCATCTAATGAGATGATCATTTTTTTTTAGTTTGTTTATATAGTGGATTACATTGATGGATTTCCATATATTGAATGATCCCTGCATCCCTGGGATAAAGCCTACTTGATCTTGATGGATGATGATTTTGATGTGTTCTTGGAATTGGTTTGCAAGAATTTTATTGAGTATTTTTGCATCAATATTCATAAGGGAAATTGGTCTGAAGTTCTCTTTCTTTATTGGGTCTTTGTGTGGTTTAGGTATAAGAGTAATTGTGGTTTCATAGAAGGAATTTGGTAGCGCTCCATCTGTTTCTATTTTGTTGAATAGTTTGGAGAGTATTGGTATTAGGTCTTCTATGAAGGTCTGATAGAATTCTGCACTAAACCCACCTGGTCTTGAGCTATTTTTGGTTGGGAGACTTTTAATAGCTGCTTCTATTTCTTTAGGAGTTATGGGACTGTTTAGATAGTTTCTCTGATCCTGATTTAACTTTGGTGCCTGTATCTGTCTAGAAAATTATCCATTTCATCCAGATTTTCCAGTTTTCTTGAATGTAGGCTTTTGTAGTAGGAGCTGATGATTTTTTTTAATTTCCTCAGATTCTATTGTTATGTCTGTTCCCATTTCTGATTTTGTTAATTTGGATACATTCTTTGTGCCCTCTGGTTAGTCTGGTTAAGAGTTTATCTATCTTGTTGATTTTCTCAAAGAACCAGCTCCTGGTTTTGTTGATTCTTTGTATAGCTCTTTTTGTTTCTACTTGGTTGACTTCAGCCCTGAGTTTGATTATATCATGCTTTCTACTTCTCTTGGGTGTATTTGCTTCTTTTTGTTCTAGAGCTTTTAGGTGTGCTGTCAAGCTGCTAGTGTATGCTGTCTCCAGATTCTTTTTGAGGCACTGAGAGCTATGAGTTTTCCTCTTAGTATTGCTTTCATTGTGTCCCATAAGTTTGGGTATGTTGTTAAAAGTTTTCATTAAATTCTGAAAGATCTTTAATTTCATTCTTTATTTGTTCCTTGACCAAGTTATCATTGAGTAGAATGTTGTTCAACTTCCATGTGTATCTGGCCTTTCTGTCATTTTTGTTGTTATTGAAGACTAGCCTTAGTCCATGGTGATCTGATAGGATGCATGGGATTATTTAAACATTCTTGTATCTGTTGAGGCCTGTTTTGTGACTGGTTATATGGTCAATTTTGAAGAAGGTTCCATTGAGGTAGTGAGAAGGTGTATTCTTTTGTTTTAGGATGAAATGTTATATAAATATCTGTTAAATCCATTTGGTTCATAACTTCTGTTAGTTTCTCTATGTCTCTGTTTAGTTTCTGTTTCTGTGATCTGTCCATTGATGAGAGCGGGATATTGATGTCTCCCACTATTATTGTGTGAGGTGCAATGAATGTGTGCTTTGAGCTTTAGTAAGGTTTCTCTTATGAATGTAGGTGCCCTTGCATTTGGAGCATAGATATTTAGGGTTGAGTATTCATTTTGGTGGATTTTTCCTTTGATGAATATGAAGTGTCCTTCCTTATCTTTTTTGATGACTTTTTGTTGAAAGTCGACTTTATTCTATATTAGAATGGCTATATATCAGTTTGGTTCTTTAGACCATTTGCTTGGAAAGTTGTTTTCCAGCCCTTTACTCTGAGGTAGTGTCTGTCTTTGCCTCTGAGGTGCGTTTCCTGTATGCAGCAAAATGCTGGGTCCTCTTTATGTATCCAGTCTGTTAGTCTGTCTTTTTATTGGGGAATTGATTCCATTGATGTTAAGAGATATTAAGGAATAGTGATTGCTGCTTCCTGCCTTTTGTTGTTAGAGTTGGAATTCTGTTTGTGTGTCTCTCTTCTTTGGGTTTCGTTGCAAAGAGATTCCTTTCTTACTTTTTTCTAGAGTGTAGTTTCCCTCCTTGTGTTTGAGTTTTCCATCTATTATCCTTTGTAGGGCTGGATTTGTAGAAAATCCAATAAAAGATATTGTGTAAATTTGGTTTTTGTCATGGAATATCTTGGTTTCTCCATCTGTGTTAACTGAGGATTTTGCTGGCTATAGTAGCCTGGGTTGGCATTTGTTTTCTCTTAGGGTCTGTATGACATCTGCCCAGGATCTTCTGACTTTCATAGTCTCTAGTGAGAAGTCTGGTGTGATTTTGATAGGTCTGCCTTTATATGTTACTTGACCTTTTTCCCTTACTGCTTTTAATATTCTTTCTTTGTTTTGTGCATTTGGCATTTTGACTATTATGTGACAGGAGGAGTTTCTTTTCTGGTCCAATCTATTTGGAATTCTGTAGGCTTCTTGTATGTTTATGGGCATCTCTTTCTTTAGGTTAGGGAAGTTTTCTTGTATAATTTTGTTGAAGATATTTACTGGCCCTTTAAGTTGGGAGTCTTCACTCCCTTCTATACTTATTATCCTTAGGTTTGATTTTCTCATTGTGTCCTGGATTTCCTGGATGTTTTGGGTTAGGAGTTTTTTTGCATTATACATTATCTTTGACACTTGTGTCGATGTTTTCTCTGGTATCTTCTACCCCCGAGATTCTCTTTTCGATCTCTTGTATTCTGTTGGTGATGCTTTCGTCTATGACTTCTGATCTCTTTCCTAGGTTTTCTATCTCCAGGGTTGTCTCCCTTTGTGCTTTCTTTATTTTTTCTATTTCCATTTTTAGATCATGGATGGTTTTGTTCAATTCCTTCACCTGTTTGGTTGTGTTCTCCTGTAATTCTTTAAGGGCTTCTACTTGTTTACCTGTGTTGCCCTGTATTTCTTTAAGGGAGTTATTTATGCCCTCCTTAAAGTCCTCTGTCATCATCATGAAATGCAATTTTAAAACCAAATCTTGCTTTTCTGATGTGTTGGGGTATCCAGTATTTGCTTTGGTGGGAGAACTGGGCTCTGATGTTGCCAAGTAGCCTTGGTTTCTGTTGGTTAGGTTCTTATGGTTGCCTCTAGCCATCTCGTTGTCTCTGGAGTTAGCTGGTCTTGCTGTTTCTGACAGTGACTTGACCCTCCTGTGAGCCTGTATATCAGCACTTCTTGAGACTGACTTTATCCTAGCCGGGTCTGGGTATAAAGAGCTGTGGGACTGGGTCAGCTCTGGGCATAGGCAAAAACCAGAAGGGTCCTGTCTCAGACTCCTTGTGGGTTCGTGTGTCCTGAGGGCTCCAGGCAGGTCCCTCAGTACAGAAGTGGTGGTCTTAGCTCTGCCTTCAGGTGTGTCAGCACCCCTGGCAACTCACTTTCAGCTCTGGGCACAGACAGAGACCAGAAGGATCTTCTCTCTGACTGCTCCTAGGTTCCTGTGTCCAGAGAGCTCTAGGTGGGTTCCTCTTGAGGTGAACAGAAGTGGTGGTCTCCCCTCAGCTCTCAGGTTCATCTGCACGTCTGAGAGTTCATCATTCTTCCCCACAGAATTTGGGTACAGAGAGCTGCAAGTCTGGGTCAGCTCCAGGTGCAGGCAGAAACCGGAAGGTTCTTGCCCTTGACTGCTCCAAAACTAATTTTTTAAAGTAGCAAATGTTAGCAATGTATTTAATGTTATTATTATTATTATTATTATTATTATTATTATTATTATCATTATCATTATCATTATATGGAGGGAATTTGAGCCAGGAAGATGGAGGATAACAAGGAATAAAGGAAAGGTTAGCCAAGAAAATCTGAGAAAGTTATTCCACTTGATAATCAGAGCCTTTATCTCTTGGCCAAACAAATACAATTTATAAGCATTGCTTCCATCCCATAAAGAAGAATGGTGTTCTGTTGTCTTCTATGAAGTGTTCCGCAACCATCTGTTAGGCCTGTCTGAGGTAGAGGGTTGCTTAAGTGGGTGTTTTATTCTTTTTCTCCCTGGATGATTTGTCTGTACTTTGAATCGTGGTATTGAGGTTCCCCACCATTATTGCATGATAGCTTGTATCACTCTGTACCCTTTAATATTTGTTTTGTCTATACACTCTGATTTGGAGGTACATGCATTTTTACAATTGTTATTTTCTCTTCAAGAATGAGTCTCAAAAAAAAAGAATGAGTCTCCATAAATGTCTCTAAATCTTTTCATATAATTTTAATTTTATTTTGCACGATAGAAGTGCCATTATCCCCATTTTTGGTTCCCATATGGGTCCTGAAAAGGTGATTCTGTTGCAGTGCCACATAGTTAGGTCTTGCTTTAATCCATCCATTCCTTCTTGGTCTTTACATGGGAGACTCTTACCCTTTTGCATCTGAGGTGGGTTATTGACCAGTAAGCCCTGCTCTACTCCATGTGTTAACCGTTCTTGGCGTGTAGGTGTAGATGCTTCATTTCTTCCTTTTGTGGTCTGATGTTTGTCTGCAATGTTGTTTTTAATCCTTTTTAGATTTTATCTACTAACAAGACTTTCTTTCTGCTTGCCCTAAGGTTTTATAGCAATGTGCCTTGAGCCATCTTCATCCGAATATGTGTAATCTAACTGTGGCATTGCCCTCAGGTTTTCTGTGAGTTGGACCACAAAGGCTTCCTGTAAAGCCAGCATACCCACTGGGGTGGACGACTCTCTCTGGTTGTCTTTTTCCCCTGTACCAACTGGGCTTGGGGAGATCTCTGTCAAGTGTTGTGCCAACTGGGGAAAGCAAACATGAAGTGGTTAACATGGCACCATCTTTAACAGTTCTGCACTTCTGGTTTGGGGTCTCTCCAGTTGTGGGTCACCCGTTCCAGGCATCTAAGACTTGTCTCTGTGTAATGAATTTCCAAAGATGCTCTAGTCCCTGAAGAGAGGCTGGCTGAGCCTTGCATGGGGCTTAAGATTTTCCCATCTTAAGGCTTGCATGGGGCTTAGGATTTTCCATCTCATCACATTCTCTCCAGGCTTGGTTACAAGCACCTCCCTGTCTTTTTGCTTCCGTAAGTACACATTTCCAGAACATACACTCAGCATCTTTATCTAGCTCCACTGTTTACAAATGTTGTCAAAATTTTGGATTGAAAATATTTTGATCCTGTCTTGATCATCACAAGAGGAGTTGAACTTTGCTCTTGTTTGTTTGAGGCATTTTTATAAAATGTCATTTGACCACACATGTTTGAATATTTTGTCTCTTTTGACCTGGATTGAATGGTATTGGTTATTTGATGGGCACATTGTGTTTTCTTTCAACCTGACCTATGGTATCTGACCTCTTATGTAACTCAACATTAATTTTATAAGGATGAGATGATAAATATTGCAATTTCTTTGTTTTCCTTTTCGTAAATTCCACCAAGATTAAAATTGCACATATATTTATTCAGCAATTGTTATCTTATTTTAAATAAGCCCACATATTTTCTTCCACCTTTTTATCTTTATTTTATTTTTGCTTAGAATATTTTTCTTTCAAAATGATTGACATTAACTTTGTGAAGAGGGTACATAGGAATAACTTTATGAAAGGAAAATAACTATTATACTTTCCACTTTATTTTTATATACAGTGATTGTTTTCTTCATAATGACTCAGGCACTATTTATTTATTCACTCTTATTTTAGAGGTTTCCCAATAAGATATACCAACATTCACATCTGAAAGAAAGGACATGACATTGTTGTAGAGTTTGAACTTTTGAGGGAGGTTTTCTTTGCTTATTTATACACACGAACCTTTGTTGTATTTTTCCCCTTTCACGGCTTTTGAGAGAAAAGCTGTGAGTGGGAAAGCTAAAATGGGTCATCTTATCCTGCAGACAGTGGGGTGACTGCCACCAACCTCCAGCTCTGTACTCTCACTCACTTGTCACCTTGTTTGGAAATTCTACTTCACACCGAGGAGATTTGGGATAAAAATCTTCGAGTCTCAGTAACTTCTAAGATCAGGAAAAAAAAAAGACTGTTTATCTTTTAAAAGGAAGAACTTTTCAGAAGTAGCTCATGGTTAAGGCACAACGCTAGTTCTGGGCCATCAGCATCTCTGAAGGATCCAGTGCAGAATGGTCTTCCCTGTGACTGTGCTTCTGGCCCTAGGTGCTGAGATATCTGAACTGATAGCCCTGAAGCTGCCATCAGATGTGGTAGAGGAATCTGCCAGAGCCTCTGTCACAGTTTTGGGTGAGTTCATTCCCTAGAGAATTTGGACATTAACTTTTGCTGTATTTCTTTTTTGTTCATATATTTGTGCATGTGTATACACACACACACACTCACACACACATATTTATATGTAGTTTGTATTTGCACAGCAAAAATTGTTTTTTACTTTATAATTCTTAATTTTCTTAATTAAAACATAATTATATCATTTCCCATTTCCATTTCTTCCCTCTAACCCCTCCCATGGTTTCCCCTTGCACTCTCTCTTAAAATATTACCTCTTTTGTAAAAATTGTTTTGACATATACAGACACACTCTTAAATGTAATAATGTAACTTCTCAGTCCATATGGTGTTACTGTTCTATAAATATCTATTCAAAATAAAAGACAACAACAACAAAATGTGGTAGTATACACCTTCAATCCCAACATTAAAAGCCTGAGGCAGGAGGATACATGCATAGTCTGTGGCCAGCTGAGGTTAAAATATACATACATACATACATACATACATACATACAAACACAAATTCATCAAATTATAATTTTAACTTCCCTTCTTTGAACTGTTTCCAATAATTTCCAAATTCCAAAAATTCCAATGTCCTGTCTGAACCCTTTGTAAAAGAACTCATTTTTAAAACATGGCTAATTATTCATTTCATATATAATCTTAAAGGTCATTATTTCCCATCTCTCCCATTTTCTAGGAGATATATTGGGTTCGGCCATGCAGAACACACAGGATCTCCTCAAGATGCCCTATGGCTGTGGAGAACAGAACATGGTTCTCTTTGCTCCTAATATCTATGTCCTGGACTATCTGAATGAAACACAGCAGCTGACACAGGAGATCAAGACCAAGGCCATTGCCTATCTCAATACGGGTAGGTACTGAATGAGAGGGTAAAGGTTGGCAGTATTGTTTCAGTTGGCTTCTTCAATGAGGTTGAGTTATTTATTATTACAACTGCATATTATTCTAGTAACACAATAGAAAACACCAGTACGGTTTATTTCATAGAAATAACTCTACTCTCCAACTTCTAATAACATGCTATGAACCCAGAGCATGCTTTAGATATGGCAAAACAGTTTTAAACAGGTACAAGAGAAGTCAAGCATTTTAATAATCTTTCTGGCTACCACAGATCCTCACCCTGCCATATTGTTTCACTAACCTCCACTCACAGGCTACCAAAGACAATTAAACTACAAGCACCGGGATGGCTCCTACAGCACCTTTGGGGATAAACCTGGCAGGAATCATGCCAATACCTGGTAAGGGGAAGCCCATGGCTTGAGTTCTTATTTTGAACAAGCTCTTTACATGTAGCACCCTAGTTATATCAATAACAACTCTGTCAAGACATGTATTGTTGAAATTAGTGTGAATTGTATTAAACAAGCGCACCAATATTGGAGAATTAACAAGCAGAGAATCTGATATTCAGATATATGCATGTTAAATGTGTTCTTAAAAGTTATCCTGGTCATATTATGTATAGCAACATTTTCTTTTCTAAGTTCCCCTAACCAACAGTTTTAAAGGGATATAGTGAGCATATCACATGACTTCTAGATAAACCGTATCAGCTTCACTTTTTATTATCTTTCTTGGATCATACTCACCTTGGGAGAGGATGGATTGATTTAGAGGGGAAAGAATTAAGGATAGAATGATGCAAAATCTTAGTTTTGCATTCCTAAGTAAAAGCAAACATAAAGTTACTGCATGTAACATGGACATGTGACGATACTGTCATCAATACGTAGCAAGAAACCTTCCAAGGGTCAAGAACCATCCCATGTTGTTTCATCTTCTCAAAAAGCCAAGAAAAACAAGTGTGTCAGAAATCTGTAGACTCTTTATTATGGCTAAGGCAAATTCTGGAGACCGGGAAGAGGGACTCTCCAGTGTGCACCAATTCCTGTTAGATACTTCTTCAGTGTCAGGAAGGGACTCTCAAGGCATGTTGATGTGATGGGGCTCTAAAATCATTGTAACAGCAAATATACAATCATTTCCACCTCACTCAGGCTCACAGCCTTTGTATTGAAGAGTTTTGCTCAGGCTCGAAAATATATCTTCATCGATGAAGTACACATCACCCAAGCCCTCTTATGGCTCTCTCAGCAGCAGAAGGACAATGGTTGTTTCAGGAGCTCTGGGTCACTGCTCAACAATGCCATGAAGGTGAGTATTCCAGAGCTAGTTCTGGTTTATCCATTATAAGATCTGTGAGCACAGAGATTATAGGGCAGAAATTACAGGCAGAGCCACCAAAGAACAATAAGACCTAGACATTACCAAGAAAGAGAGAATAGAGTTCATATTGATTGTAGTGCAATGTTTGGGGGTGGATATTAAAAAATGACAGGTTCCACAGCACAGCAGAATAAGAATAGCTATTTATTAGAATTCCTAGAACTACTCAGATCATTTCCTCTTGCCCATTCACAGGGAGGAGTAGAAGATGAAGTCACTTTGTCTGCCTACATCACCATAGCCCTCCTGGAGATGTCTCTTCCTGTCACTGTAGGTGCCACTTCCTTCCCTATCAAAGGATGGTTCTGAGTGCAACAAAACTCTCTGGCCTGTTGTCTGAGACTTGAGCTTCCTAAACAGCATGTGTCTGTTTCCCTTCTATGCAGTGCAAATGCTTCCCAAACCCATTTGCTCCAGCAGAGAGAAAAGGTTTGCATTTTCTGAGGGCTGTATCTATGCTGTTTCTCTCCTATAACCATTTTCACTCCCTAAAGAATCCTAAAGGCATGGATAATACCAGATAAATACTTAATGGTAAACTATTTAATTTTTTACTTTTAAGAATTTCATAAATGCATCTACAATCACATAAATCATATCTACCCCATTCCGTTTCCTCCCTCCAACTTCCCCTGCCTTATCCTCTTCAACTCATCCCTTCCCACATCATGCCTGTTTTTTGAAAAATATAACTGCAAAATCCAGTTAGTGCCGCCAATATGTTCATGGGTGTGGATCCACACATGGGGCTCTGATGGGAGGCTGCATTCTTGAGAAATAATGATTCTCTCTTCCTCTAGAAACTACCAAATGCCACGAGAGCCAAAGTAGAGGGTGGGATATGGAGAACACCTGCCCCATCTCTGCCAGAATTTTGACTGGCTTGATCATGTGTCTTGTGCAGGTAGCTCCAGCTACTGTAAGCTCATGAATGTAATAGCCACACCATCTTCAGAAGCGAGCATGTCATAACACTCCTCCCCATCCTGTGGCTGTTACATTCTTTCTGCCTCTTCTGTGACATTTCCTGGGCCTTGGTTAGCTGCTGCTTCTTCCCTGCCTGTCTAAGAATGAATTGGAAACCCTTCTTATCGCCAGGTCTACTCTGTCTGCTCACCTGGGAGTGTCAGCACCTTTCCTCACATTGCTGTCTCCTTTCTGCTCCCTGATCACAGCATCCTGTTGTCCGCAATGCCCTCTTTTGCCTGGACACAGCCTGGAAGTTGGCAAGGGGAGGAGCTGGTGGCAGCCATGTCTACACTAAGGCGCTGTTGGCCTATGCATTTGCCCTTGCTGGTAACCAGGACACAAAGAAGGAGATCCTAAAATCACTCGATGAGGAGGCTGTAAAAGAAGGTGAGTACATCTGAGGCCATTCTCCTGCTAACATGTTGTGCACCAAAACCACACTGCAGAATTTCCCTGATCTGCCTTTTGTAATCTGTCCTCTCTGCTACCCGTCATCTATCATCTAGATGTATCTATCTATTCCATGTAGAATTTACTTTTAAAATCTAGGACTTTTAGAAGTGAAATCACACATCAAAAACTAAGAAGCATCAGGTGTAGCAGCGAGAAGCTCAGTGTTGGAGATTTGTTCCAAAATGAAGTATTCATGTGAAGCCGGGCAAGCCATCCAGTCACTGATGGTTCTGCTCCTTCATCTGCAAACAACAACACTGCTCCCCTTGGAGTTGTCAAATAGAAAGTAATGAATAGTAAATGTGAAGACAGTGGGGTCTGTGGCCTGGTGGTGAATGTTACAAGAGAATAGCTGTCATTACCTACTACTAAGATGTCACTTCCTAATCTATACCTGACCCTTACTTGGTGACCTCGTGAGAAAGTTCTGGTGTTTTATTCATTACATAAGTTAGTCATGTTGATCGGTCTTTTTTTATTCTCAGGTAATAGTTTTCCATGTGTCACAGCTTATATGACAAGTTAAAGAGACAGAAAATACAATGCACATATCCAGTGAACTTGTCTTTCTTCTTTGCTAGTGTCATTTAAAGTTCTTAATACATTGAGAAATATTTCAGTTGTTGCAAAAGGCATAAAGAATAATAAGAAAATACCAGAGTAACTCATTCCCAGTGTAAAAACTAAAGTATTCTCAGTGCATGAAAAACCCATGTGTCATTTACACCTCTAGAGATTAACATTATCTTAAATTCATTATCATTATTTCTACTTATATGTATATATGTGATATATACCTATGTATTTCTTGCATATGTATCCATAAATAATATTTTAATTTTTTAAAGTGTCCAGCTTTATGTATGTAGTATCATACCCATTGATATCTCGCAGCTTGTTTTCCTCTTGATTTTTAGGTGTAAGATTATACAAATGAACCTCCATTCAATAGCTATTGATTTTCATCCTTCGTCTTCTATTTGTTAGACAAAGTCCTGCTAGGTAGCCTCAGCTAGCCTCAAAGTCACAGTTCTCCCACCTCAGTACAAACCCAAGTACTGGGATTACAGATGTGTGGCACTATGTTAGACTTCTTGATTGCTAACACAGCAGTAGATGCACAGGTGCCAGTCTCTGGGCGCGCACCAGTTTCCTCCAAGTTAGACTTCTAGTAGCACAATGAACGACTCATTGTAGACGAGACATTTATTTTCTTTGCTGACTATTGCCAAGTTGCTCTCAAAGAAAAACTGACTTTCCGTGACAACTCTTGTCAGTCCTACTCCTTAACGGCCATATCAGCTGTTTTAAAGACCACAGTAATTTTTTTGACAATCTAATGAGTATACATTTTTTATCATTCCATGTGCTTTGTGATAGTCACAAGAGCCTCCTCAGGAAGGGCTTTACAAGATATCTAATACATTCTGGTTAAGCTCTAGATCCTGTCTGAAGCAGAGAATACCCGCAGCCTATGAGAAAACTTTCTCCCATCACACAACTGTAATAACTGTCTTAAGTCGTAAGTGGTTAAGGGGCCTGTCACTCTACCAACACCACCCTACACTGGCTGGATTGAAATGTCGACTTCCCATTTACACCTAAGGACCGTTATCTCTTTAGGGTTTGAAGAATGACCTTTGAAGAGCTGTCCTCACTTTAACTCTGTCTTGGATGCTTCCAAGCAATTAAGTGCAAATGTTTAATCACTCATACGCATCCTTTTTCCACCTCCAGAAGATTCTGTCCACTGGACCAGACCTCAGAAACCCAGCGCATCAGTGGGCCTCTGGTACCAACCCCAGGCGCCCTCGGCTGAGGTAGAGATGACTGCATATGTGCTCCTGGCTTATCTTACCACTGAGCCAGCGCCAACCCAAGAGGACCTAACAGCTGCCATGCTCATCGTGAAGTGGCTCACAAAGCAGCAGAATTCCCACGGTGGCTTCTCTTCCACCCAGGTCAGTGATTGGCTAGAGCATTTTACTTCATCTTTAGTTAGTGAAAGGTTTGCTGACTAAAAACACACATGAGAAGAAAACAATGGAGGATTATTGGAGGATTATTCATATGCAGAGATAATAAAAAGAAATTCAAAAACATCTAAAAAAGAATTCTTAAACTCTGACACTCTACCTTAGTCTTGCATTATCATGGTCTCCTGTTGCTGTAAAATTATAAAAAATAAAAGGCTGTCTTTTACCCCACACTAGGTCTGGCACTGCAGTGCCCCAAGATATCTGGTAGACATCTTCATTTCAGTCAGCAAGTCTCTCACTCACTTTGCTCCATCTCATATCACACTGCTGATGGCTTCTCTCTGAGCCTGGCAACAATCTCTCTACCCATCTAGTTCTCCAGGCAGGTTGCCACCCCATACACGTCTCCAGCTACCATATACTATCTTGGACTTAAATCACCACATGAAAGAACACACAACACAATAACCTCTGATCCAATTGATAACATGTAATTTGCTCATCTAGACACACAAATCCCTGTACACATCCATTCCTTATGAATATTGATAACAAACTGTAAAGGTGCAGAGAGGAATCTTAACATCTGCCTCCATGTTCTCACAGCCACTTCTCTTCTCTCTCGTTCCAGTCTCCTCCTCTCTCTAAAACTTTTCTCCCACCCATCCTTCCTTCTCATCCAATTACAGGCCTCATTCTATCATGTACCTAACTTCACCTGTGTGACATCATCCTACAGTCTCCTAGTTTCAACAACAAATCTATGTGTCCACAGCAGGATACCTGTTATTCTTCTTGAAGGCTAGGATTCTCTTTTGAGCTGTTCATAGGAACCCTAACTCAACATTATTTCCTTACAAATGTGTCCATTTGTAGGCCTATATTTAAACTAGACACTTTTGATGGTCTCCAGATGCCTCTTAGTATACAAAAATATGTTTACTCAAGCTCAACTCTATATTCGTACACCTAAACAATTCATCAGCATGTGCCCAGGAAGACGCTTTATTCTCAGAGACATATGTTAGCATATGTCCTCTGTAAGTGAAAGGAGGGTATAGAGAAATACAACCTTGTCTTTTTCTATTGTGTTAAAAAATAAGATTATTTTCCCCACATGAATAAAAAATGAGCTATTTTATTAAAAATGTTTTATTTATCTCTTAGAAATCTATTATTTAAATATTCCCTCGCAGCTCATGCCAGCGGCATTGAGAATGTGTGTAGCAAGGGGGAGTTGAGCACAGGTGGTATTTGCTGAGCTGGGAGAGCCAAGTCAGAGCAGCGATACGTCAGGGGGTTGTTTATAAGACTCTTTGCTTCCTTTGGAGAAAGCCTGACTCTGAGCACAGTTATAAAAGGCCTCGGCTTCTCATCAGCAGAGAAGTGTTTAATTTGGGAAGGGGACCAGGCTAAGTTTTGGCTAGGAAACAGCAGATAGGATCACAATGGTCAAAGTGACATCATAAGTAAAGACCTAATGCCAAGAAAGCACTCCATCCCCATTTACATATATTTTCGACATCCCATATCACAAAACTTTATACAGGGGGAGATCAAAATTAATTTGCTGACTTATTTGTAGGATGTACAACTCAGGGCATATAGGTGATGCTATGATCCTGTTATCCACCTGAAGGTTATAATCAATCTTTAAATCTTAAATATCTATGTGAGGACGATACAAAATTAGGAAACTCAACCCCGTATGACTGCTAATAGATGTTGGAAAATAGGAGTTTTCATACCTATATTAGTGTCTTGTCTTTTTTGTTCATAACAAAATACATGAGAGTAGTTCTACAAAGCAAGGAGGTTGTGTTTTGCTTTTGAGAGTCCAGAGAGCATGTGAACATTAGAAATAAAGTTCTGGAGTGGGCTGCCTTGCCTGGTGGCTTTCCCACCTTACAGTGGAGAGCCATGGAGGGAGCATATTTGGGAACATGATACCCTATTTGAAAGCAGGAAGCCAGAGATCTGGATAGGCGAGGATTGTCCTTTTTGTGACAACCTACTCACAAGCGCTACCTGGGATTCCCACCAGAACAGAATCCCTTCCAGGATCCACGCTGCCAGCGACTTAAGGACCACTGCATTAGTTCCTTTCTTATTGCTGTGATAAAAACGCCACAACCAAGGCAACTTACAGAAGGCAAGGGTTGTTTGGCTTATAGTTCCAAACAGGTAAGAGTCTGTCTCTTAGTGAGGAAGAGGAAGAGGAAGAGGAAGAGGAAGAGTGATGGCACAGGACAGATGTGGTGGCAGGAGCTAGACACTAAGGAACCACATTTTGAACATGAAGCATGGAGCAGAAAGCCAAGTGACATTAATGCAAGGTTTTGGACTCTGGAAACCCACCCCCAGTGGCATACTTTCCCTCCAGCAAGGCCACCATCTAAGATTCCCCACAGAGTGCCACCAACAGGGAAATGCACAAGTGTTCAACTACATGACTCTATGTGAGACATTTTCATCGAAACCAGAACAGTCTTTACTGATATTTTCATCCAAAAGTATCACCGTAGGGCCTAAGCATCAGAGCTCTGGGCAACCAATCACTTCAGGATGTGGCCATCCCTGAATGAGTTATCCTCTTCTTCTTTCAGGACACAGTAGTGGCTCTCCACGCTTTGTCCAAATACGGGTCAGCCACTTTCACAAGAGCTAAGAAAGCTGCACAGGTGACCATCCGTTCTTCGGGCGCATTTTCTACAAAATTCCAAGTGAACAACAACAACCAATTATTACTCCAGAGAGTCACATTGCCGACTGTGCCTGGGGATTACACCATGAAGGTGACAGGAGAAGGCTGTGTCTACCTCCAGGTGAGGCTTGGGTAGAGTAGGAGGGTCCCAGGAATCACTCTTCCTGTAAAAAGCCAGAACTTAGGTGAGCAAATGGACAAGTCAGAGAAAGAGGAGGGAGCTGAGGGGAATCCTGAGGAAAGGAGAAACACAGATGCCTATCTTAAATGTGCCACAGACATCCTTGAAATACAGTGTTCTCCCGAGAGAGGAGGAGTTCCCCTTCGCTGTGGTGGTGCAGACTCTGCCTGGGACATGTGAGGATCCCAAAGCTCACACCAGCTTCCAGATCTCACTCAACATCAGGTAAGACCAATTTTCATAATCCGGGGAAAACAACCCAGCTTTTTACCGGAGCTGATCACTAAACAAAGCTGTTGGGTAGCAAATATCTGGATCTGTTTTAGAAATAAGGTATTAAGTTGGTAAAATCGAGTTTCTCAGCAACGGAGCTGTGTTGCCTGTTCTCTACCTTCAGAAGTTAATTCCCTCGAATAATCACTTACTCCTGATAATATATAAATGAATAATACCATCCTTTGTCTATTACTTGAATTCCTTCTATGTAATGAGATCCTTTAGTTATCTTGGTCTTTACAGAAAAAAATTCTGGGAAGATTTAAATGAAAGGAAGTAGTGGCTTTTCCATTGTAATTCTACTATAAATAAGTAAATCTAGTCATATACGGTATAATATGTTTGGAAAACAGCATGCATGTACACAGCAGGAGTCAAGTGGCCACAGAACTCACAAACACTCGGCTTGCTGCTCTACCCAGGAAACTCTGGTGATAAAGTGAGAATAACAGAAAACCCAGAACAGATTAGAACCCTCTAGGGCCTGTCACCTGGCCAGGCTTCCTTAAGACACAGACCTGAGTCCACAGGCTTGAATTCTGGTTCCAGATCCAGTTTCTATGGGTTTACTCAGTTCTGTACAAATTCTAATACACACCAGTTTTTTCAGGATCCTTGGAAAGTCTTATGTGTACTTCATAGAACCATACAGTATACACTATGCAGACAGAGAAAAAGACTATTTACTGATTTGGGAAAACCTAACTCTTCCTTTCCTGAACCTTCAGTTACACTGGAAGCCGTTCTGAATCCAACATGGCAATTGCTGACGTGAAGATGGTGTCTGGCTTCATCCCCTTGAAACCAACAGTGAAAATGGTATGCTCACTATCAGGCAGGATAGCACAGTTCATTTTATTTGTTATGCATCCCCAGATCAAGATAATATTTATTAAAATAAATATTACATTGACTCTTAAAAGATGTATGCCTTGTCCAAACAAAGTGTGATTGTGCTTGTATATGTATCACTGTGTGTATTGTGGCTACTGGGGAAACTTCTTAATAGTTTCCTTTTATTTCTTTATGCTAATTAAAATATAGTTACATCATTTCCCCCTATCCCTTTCTTTCCTCTGTCTCCCATGCTCCCCTCTTACTCACTCTCAAATTCATGGCTTCTTTTTCTTAATTATCATTACATATGTGTACATGTCCCTATATGGGTGTATATGTATATTATGCAAGCACATAACTATACAATACAACTTGCTGAGTTCATTTCTTGTTACTTGTATGTATAGATTCAGAGTTGACCATTCAGTGATGGATAACCCCTTTCTTCAGATAAATCAACTTTAATGTGTGTTCCTATGACATACCAACAGCATGCCCTTTATCCAAATTAGTTATCATTTTTAATTTTACTTCTTCATGTAAAAGGAACCTTTGAAGAAATTCTACCCTCAGGATATTTTGATAATAGATATTTTCATTCTTTTTCCTGAATTCTCCAGGAATGCTTAACATTTGTGGTGTCTCCATTTTCTTTAGCTTGAAAGATCTGTGCATGTGAGTCGGACAGAAGTCAGCAATAACCATGTCTTGATTTACCTGGATAAGGTGAGACCCCCGACTGTCTATGTGGAAAGCACATACGTAATCGTCCTCTAGAAACTATGTGGGAAGGTGTGTCTATATTTTAGAGTCGTGGCCTCTGTGCTAGAGACATGAGATTTCTAGTATCACAATGGCTCTCCTCTCTTTGGAGTTATTTCACCTGAGCCTGTGGGTAGACTATACTCCTGGCGTATGAATACTTCTGCAATATAATCCAGGGGTATGAATACTTCCAAGCCTGAAAGACAGTCTCCCCAACAGGTTTTTATTATAGCAACCAGTTAGCTGGGAGATACTGAATAATGCAAGGAAGATAAATAATAATGCATAATTATGATTAGTCAGTCATTACATCATCATCTTCATCAACAGTTGAAGAGGGGAAAATACCGTGAATCTCAGCTGGCCGTTGGGCCTCGTGATAGTAAAGCCGCAGTCCATCCATGGACCAATAATTGAAAAGATGGGAACAGTAGCCGAATTATTCAACGTCTATTGATAGGAATTTCTGTTGACGCAGCAGCAGTGACTTGATTTTTATAGAATTTTTTGGGTCTGCGTCTGTATTTTTACAAGATGGAAAGGCAAAATTGCTGAACCTCTGAAGTTTAGGAGAAGATATAATAGATAGTAAAACTGAAATTATGTATAGATCCCTCCATGAACAGAGCCATGTGCTGGCATTGATTAAGGAAGTCGTTACCAGGCTGGAGAGATGGCTCAGCGGTTAAGAGTACTGACTGCTCTTTCAGAGGTCCTGAGTTCAATTCCCAGCAACCACATGGTGGCTCACAACCATCTGTAATGGGACCTGGTGCCCTCTTCTGGCCTGCAGGCAGAAGATATTAAATAAATAAATGTTTTGTTTTGTTTTGTTTTGTTTTGTTTTAAAAGGCAGTAGTTCCCAAACTGTGGGTCAAAACACCTTTTGGGCGGGATGGGGGAGAATCCATATCAGTTATCCAGAATATCAGATATTTACATTACAATCATAGCAGTAACAAAATTACAGTTAAGTAGCAACAAAATATCGAGGAACTGTATTAAAGGGTTGAAGCATTAAGACGGTTTCGAACCCTGGATTAAAGTGTATGGACTTGCTAAGTTATATTAGTCATTTAAGAAGTAATTTTTGGCAATATTCCATTTACTTTGGGTGTTTTCTATACCAAGCACAATATTGTCGGCTGATAAAAATCTCTGACCCATAAAACCACAATTAATTTCAACATGAAAAGTTCCAGGATGTCACTTAGCCCCTTTTGATTTCCAGGTGTCAAATCAGACGGTGAACTTGTCCTTCACGGTTCAGCAAGATATTCCAATAAGAGACCTGAAGTCAGCTGTAGTGAAAGTCTACGATTACTATGAGAAAGGTGAGAGAGAGCAGCCTGAACAGAGACATTCAACTCCCAATACCGAAACTTAGACTTGGAATGAGCCAGGCTGCCAAGTAATACTGGATTCTTATCACTTCCTGTTGTGTCCTTCGGTTTTGACACCTGCCCCTTTCATCTCCTTACTTCTGTGGAAGAAAGCACATTTTAAAACCATCAACCAGAGAAACCAATTAATCACAGAGTTTAACTTTTTGTCAGATAAGGATGTACAACCACTGACTGTCAGGAGTCTGGGGTGAAATGTGGCTCACTGTAGCTGGAAGGCTACCCAGAGCAGCAAGGAGAGGATTAGGGAAATGACGTGGGCATTTCTGGTGCAAACACAGATGCCCAGAGTGACATCACATGATGCATTTGTTTCTGTTTTTTCTTTTACTTAGATGAGTTTGCAGTTGCAAAATACAGCGCTCCCTGCAGCGCAGGTAAGTAGTTCATATTCTTTTAAAGGGCTTCCAGAATCCCTCTAGCTTGTGTCCCAAATTTCCTCCTCCATACACTTCTAGGTAAATACTCTCCTTTAGGAATCATTTTGCTTAGATTGCATATTATTATAGAAAAATGTATGCTTTCGGGGAGGTGTGATGCCTCGTGAACCCTCAGCTAGTTTGCTGCACAGTCTATTGGGTAATTAGCTGTTGTGGGTCTCAGCTACTCCTGTATTCATTGAGTCGTTGTAGACACTATGTGGTTCAGACTTAGAGGCAGGGGGATGATTTGTTCATGCAAACCCATGCCTACCTTAATTTTCTCTTCTTTCCACTACCACAGATTATGGAAATGCCTGAGGATGCGGTGAATAAGAAGTGTTTCACCAGAGCCCTGACCTCAGGACTTCCCAAGAAAAACAGTGTATTTGTATTTCCAGAGATTTGATAAATAAACCATTTTTTCATATCTACCCATCACCGTTCCCTCATTAATTCAGTCATCATTTTTTTACATTTTCATGCTTCCACATCTAGTACTCAATAAAAACTGATGAAAATCAGGAATGGAAGGAATTTAGAATACCAAAAGGTGATACAGTGATATTGGTTTCAGTGGGATTTATGGGATGGGGGATGGGTCAAAAAGTATTGGATCACAGCTCAGAGAGAGTAAAGCACATTCAGTTATAGAGATGCCTCAAGGAAGAGCCAAAGAGTGAAAGCTTATGAGCCAATAAAGACTGACTTGACCAGAAGTACAAAGTTGAGTATGTTGATATTGGAAAATAGCCTTACTGCTTGGGATTTACGTGTTCCACATCACGCAAGGTTAAAACCTCCTGAGGAGTAGTAAGAGTGACCCGTCCATCACTCTTGACACTCGGGTTCCATGGCAGAAGGCAAACTAAAGTTGTGAAATATGTAGATGCAATTATTCTCAGAAGTAAGGTCACTCAAGCCCAAATGGGAGAGCTGTTCAATGCCTGCATCTCGGGGGTCATTGAGTCAGGGTGGAAGGATGGTGACGAAGTCGAGGGGCATTAGACACAGAAACCAGCGTTCTGTGCTCTCAGGTCCCTTCCATACTTATTTTATTTTTCTTGTATTCAACATTCAAATCATTCATTATGGGAAATGATACGTGGAAGCTTCCAGAGATTTGTAGAGAAAGAGTACTCGCAGACAGAAGAATTCAGAGGTACTCTGAAGGCAATCCTGTCTAACCGGCCTTACTTTGCCATGGAAAGAAGACAATGTTTGTTTACTTTGGCAGAAGACAAGTGGAGGTGGATTAAACCGAGGCCATAGCCGGACTTTGAAATTTAGTCAGTCCTTAAATGCAATCATGTTTTGTGATACATTATGCTGTAAGCACCTCACAGCCCTAGACCTTTCCTCTCTGTCGGTGTGGGACTCACAACTGAAAATGCTTTCATTTAGCTGTCGCACCTAGTCCAAAAAGGTTCATTAATGAAATACCAACTATTTGCCTCTCATCTGGAAAGCACAGGACTATTTGATATAACATCCAATAAAACAGCACTGCAGTAAACATAGCTGTAAACGTTTCTCTAAGCCAGACATATCACACAGAGGAGGGAGGCTTCTCCATCTTCTATGCCCATGATTTGCCCTGATCTTGGGTCTTCCATTGAAGCCATTTTATTGGTGGAGCTTAATACTAAGATTTCTTTTTGTTTAATTGCACCCCTTTTCTGTATACTATATTGTCTTCCGTATTTTATTTACCTGTAATTGCCCTCAGAAGGCAGAGGTGAAGGAGACCACTAGCCTCAGGCCAGTCTGTGCCATGTGACAAGAACTTGGAGAAAGAGAAGGGAGGAGGCGGTAATGGTGAGTGAGAAAGCAAAGAGCTTGCAGCTAGTCTCAAAGAACAAAAGCAGCAAACCAGAAGAGGGCAGAGGCTCATCACTGAATTGATCTGTATACAAGCAGAAATTCTGGCGTCCCCCTACCATGCACCTGTGATAAAAATCCTCCCTTCTCTTGTCTTCCACCAGACAGCTGCAGAAAGCCATTTTGAAGAAGTCGCTGCTACTTGATAGCCCTACATTTTGAGAGTTAAAAGGCCTTCTCCTCCCCCCATGCTGCCTGCTCTGGAGAGCTAGGGCACAGAGACAGGCCTTGAATATCTGCGCAAAAGATTAACAATCCTGCATGGAAAACTATTTCTGTTTTATATAATTACTTTCGTTAATGTTTTTATTTATCATTTGACAGCTTCATACATGTATACAATGTTTCTGATCCCATCCACTTTCTCATCCAACACCCTTTCTCGTGTCTCTTTCCATCTTTCCAACACATCTCCACCCAATCTTCATGTTCTCTTCTCTGAATCCCATTAATGCCCACGTGCACTTAGATATGGAATCTTCTTCATGAACAAAGGCAATCTACCTCAGACTTCCACCTGAGCCAAAGCTACATCCCCAAAGAAAAATGACTCATCTCCAGTAGCCATTAACTATGAATAAATAGCTTCTCATCTAGGGCAGGGCCTCGAAAGCCCCTCCCCCACCCACGCTGGGATGTTATCTAGCTCAACGTTTGGAAGTTCTTGTGTAGATAACCACAACTACTGTGAGTTCATGAGTGCAGTGCACGTGTCATGTTCGCAAGAGAGTATTTCTCAGTACTCCTCATGTCCTGGCTCTTACACTCTCCCTTCCCTTTTATTGCCCTCTTCCATGATGTTTTCCAAGCCTTGGAGGTAGGGAGTCCATATTGATGTCCCACTTTGGGGCTAAGCACTCAACTGTCATTTATTCTCTACACATTACTCACTCGAGTATCTTGCAATAACCACTGATTACGAAGGTGAAGAAGGAGGAGGAGGAGGAAGAGGAGGAGGAGATAGAGAAGGAGAAGGATAGAAGGAGGAGAGAAGGAGAGAAGGAGAGGAGAAGGAGAGAAGGAGAGAAGGAGAGGAGAGAAGGAGAGAAGAGAGGAAGGAGAGAAAAGGAGAAAAGGAGAGAAAAGGAGAAAAGGAGAAAAAAGGAAAAAGGAGAAAAGGAGAAAAAGGAGAAAAGGAGAAAAGGAGAAAAGGAGAAAAAAAAGGAGAAAAGGAGAAAAGGAGAAAAGGAGAAAAGGAGAAAAGGAGAAAAGGAGAAGGAGAAGGAGGAGAAGGAGAAGAAGAAGAAGAAGAAGAAGAAGAAGAAGAAGACGAAGAAGAAGAAAAAGAAGAAGAAGAAGAAGAAGAAGAAGAAGAAGAAGAAGAAGAAGAAGAAGCAGAAGCAGAAGAAGCAGAAGCAGAAGCAGAAGAAGCAGAAGCAGCTTCTCCAGAAAAGGCTGACAGGAGCAATAATATATCAAGCATAAACATTAATAATTAGAAGATAATTTGACAATGTCCATTAAAAATAAAACAAACAAACAAACCAGTACTAGGAGGTTCCCGTCCAGGGTCCATGATCTTTCCAGTCACATCAAACATGAGTTTCTTCCAGTGAAGCAGTTCTTAACTATATCCAAAAAATACTCAGTAACCCCCATAACACCCAAGCATAATTGCACCAGTGGGTCCATCTTACCTGGAAGATTAATATTATAGGATGCCTGATCTGTAACTGCATAGAGCTACTGATCACGTTGTCCTGCAGAGACCTGCATAGCTCTTTCTGGCACTGTGAAAGGCAACCCAGAACCATGCTGCTGCACCGTGGGCAGTCAATCCATTCTAGGAGAAGGGAGAAGCATGACACCCATCTGTACACAGGAGAGCACATTGGGTTTTGGTGATTATTTCCAAACTCAGAACTACACAAGCAGTTCCGGTTAAATTCTGTGAGACACAATAAGGAAGGAAAAGAACCTAATAAATAAAAAGGAGAGATTTATAGAGATGGGAGCCATTTGGGGCGGAAAGGAACTGAGAGACCTAAATACATAGCACACAAATTGTGAAAGAATAGAATTCACTAGTAAAAGAAGGAAAACTATATACAAAAAAGTCACTATTGACGTGTCACTCCCTATGAACACAGGATAAGAGTGAAATAGCAATAACCACTTAAAATCTAATCCTATCAGAAAGTACAAGAACACTGATATGATATGGTGGGAATTAAGACTGCAGCACGTACATGATTGGAAAGGAAAAGAGAGAAATGACGATTAGAAGATTGATAAGAAGGGATGGGGATTTAGCTCAGTGGTAGAGCGCTTGCCTAGGAAGCGCAAGGCCCTGGGTTCGATCCCCAGCTCTGAAAAAAAGAACCAAAAAAAAAAGATTGATAAGAAATAAATATAGGAGAGAAAGGTAAATAGAAGATAGGAACACGAGGTGAGAAAATTTGTATAAAGATATTAGAGATAAGAAATACAATAAAAAATGTAAAAGGAGTCCCAGGCCTCAGGAAGCTTTAACTCACAGTATCCTTCCAACTCCCGTCACGGTCAGTCAAATCACGTGTGTCCCATTACAGTCTCTTATTATATATGTTTTTAATTGGGTTGCGAGATTGTGGGTTTTCATATAGCTTTCAAACGTTCTTTATTTGGGTTAACTCTGACATGTACAACACACTAGTCGAAGTTTCAGTTTTGACCTGAAATGTCTTTCAAATTCCATGATTCCACGATTCCACGATTCCACGATTCCACGATTCCACGATTCCACGATTCCACGGTGCTCGAGGCCCCACCACCAGTCAGTGATGCAAATCAAAAAATGTAAAAAAGAGTCCCAGGCCTCAGGAAGCATTAACTCCCAGGGTCCTTCCATATTCCCTTCAACGTCAGTCAAATCACGTGTGAGAAGAGGCGGGACTTCCGGGAGGTCAGACCTAACTGAGGGAATTGACTATTGAACCTATTATGTCCAAGTCAAAGGGACCCTGAAGACTACCGAGGAGCCGATTGTGATACAAACACATAAGGGTCTTTATTATGAGCACTCAAGCAAGGTCTCTCACCATGCCACCTCACAGCAGGTCAGAATGAGAGCCCTGAGTCTAGGGCTGCAGGTTTTTTTTTTTTTGTTGTTTGTTTGTTTGTTTGTTTGTTTGTTTTGTAGTTATAGCAAGTTTGGGGAATTTCCATACGGGTCAGCAAGTTAATATTTTTAAAAACTGCATTTCTGGCATCATCTGCAAGAACCAAAAACAGGGCCAAAACTGCCGACAAACAGGATAGCCAAGTTGCCTACTCTCTGCAGGATATCTTCAGTTACCTATATGTACTTTGATCCTGCTACTGTGGCCTGATTGGCTGTTGCAGGGTGGGTGTGGAGGGAGTGCAGAGGAGGTTGTGGAGGGAGGAGCTGTCATAGGATGTTTGCTCAGGTGGATTTTGTGATTTTCTTCCTGGAATTGGAGTTTATCCCCCGGTCTCCCACAAAATGGAGTTTCTTCATAAACGGAGCTGGTTGGGCTTTACAAAGCCAGATCATTGAAAAGGATATTGGAAACCCTCCCTTGGCCCTCCTACAATCCACAAACTCTCCCATCAAAAGCCTCCATTGTGTTTTGAAGCCTCATTACAGACGGCAAGGCAACCAAACCTTTTCTGCTTATAAGATGTCTCTTGATAGATTGTTTCTCCAGAGGTGAAATGAGCCAACTCAAGCCAGATTAAAATATATAAAGGCAAATTTCCTGCCATAAGAAGGAAGAAATCGGAGAGGTGGGAAATAAAGGGAGAAAGCAAGAAAGAACATGCGCAGGAATGGGAGTGAGCGTGGGGCGCCAAGGAGAGAAAGAAGACAAAATGTCTGGATTATAGGCAAGAGCCTCTAGGGGAAAGGCAGCCCAACCTCTGGGCTGTAAAGTTCAGGGTTAGGGGCAGGGTATGTCAGGTAGGGACTGAGGGATTCTGGGAGAACCTGGAGGCCAGGTCCGCTTTGGTGTGTAAAATATGCACCACAGCCCCTTGTCCCAGGGTCTGAGACCAAACATCTCTCAGGTATTTTGTTACAGAAGCTAAATGCTAACTAGCACAGTAGGCTCTACAGACACCTCACATGCAAACCCCTGCATCCATAATTTTACACATGAAACACAAGTTCACATATTCTTTGCTTTCAGTCAGCAAACACACCCCAATTTATAAGTGAGAGTTGCCGGGTAATACACACTTTTCTCCGCCCTTTCCATCTGGAACATACGACGATTCACCAGATGGCCGCCATAGTTTTTCTCTAATTAAGTAGATTATCTTCTCAGCCTTCCAAACTCTTTATCCACTGAAGTTTTAATACAGTCTATGGATCTTTATCAGGTTCATTTTCTCTGCCAACTAAAGAATTAAGAGGCAGGAAAAACCTTGAGCCCAACAGAGAGCTACAGAGAAATCTCAAATACCTCAGAGAGCAGCAGACAGGATCAGCAGTTGAAGAAAGTCGTTTATTGGTCATAAGGAAACACACCCATGCAGCAGACACACAGAGAAAAATATGCTAAAAAGATTTTAAAGTCTCTGAAGATTCTTTCTCCCCTAATTTAGAAGTTGTTGAAGAAGAATAGGAAGGTCGATTGGTCCGCAATGGTTTGTCACGTGACCTGATCTGAGCCACCCTTGAGCTTGGGGATCCCGTCCATTAGCAGAGACCTGCTGGTGGGAAACAAAAGTCCACAATGCCTTTCTCTCAGATCAGGAGGGTAAATGTCTTAACCACTATTCTATAACTATGAAGAGACATTATGACCAGAGTCTCAGTTAGGGTTCCAGTGCTGTGAAGGGACACCATGACCACCGAAAATCTTATAAAGGCCAACATTCAATTGGGGCTTGCTCACAGAGGCTCAGTCCGTTAGCATTATGGTAGGAAGCATGACAGCGTCTAGGCAGCCACAGTGCTGGAGGACCTGAGAGTCCTATATCTTCATCTGAAGGACCCTAAGAGAAGACCGGCACCCCCCACAGTGACACACTTCCTCCAACAAGGCCACAACTAGTGCAACAGTGACACACCTCCAAATAGTGCCACTCCCTGAGCCAAGCGTATTCAAGCCAACACAACCAGGAAACTCTTATAAAAGAAAGCACTTAATTGTTTAAAGTTTCAGATTTAGTTCTTTATAATCCTGGCAAGGACCAGGGTAGCTTGCAGTCAGACATAGCATGAAGAAGTAGCTGAGAGCTACACATGATCTACTGGGAATTGGGGCACACAGAGAGAGGGGAGAGGAGGGACGGAGAGAGGGAGAAAGAGGGTAAAAGAAGGGAGGTATAGAGAGACAGAGGGAGAGACAGAGGGAGAGACAGAGGGAGAGGGAGAGGGAGAGGGAGAGAGACAGAGAGAGACAGAGAGAGAGACAGAGAGAGAGACAGAGAGAGAGACTGGGGACTCTTGCAGAGAGCCAAGGAGATACAGTAGGGACCCCATAGCATCTCAGGAGACTGTTGTTATCAATCTATTAATACATTAAGGAAATGACCAAGAAGACACAATCAGCAAGTGGAGGCACCAGGTCTAAAGTCAGCCTCTGCCCACAGATTTGAAATGCAAACAAATGCAGCCCAAACTTCCCGAGTTCATCTAATACAGCTGCAAATGAAGCCAAGCACACTCTGATAACACCTCTCTGTGTCAAACAAACCACAGTTTATAAGTCTGGGTGGTTTGATTGCCTGTGAGGTTTTACAGATTTTTAACAGAGAAAAGTCTACCTTTCCTTCATCCCCAAAACATGCTTTATGCTGAAGGAGGCAGTCCAGTGTTTGTATGATGGTCCCCCATTCCCCAACTTCATTGATTTACTCATCCATCTGTGACTGGCTATTGCCTCCTTTTTTTAATTTATTTTTATTTTTTAAATTTTTTTTCCATCTTTATTAACTTGAGTATTTCTTATTTACATTTCGATCGTTATTCCCCTTCCTGGTTTCCGGGCCAACATCCCCCTAACCCCTCTCCCTCCCCTTCTCTATTGGTGTTCCCCTCCCCCCTCCCCCCCATTACCGCCCTCCCCCCAACAATCACGTTCACTGGGGGTTCAGTCTTGGTAGGACCAAGGGCTTCCCTTCCACTGGTGCTCTTACTAGGATATTCATTGCTACCTATGAGGTTGGAGCCCAGGGTCAGTCCATGTATAGTCTTTAGGTAGTGGCTTAGTCCCTGGAAGCTCTGGTTGCTTGGCATTGTTGTTCATATGGGGTCTCAAGCCCCTTCAAGCTCTTCCAGTTCTTTCTCTGATTCCTTCAACAGGGGTCCTGTTCTCAGTTCAGTGGTTTGCTGCTGGCATTTGCCTATTGGCTATTGCTTCCTTAACTTACTATATCCCATAGGAACATCATCCCATCCCACTATATATGCCTCCATTTTGACTGGCTGCCTATCACACTTGTGTGACTCTCAAGTGAGCAAGCAGCAAGATAAATCCTATGCTTTCTGTATGAATACTTGAAAGGAAATTATAGGAAGTCACTCCTGGGATTGAGAAGACACCATTGGCATTCACTTTTCTCTTAACCTATGGTCTGTGGGCAGTCAGGCTGTGGCTTATTGAGAAAATCCCAAGGTTGTTTTCCCTCTCCCTTGAAGGTCTAGAGATTTTGTCCTATGCTTTTCTTCCTGTTCACCCCCAAGGAGAGCTAGATTAAATAGAGAGGTATAATAGGGGTGTATTGAAGAGCCCGAGTGCCCAGTTATTATGAAGCTAGGCATGGCTTCAAACTTTTAAAGTATTCCTACTTTTAAAAGTATTCCCTAGTCTGAATCATTAGCTTTCAAATGAGTAGAAGAGGAGAGATAGAGAGGCCATGGAATCTTGCCAATGTCTCCAAGTGCTTTCTTTGCTCAAAGCAGTTCCACCTAACCATGTTCAGAAGGCAGCCCTAGAAACACACAAGTCTGCTGAAATAGTGCTTCATGTGAGGAGGGAGTGTGGAGGGTACACACTGGACTTTCCAGGATCTTGTGGAATAAATTGGACAGGGACATGTGGATGGGGAGAAGCAGGAAGATTCTGTCCAGAAAGAGGTTTGCAAGCAAAAATTGGGTCATGGTTGTGAGAAAAGCTCAGAAGGCCACAGGCTCAGATGTGGCTCAGTTGATGTCGTAGTTATGTTTTAAGGGCTGTGACGAGATGCCATATTGGAACAACTTATAGAAGAAAAAGGTTATTGGGACTTACAGTTCCAAAGGGTTAAACCTTTACCACCATGACGGGAGCCTCGCAGCATAAAGGCACCTTAAGTGTCAGAGACTAGACTTTTAGACTTTTGTTTATCTTTGGCAATCAATCTATTTACCAGGTCAGGATCCAGCCTGCCCTGAGCCCAGAAAGTCATTTTGGGGGTTGAGCCCCAACTTTGGACCTAACAGTGAGTTGGTGCTTGCTGCCAATTCTGATGACCCCAGCTAAATCTCTGGGATCCACGTTATTGGGGACACAAAGTTTCTTGCATCCAAAGATCACTAGGGAAACCAGGAATGTTAATCTTGCGTTAGTGTCTCCTCAAAGGAAGAAATACTTGTTTTCCACTCAGAAGGCTAGAAGTGGATGTTGTTAAGGACATAGTGAGGACGTTGCTATCTGCAGAGGCAGACCAAACCTAAGTCCCCCGAATGTTTATCCTTGACTCTACCTCTCCAGACTTTTATCTTTAGTTCTCAGTGAATGGAACCTAACTTTAGGGGGTTCCTAAAGTTAGCCTGCTGACCTCTCTGCTATCACAGTGAGAAGCCATAGAAGACTCTAGGCCTTTAGCTGTAGAGCCCACCTTCATGGTCACATGAAACTTGCAAACAAGTTTCTATGTGGTCACACCTTATGCTTTATTGTGTCCTTGGAACTGGAATGATGATTGTCTGGAAACCTAGGATGGGAATGATTGTGGCCTGGAAACTTGTCTCCAAATTGTACTGTGTTTAAATATGCAGGCTACAAACCAGACTCCTGGAGTTTGATCTGGCCTAACAAAGTCAAGCTGACCCAAGATTTCATTCTAACCTCTTTGCCGCTGTTCACTTCCCTGCCTGCCATGCTGCTATGACACTGGCAGGGATCCTTGTAACACATGAGAAAACTGATTCCTGCAAGCTTTACTCTGATGTCTACACACACACACACACACACACACACACACACACACACACACACACGCACACACACACACACACACACACATTGTATACCACAGTGTGATTTCACAAGCAAATGTAAAACACAAACCTGAATCAATATGGAAGAAAACCACGTCTGGTCAAAGCTGCATGTTCCACAGGAACTAGCTCTGGGCACACCACTGTGGCTCAGCTCTACTCTGGAATGTCCTTCCTGCTATGTCTGTCTCTCGCTGGAACATGCATCAAGGATTGCTCCCTGGTGGGAAACAGGGGGAGGTGGGCAGAAGTGCCGTGTGTTGCTTATACACATCTCAGGAATCACGTCATTAAACACGAATCTAGGTGGTATCATAAAGGCCATTTGCAAAGTAGATTTACTGATCATTTCCCTAAAAAGTGACCCAAAGAGATACAGTCTGGATGGCTCTGACTCTATCGCTTGTTAAGTCCATAAATTAAATGAAAGTTTGGATTTTTCTGCTTCAAAAAAAATGAAGACTGCCCTTTCCTTTTGCACTCTCCTCGAATTTTTGTCTGTGGCCATGTTAAGTCCATGCCTGTTGGTGAGAGTCCCTCCCTAACATCATGGCTGATTAGTGCAACCTCACAGGTGCAGAGATCAGTACCCATAACAAGTGTACAGTACATTCCTTTCCATTTTGTCTCATGTGTGTCCACACATGAACGTATGGCATGCATTGCTTCTTCATGTCGAGAAGGCATGCATGCATTCACTGTTTCCTGGTTGTGGAGGTCATTTGACCATCTGCTTTACTCTCCTGCTGCCTTGATTTCCCCACCCTGATGTGCTACACTCTTGAGATGTGACTCAGGAGACACCATTTTTCCTGTTAAGTTGCTCTTACCAAGGTTGTTCTTTAGAATCCTGCAATAGAACTGGCATCACAAAATCGGCAGGTCCATGACCCCTGAGTTCTTCGTGAGTTGGGAGGAAAAAACGATGATTCTCATTTACAGACTGAAGACTCTCGAAGCCTAGAAATAAAACCACTACAGACACAAAAACTCCAAGAAGAACTTGTCTCCTGTCACATCTCAAGTGTGTATCACATCATTTGGCTAGAGACTCACAGACGGTGTAATACTAGGAGCCTCTGATAGCTGTGGCAGGGAACAGACAACTGCAGGTACGAAGGCTTAGCAGTCATCATTGTAGATACTAACGTATGCCCTTCATGTGAAACAAAACAAACCCTGCTTATACCGAATCTGTCAAATATCTTGTAAGATTAATAAGAAAAGTAATATTCTTTTATCCCTCCAAAATAATATGGTCTCCCAGATATATAGAAGGGACTATATGAGCAGTTACAACAAGGTAGGGAAATTTACATCTACGGGTGTTAGATGTACATACAGCATCCTTAGCCTCAGGCTTGGTGGAGTATGTCTGATTCTGAGATACGTTCTTAGAGTATTCTTTTTCATAAATAAGATATAACAGTTCAGATATCAAGGTTGAAAGTCTTAGTCATTGCTGTGAAGAAACACCAAGACCAAGGAAACTTTTATCAAGGAAAGAACTTAATTGGAGCATCCCTACTGTTTCAGAAGTTAAATCTCTCATCATCATGTTGTGGAACATGGCGGCTCACAGGCAGGTGCTTGAGCAGCAGGTGAATGCTACATCATACCGATGGACAGAAAGCCAGAGGACCTGATTCTGGTATGGACTTTGGAAACCTCAAAGCCCATTCCCAGTGGCATACATCCACCAACAATGAAGAGATCTCCGTATCTTTCGTAGTCTCTACAGTGTTTAAAAGTCCAGAGTCTCTTTTGAGATTTGAGGCAATCTCTTAACCGCCATCCATGTAAAATCAAAATCAAAAAGCACATTGACCTACAATGACATAGAATATACATTACCATTCCAAAAAGTGGACAGGGAGCCTAGTGAGGAAATACTGGACCATCCTCACCAAACTTGTAAAACTCCTATGAGGTAATAAACCAATCCCTTTCCTTTTTAAACCCATATGTTGCTGTGTACCAGGGAGTGAGACAACCACTCTATTGCTGATGCAGGGGGAGAGAAACAGAGCCTCACAGCTGAGAGGCATAAAAGCCGTTTCTCACCCAGCTTCTCATCTCACACAAATGAGATGCCTCCCTTTAAAAACCTTCCTTCTAACTGGTTCTACATAACACACCTTCTATTTGGGTTTAGGGCTGTTGGCCTGTTAGTAGTAACTAATAGATGGTCATTTTAATTAACTCTGTGATCTTTTTCCCAATGGATTTCATCTCTCTAACAGGTATCTCTAGAAATCCAGGCTTTACCTTCACAGTTTCACGCAATGGACTCTCTGAGCCTCCATGCAGGGCTATAACCCTTACACATGCCTAGGTGCAGAAGCTTTTCTTAGCAGGAGATTCTACAAACCCTTTCTTGTATCCTTGATTCTAAAGACAAAGCCATGTACTGATGCCCAATTCTGCTGCTTAATCAGACTGGAATTTGACCCCCTTTAAAATCACGTCTGCATCAGCTTTCTGTTGCTCACGCTGCCCTTCACTGCTTAAGCTTGTCTACATCACCTTTCACACATTGGAAGGTTTTGTTGGTGGGGTCTTGCCCTGAAGTCAAGATTCCATCCAGCATTGGGCTCTTCTTGACATTTTTTAATCTCCTTGAACACTGGACTTACCTCCATTACATTTACTGTTTCCATTTTCTCCCAAACTCTACATCTGTTATCTCTCCCCCACCCTACTTGTCTCTCTTTATTGTATATCTGCATGAGAGTATCAGCTAGTAACCATGTCAATACTAAGTTCTCTTGAAATCTCAGCCAAGGCCACTAATCCAAAAGTCTTCAATTCAACCTCAGGCAAAACAAGGGCAGAAAGCAGCTTCATGCTTCACTAAAGTATCCCAAGAACAGTCCCTAGGACTCTCACTAATATTTTCCCTCCAGAAACTTCTTGAGCTGGGCTACCATAGGTCAAATCACAGAAAACACTGCCTCCCTTGTTCTTCTAGGATGGCCCAGTTAGCCCCAATTAAAGCATCTGACTGCTTTTCTAGCCCAGAGTCCCTAAATTTTCCATATTCATACAATAAACAGCACATCAGGCATGTAATGATAGTACTCCGGCCTCTGGTACCAATTTCTGTCTTAGTCAATGTTCATTTATTTGACTGTGAAGAGACACCATGATTAAGACAACTCTTAGGAAAGAAGGCTTTTGACTGGGGGCTTACTCATAGTTTCAGAGGCTTAGTCCCTTATCAGTGTGGTAAGGGGTATGGCGGGATGTAGGCAGGTTCTGGAGTAGTAGTAGAGAGCTACATCCTGATCTACAGTCAAAAAAGAGGGAAAATCTTGATATGGTGTGGTCTTTTGATCTCAAAACCCACACCTTCATGACATTATTTCTCTAACAAGGCCACAGCTCTTAATCCTTCTAATCTTTTCAAATAGTGTCACTCCCTGGTAACTAAGCATATGGAGAGGGAGGTATTCTTCTTTAAACCACTGCAGTTAGTAAAATTCATAAGATGGCCCAAGATTATTTTGTTTCTTCACTACCCATATCCTACGGGGCAAATGGACTTTGCCACTGTACAGAAGAACGGGTAAGGTTGAGCCAGCCTAAACCTTGGGAAATCTTAGAATTGAGAATGGCAGGCATGAGGTCAGCTCCCTACCAAATGACCTGATCTGGAGCAAGTTACCATGACACCCCATTGAGAGGACCATAATATTTACATAGTATCAAAACCTGGAGTTCTCCTTGTTAATGAGGTATCTAGATAGGCTCTGAGTGTTTAGCCAATGAGTTTCCCTTCCTGGGCATTCCTTCTTGCAAAAGGTATTTAATCTATGGTTCATTTTAAGTAAGACATATGCATTCACACCCACCATCAAATAAAGTAGTTTGGACAAGCAGGGACCAGCTCCTTCATCAACGATCACTGCAGGGGGAGGCCTTCATTGTAAAGACCTGTGCCCAAATCTCCCAGAGGCCTTCTCTCTTCCAGCCCCTCCAAACTCAGCCAGAATCAAACTGGACTCCATCCTATCCCAGATTCAGCCATCTCCTTCCTACCTGGCATTTTGGTGAAGTACCGACACTCTATCCGTTCTCAACTCACCTTGGTATCCCAGTGGTGTCTGGGTACACAGGAGACAGAAAACTGCAGGATCCATCCCAGACCTTGCTGTTTCTAATCTTGGGAGGCACAGGCTGGGACCCCTATCATGAACTGTGCTCTGCCACCCCTAAGCAGCTCACAGGTGGGACTCAGGCTCCCCAGCGGTAAGGCAGAAATATGGCCCGGCAATATCCTATCTCTCCCAAGACTGCCAACACTCAACAATGAAGCACCTTGACTTCAGACTTGACTTCCTCAGAGAACCACAGCCCAGACAACCAGGTCAGTCACGTGAAACTGAGGAAGGATGGGAACAAACCAGTTCTAAACGTATCCTGAAGTCCTCAGGGCTCTGAGCCATGTTAGTGGCCCCTCCTACTGACTCTGCATCATCTTGTCCCCTCACCATCCAGGTTTCTGCCCCCCCCAACTTTTTCTCTTCTTTTAAGCAATTTCAGCTGCTAAGACACTTCTTCCAGGGTTTTATTTTGATTAATTGCTCATAATTAAAACTAAATTTATTTGTGCTGTAAACACAAGCTACTTGGCTCTCAAGCATCCAGGGTGCCTTTTTCTCTATCTCCTAATTTGATGTAGGAAATCTGGGATTCTAGACGGGCAGCACCGTGTGTCTTGCTTTATCTGGGTCTTGGGATTCAGAACTCCTGGGCCCAAGCTTGCCTCAAAAGGGATATAACAACTGTAGCATCTCTCCATGTCCCATGAAGACAATAATTAACAGTCTTTTTTACAAAAAGAAAAGATAAATTCTTTCCAAGACAATTTCACTGGAGAGATCGTCTGTACATGAAAGAGGAAATAACATCAACCCTCTATTACCTCTCTTAGAAAGCAGATGCATAGGTAATGCTTCCTAAATCATGCCATTATTTTAACATTACCATGATATGAACATGAGGTAAATAAGTAATATGGAAGGAAAACTAATACATGGAAGGAACAAAGATGATGTATGTATCATCAACAAAATATGAGCAAATCAAACCCAACACATGGCTTATTCATCAAGATCAGGATGGATTTGTTAAAGGTAAGCTTCTTTCATCAGTTTATAAAGAAACTCTTGTTCACAAGACATGACTTGGCAGTAAAGAGCATGACCCGCCTTTTCAGAGGACAAGGGCATATGTCTTAGCGTGTTATTGCTGTAAAGAGACACCATGACCAATGCAGCTCTTATAAAAGCAAACATTTAGTTTAGGCTGGCTTAGAGTTTCAGAGGTGTAAGTCAATTTTCATCATGTGAGAACCATGGCAGCCTGCAGGTAGACACGGTCTGGAGGAGCCTGGAGTTCTACATTGAACTGAAGGCAGCCAGGAGGACACTGTCTGCCACACTGAATAGAGCTTGAGCATAGGAGACCTCAAAGCCCACATCCACAGTGACACACTTACTCCAACAAGGCCACACCTACTCCAACAAAGCCACACCTCCTAGTAGTGCCACTCTTCATGGGCCGAACATTCAAACACATGAGTCTATGAGGGTCATAACTATTCAAACCACCACAGTATGGTTCCCAGCATCTATATACAGCCACTGTATCTCTAAGGGATCTGATGCCCTCTCCTGAGTTCCATGAGTACTGCACGCACGCGTGCGAGCGCGCGCGCGCGCACACACACACACACACACACACAGACACAGACACACAGACACACACACACACACACACTCAAACATGAAAATGTGCATAAATGTGAATAAAATAAGGGACTTGTCAGAGTTAAGAGCACTATGGATTTTGCAAAGACCTGGGCTCAGTCCCAGCACCCATGTGGTTGCTCACAATCATCTATAACTCCAACTCCAGGGTAGCTGATGGCGGCTTTTATTCTCAGAGGCCACCAAGCATGCATGGAGTACAAATTTGTGTTTCAGAGCACACATGAAAATAAAACTCAACAATTCTTTGAAAAGATAAAGTAAAAAAGGAAACTGAAAGTCAATCTATTTGGTCAACTATTTTGATGGAATCAAAAATAAAAGTTGATTATAAGAATTGGTGTAGAAAAAGTGAAAAATGCTGAATGCCAGCTTTTTTTTTTTTGCAAAAAACTCTCCACAAGCTAGGACTAGACATTCATAACATCACAAATATCCGAAAGCAACATGATATTTAATGAGAGAAATTAGGTTCTTTCTCCCAAAGACTGAGAACAGACAAATATCTTTTTCTCTATTCAAACTCAATCTCCCATTAGAAGCCTTATGTAGATAACAGGTAGGAAGAGAAGAGAAGGCATGTGCCTTGGGAAGGAAAAGCATTCTCCTCAGACAGCAAGCTCATGTATGTTGACAATGTCATGAATTTAACAGAGATGTTTATGGAACGGTTCAGTGATTGTTGTGGAATATATGGCCAATATTTAAAAATCCATATTTGCTTATATATATAAACAATGAAAACCTGAAACTACTTTTTATTTAAAAATTATTATATCTTATGGACTATATTACTATATTCCAAAAATTAGATAAATATGGTACAATAGGTAAGGTGTTATGTACAGCAAATACAAAATTATTGTGACTGAAGTGAAAAAGTCTAAATAAATAGAAAGCTAATAAATAAAGAAGTTAGTTTTAACTGAGATAATCAGATCGATCATAAGGTCTGAGCCTCTGTGAATGGATCAGTGCTGGGGAAAGTTCAGTCTTTGATGCAATGCTGTCTTAAGCAATTAGCTCAAATCCCCTCTGAAAGACCATTTGAAGTCAAAGGGTAGCAGGCAGATGTCTACCAAGGTGTGTGGAAGGTGCTTCTTGGCAGTTACACCGTCCCATAAAGAGGGCGTGTTCTGAGCACACTGTGTCCTGAATAGAAAAGAGCATTTGTGTCTTTCCACAATATCTGAAATTACTGAAATAAAAAAGGAACAAGGTGTGGAGGTGCCAGAAGCAGGAAATGTTCAGACATTCCTATTGTCCTTGTTAACCTCTGCTGAGTTGAGCAGCTTTGTGTAATCATAAAATTTTAATTAGGAATATTAGAACTCAATAACATATTACATACTAAATCTATCATCTTTCTTTCATCCTTCTTTCCTTTCTTTCTTTTTCTCTCCCTTCCTTGTCATATCTGCTTCTTTACTTGCTAGCTATTCTTTGGTTTTATAATCACTTTAAGGGCCTAAGAGGCCACGGAAGCATTGAGGTTTCAGAAGCCAGATAACAAAAGCTCAAATGCGTCTGCAGTGATAACAGAAGCTGAAGACACATCCTGGGTCTGAGATCAGAGGTACAGACTTGAGTCCAAAGGAGAAAGGACAGTGGCCAGGACTAGGCAGATAGATGGATAGACAGCAGGTCCTATGAAGGGGAATACAGAGGCCAGTTGCTTTGTCAATGGTAGGGATTAAACCAAGATGAAGTCCTAGGAGTCAGTTCTCCATCTGCCCATCTTCAAAATACACTGAAAGACAAGGTAAAAGCTTCGCAGGAAATCTCCCAGGGGACAATCCTACAATCTTCCTGCAATTTCCTGTCTTCATGCAGGGCAGAGAGGCAGATCAGGGTTGATGCTTTGGGCGAAAACACATGTGACAGAATGGATGAACAGAATGTAAAGAACTAAGCTCACTGGGGGACAAAAACAGTAACAGAAAAAGCAGCCCTCCTCACACCCTTCATCTTCATGTAGGTTGGTCTTGACTTCACAATTGCCAATTAAACAAGAAATTTATTTCCACAGTTTAATAATAACCCAAGCTGAGGCATTTGTTGGAGGGCAACATGACACCACCTTCCATGGCCATAGAAATAAATCCTTTTTGAGCATATTACTCTGCAATGATGGCATTCTCAATGATACTGAACCCATCAACCACCGTCTTTTGAGATCTAGAGTTTCTCATGAGAAGTCACATGAGGATATTATAGGGTAGTTGGGTTAAAGCTTCTTCCTCTGAGGCCCATAGATGTTCCTCACCTGTCCCTGTGGCCTTGGAAACAGAGTACCTTTTATTACAGTATCTCCATGTAAGTGAGGGAGCACTTTTTAAAACCTATGTAAGTTTAAAGCAAAGGGAATTGAGTGCCTGCATGCAGAGATGATGAGTCTGTAAAAGCCAAGTCACAAAACCATTAAAGAACTCTTCCTAACTCTAAGTAGTAAAAGCCAGCGTCCATCACCAGGGAAGTCTATCAACGGTTCCGGAGTCTACCATTATCTGGGTCTTTATTAATCATTACCATAAAGAGTGAAAGGCTGTTTTTACATGAAATATGTCCTGTGCTATCTGATGTTGTCCACTTAGGTAGGCATTGTTTGAGAAGTTAGGAAACCTTTATATGTATGGCCTGGCTGGAGGTAGGAGACCTGGGAGATTGTCAATACAGTGAAACCAGTTGCCTTGGACCCTGCTGCCAGTGGAACAGCTGAGTCCACCACCACACTGGGCCTAGTCCTCTGAAAACCAGTACAGCATAGTTTTGTGTGTCACTTTGACACAATTTAGAGCCATTAGAGAGGAAAGAGCCTCAGTTGAGAAAATGGCTCCATGAGATCCAGCAGTGGGGCATTTTCTCAATTGGTGATCAATGAGGGAGGGCCCAGTCCATGGTTGGTGGTACCATCTCTGATCTGGTGGTCCTGGGTTTTACAATAACGCTGGCTGAGAAAGCCATGAGGAGCAAGCCAGTTTGCAGCACCCTCACCCTCCATGGCCTCTGCATCACCTCCTGCCTCCAGATTCCAGCCCTGCTTGAGTTCCCGTCCTGACTTCCTCCAATAATGGACTATGATGTGAACGTGTAGGTCAAATAAACATTTTCCTCCCCAACTTGCTTTTTGGTCATTCTTGTTTTGTCACAGGAATCGAAACCCTGACTAAGACAAAGTCTTAGCCAAAATGGTCTCCACCTCTCTTGAAAAGAACTGAAAGATGATAATGGTTTTTTTGGTCAGCTGCAGGGCGTCTATCCCATGACCTCAAAAGCTGCCATTGTGGTGTAGCCCACCCTCAGAAGGTTACCAGTTGGAACTGGATCTTGTGCACACACTGAAGAAAGGCAGTTGATTGTAGAGCAGTTGGACTCAGACTTTGGTTCTCAGAGAATTTTATTTTTTATTGTCCCTCTTTGGAATTGAACATCGGTGGTTCCCACTGACCTGAACATAATGAGTTTGCTTCCTGGTGAGTTGGGGTTTTTTGTTGTTGTTTTGTTTTCTGTGCCTAGATTTTTGAGTTACAGTTTATTGTTTTGGGTTTATTTGTGCATTTGCTTCCTAGTATCACCTTTTTCTATTGTTATCTCTTCATTTATATTTGACACTTTGTATGTTGACTTATTTCTTTACTGTAAAAGCTCTTGTTAGTATATATCAGCTATAAAAATAAGGACTTTAATTATATTGGGATCATAACCACCAGCTTGTTACTCCTCACACCACACCACCCTTCAAGCCTTTCTCTGTAGTGATAAATTCCCCTATCATGTTAAGAGTCCTAACTTACTACCCTGCCACTCAGGAGGCAAAACACCCTGGGGATCTTGAGGGACGGCATAGTTCCTTTGGGCAATACATTGTCACCAACAGGCTACCATCTTTTTGATGCCTATAACTATGAGTTTAAAAGAAAGGAAGTAGGTCTCATGCATGTAGGTAGCTAATAGAAGGTCTGCAGTAGTTGGTCATTAGAGAATTTAAGGGTCTGAGCCAAAATGATCTCTGCCTCTCTTGAAAAGCTCTAGAGAAAAGGGCCTTAAAGGAGCCCGTGTGTTCACTCTCCAGCCACATCTCGAATCCAAGTCAGCACAAAGCTTATCCTTCTTTTTACTGCTGCTCTCATTAAGGTAAAAAATGTCCTCTTCAAGGTTTGTGTATGAGAAGTCACACTGCCTCTTATCTCTAAAATGCTGGTCTCTTGCACAGTTGTGCTTGGAGGAGTCATTAAAGACCAGGACAGTGGAATCCACCAGGAGGAACTAGGTCATTAGAAGCAATGGGATTTGCCAAAGCCATGTAAACAGCTGCTTCAGACACATCTTCCCAAGTCTCCAGCCATGCCTTCCCTGTTGTCTGAGAATAGAACCTGTGTACAGTACGTTGCTTCTTCTCAGGGATTTAGTCATGGCAATAAAAATAATGGAGCGCTTTGGAACAGGAAGTGAAAACATTCTTTTTTGGTTGTGAAGAGCCATACTGATTGCCTCATTTCTTGCTATGACCTCATTGGCGCCATTGTGAGAAAGTACAGACCCCTGTCATAGAAGGCTGGAAAGGGAGCACGGTGGTGGGGAGGGGTTGGCAGGGAGACACTGGATCATGTTCCCATACTACACAGAGCCTGTTATTTGGTTGGCTGCAGAGAAGTTGGACTCAGACATTGGTTCTTGTAGACTTTGGTATTATTGATCTCTTGAAAACAGACATTGTTGATCTGATTTGACATCCAAAGAGTCGGTTTGTATCTGGTTTTGCTGGTTTCGATTTATATCTCTTAAGTGTTTTCTGGATTAAGTTTGGGTTTAACTTGAATTTCTTGTTTTCTAGACTTATAAAAAATTCTTACATAAGCACAGTTCATTGATATTTTTCAATTTAATTTTTATTTTAAATGCATCATTAGTGTGAATAAGAAGTGGACAATAAAGTATCTCATCACAGTACGTACTTGAAAACATCCGCTGAAGCCTTATTTATAATAGCCAGAAGCTGGAAAGAACCCAGATGCCCTTCAACAGAGGAATGAATACAGAAAATGTGGTACATCTACACAATGGAATATCACTCAGCTATCAAAAACAATGACTTTATGAAATTCATAGGCAAATGGATGGAACTGGAAAATATCATCCTGAGTGAGCTAACCCAATCATAGAAAAACACACTTGGTATGCACTCATTGATAAGTGGCTATTAGCCCAAATGCTTGAATTACCCTAGATGCCTAGAACACATGAAACTCAAGAAGGATGACCAAAATGTGAATGCTTCACTCCTTCTTTAAAAGGGGAACAAGAATACCCTTGGCAGGGAATAGAGAGGCAAAGATTAAAACAGAGGCAGAAGGAACACCCATTCAGAGCCTGCCCCATGTGTGGCCCATACATATACAGCCACCCAATTAGACAAGATGGATGAAGCAAAGAAGTGCAGGCCGACAGGGACCAGATGTAGATCTCTCCTGAGAGACACAGCCAGAATACAGCAAATGCAGAGGCGAATGCCAGCAGCAAACCACTGAACTGAGAACAGGACCCCGTTGAAGGAATCAGAGAAAGGACTGGAAGAGCTTGAAGGGGCTCAAGACCCCATATGAACAACCATGCCAACCAACCAGAGCTTCCAGGAACTAAGCCACTACCCAAAGACTATACATGGACTGAGCCTGGGCTCCAGCCTCATAGGTAGCAATGAATAGTCTAGTAAGATCACCAGTGGAAGGGGAAGCCCTTGGTCCTGCCTTAGCAGGACTGAACCCCCAGTGAACGTGATTGTTGGGGGGAGGGTGGTAATGGGGGGAGGGTGGGGAGGAGAACACTCATATAGAAGGGGAGAGAGAGGGGTTAGGTGGATGTTGGCCTGGAAACCGGGAAAGGGAATAACAATCGAAATGTAAATAAGAAATACTCAAGTTAATAAAGAAAAAAAAAAGAAAGAAAGAAAACATCCGCTGAACTGTTATATCCACTAACCTTTGATGAGCTTAAAGTTTTTCTCTCCTGATAACTATCTTGCCATTACCCCTCCTTGAAAAAACAAAATCATGCCAGCTGGACCCTAGCATTGGTCCTAATAAACTTTGGCTTTCCTAATCTCTTGGACCTTGATATGGGCAGGTTTCCTCTTTGTTGGTTTGGTGTTCGTGTTGTTTTTCCTTTTCATTCACACACTCAATTCTTTTGCTTGAAGCATTGATTTCTGCTTCTGTGTTAAATTTTCTTAATTGTTCCTTTGTCAACAGTTTGTGTCTGCCCTGTTTTCCTTTGGTTTCATTTTCTTATTTGAAACCTTCCCTGTAAGATAAGGAATTTATTTCCCTGTGACGTTTTTATACACTTATGTACTGAACTTGGGTCATCATCTACTCTGTTCCACTGCAGCAGGCCCTGGCATGTGGCTGAAAGCCTCTCATTTTTATTAAGGTTCCAGCTACATATCCATGGCCCTAGTTAGGCTCTCCTTATCTCTGGAACTGACATGTTGCAGACAAGCAACCCTCAGTCTGTTCACATTTCAGAAAAATGACAAAATTTCATTCTTCATTGCTGAGCATGGGCCTCTTCACTTGTCCTCCTCATATGCTTCTTGTTGACCACTTGGTTTTTGGAATTACCCTAAGATCCCATGCTGAACCCAACATGAACACAAAACATCACCTCTATCATGCTGAAATGTATCTGACCTACAAAGTAATCTCCTAACAGATGTATATGTGAATGTTCAAGAATATTGACAGATGCATTTATGTGTATGTGATATGTATGTATGTACGTATGTATGTATGATGTTTGTGCATGCTGCCTATGTGTACCCATTTACTGTTATCGTTCTGACACCAGAGTAAAACTGGTTTTATAGGTTGTTTAGAATGATCTCATCCTTTTGGTGAAGCAGCTTGAGCATTCTTTTTCATGGCACTTTACAGCCAGTAGCTAAGCTCCATCAATCTGTTGATCTAGACTCTCTTTATTAGGGGAGATTATACCACATCTTCCTATCTTGTTCATATATTGACCTGTTAAGGATTTGTAACATCCTGAATTTATTATCATGCCAACAGGTTGGCAGTGGGAAGGCAGAAGATGGTTCATAATTGATAACCTCCTATCAATTTTTGTGTCTGAGAAATATCTTTCAGGATTGTGAGCACTCTGGAGTGCAAGTTTGCCTCATAGCCCTTAGGGTTCCAGTGGATTCTAACTTGTCTCTTCTGTGTCTCACATTTTAATAATTTATGTCTTCTGAGTGATTAATGCCAAGGGTCTGTCAGATTGGTTTGTCCCCTCAAATTTCCAGGCCTTTGTTTGTGTGATTTTTGTTTCAGCATATATGTGTCTGCTTATTTCCAGCTCTGATATTTCTTATGCTTTGCATAACTGCTTTGGGGTTTGGGTTGGTTTTTTGTTGTTGTTCTTAATCTCTGAACACAAGATGCATCATTAGGATGCTTGAGATTTTTGTGATTTTCATGATATAGAAACTGAACCTAGTTCAATTCCCAGCAAACACATGGTGGCTCACAACCATCTTTAATGGGGTCTGATGCCCTCTTCAGGTATGTCTAAAGACAGTCACAGTTGTACTTACATAATAAATAAATCTTTGGAAAAAAAATGAAGCCTAAATGCACAGAAACTGAGAGCCATAAACTTGTCTGCTAGGCCTGCTTTGGTTTTTTGTATTTTACTTCTAGCACCTTGTAGTGGTGTCATTACCCACCTAGAAGTGGCAGAAATGAAGGTGGAATTTCCATGCCTGGATCTCTGTGATGCAAATTTGCCATCAGCATTCACAGTCATTCCAGGTGGTCCATGTCCACCATTGTGGATGCTATGTGTTTCTTGAACTACACACCAATGGAAACCCAGTAACTGGAAGAATAAATAGACTTAATGATGCCCTGGCCATTGTTAAAAAAGATATCTTCTACCAGAAAAAAAGTAGTGGTTACATTCTTGGGGTAATTGGGCTTCTTCAAAAGATCCATTCAAAAATGGTTTTGCATGTCTCCTAACCCTCCCTCTTTCCCTTAATGGGGAGATGGAGTTAGCCTTCCCTGCTCACATTCATGGCTTCTGAGGAGAGAAAAGGAAAGGAGATAAATGAAGAAAAATGTAACAAGGGTTCCTCTAGGTCTAGATCACCTGATTTATACAATACACTAGATATCAACTCGCCTTGGACTTCTGACACACAGGAGAATCTTGTGGATGTATACGACATCTATCTCATATAGTGACACATCCAAAGACCCCCTCTCTCCTACCTGGAGGACAGCACTCCTGATTTGAGCTAAACCCCACGGGACAAGGGTATGGAAGCTGAGGTTGAGGAGAGTGGGAACACCAACTGGCATGGGATCCCAGAAACACAGGATGATGTTGATGTGACTGATATTATACACACAACTGGAGACATGAATGAAACTGACCTACAGTTCAGTGAGAGAACATGTACTAATATAGGAAAGCAGTCCCACAGCAGCAGCCGGAGCTCACTCTCATCCCTCCCTTGTTGGGCCACTGCAAAGGCATAGGTGTGCCTGTGCTCTGGCATAGGTGAGTTATGATCCATCTAGGAGGTCAATGTCTAAGAAAATAAGTTCATGAAAAATGTTTGAGATTGATAAATGCAAAGATGTTTTGAAGTTGATAATTGCAATTAGTATAAAGTTGGCAAATGCAAGTTAAAAATGTTAGAGAGTCTAAGAAGATGTTTTAATGTATATAAATGTAAATTATTGAGAGGTAAGAAATGATTTAAAGAAAAAATAGTAAATGATTCATATTCCTCCTACATACTATTGTTATTTCTGAGTTTAAAGTTTTAACATTGATCACTGGAGTTCTGAGCCAGTGCTACTAAGAGGTACAAACATCAAGTTTTGTTAATTATCTTGCTGAAATTGTAACCAATGTCCTTAGCATACAAGAGGATTTGGATAGATGGCTAGAACAAAGAATTGACACATTATATGATATAATTCAGATCATGGGAGATGAGGTATAAGGAATGAAAGTCAGAAGCCATTTGGAATGTCATACTCGATATCTGTGGATTTGTATAACTCCTAAAATGTATAATGAGAGGTAGCATAACCAGAACACAGTAAAAAGGCACACCCAGGATATTTGGCATAACACTAATAGTTCTTTAGATTTGTTAGCCCTGCATAATGAGGTTGCAAGTTTAAGCCTTTGCCTTTTGATGCTGCTAGCATTGCAGATGATATTTTGAAAGAATTACAGGCCATTTTAACTTCATGGTCCTTGTTTACATCTCTTATTGGATGTAACAGGCTTTGTTTTGTGATCCTTTTTATGGCCTGCTTATTACCTGCTCTTTGGAGAGGAATCCTCAGAGCTTTTACAGATGTCAAAGCAGAGTTACATAAATTAAAGCTCCAACATCTTCCCTAGCAGAAGTTGGTAGTCAATGACAGGTAAGATCATCTTGAAAACTTTCTCAACCTAAGACAGCCCATGAATACAAGATTGTTCATATCCCAATGATGGGAAAGAGCTGTGTTTCCAGTTGGAAAACAAGACAGGCCCAATTTTCTGTTCCAGGACTGATAAAGTGCCTCTTATAGATAAAAAAAAGATGGCTAAGATTCTCTCAGAGGTGGATTAACTTAAGACAGGACATGAATACTTAAATTCATGTACCAATGACGGGTAAGGTCCATATCGCTTGAAAGGATGCCTAAGACAGGCACAGTCTTTCTGTGTCAATGGCTGAGACAATTTTGGCTTGTGTAGATTAAAAAGGGGGGACACACGGGGAAAACTTCTGGAGTTAGCTTTGACTTGCTTGTAATAATCATAAATTAGTTTCAGACATCTTTCTTTGTTTTTAATTAAGACATGCATGCATTATGCCCTATCAAGTTCCTCCATTTATGCATGAATCCTTGAGAAACTGTCTTATCCTGAAGACAGGCTTAGTCAAACACAGTGTACATAATAAACTCACCATGTAATGATGAGGCCATTGTTTATCTTCCTAGAATTGATCATGGTTTGTGTTGCTTCCCTTTAAAAGACACTGAGAAAGTGTACTTGCTCCCTGGCATAGTATTAACAAATGGCCCTCCCAGTGCTGTCTCTTACAACTTCTTTCTGATTTTCTTATAATCATCCTTACTTACCCAGTCCTGGATTTCTCGTTGACTACTGACTGGCTGCTGCAACTCTGAATATCAGCAAGTGGTGTCATGTGGAGTCTTTCAGATTAGGAGTCTGTTGTGTTTACCTTACTAACTTTTAGGCATGGAGCAGCATTCTGAGGAAAGGCAGCCTAATTGACAGGAAATGCAGGGGCATAATCTGTGCAAATCACTCAATCTCATTCTGTTTCAGTCTTCTTGTGGTACAAGATGAGTTTCTGAAGACTGGACTTAATGTAACCCCAATGTATTTGAGCTTTTTCTTCAGAGAGCATGATGTGGTCAATGGGAATGTGGTCATTTGTGTCAGATTATCAGTTTGTGTGGAATTTACATCCTTGGCTACTTCTTACACCTATAGCCATGACCAAGTCGATATAGCAGTCTGCTCCACTCAGCCCTCATTGCAGTCATAGTGCAGTAGGTCATCATAATACAGGTTTGAATCTTGGTTCTGTGATACCCTGGATCATTTCCATTTCACTATCCACTTACTGATGAGACCCATTCCTTCTGTCTTAATTTATAATCTATTGCCATGTCAAAATATCACGATCAAGGTAATTTATAAGGGAAAACATTAAATTTTGAGGCTCCCAGACAAAAGAATTAGAGTCTACATCATTTATGAGGAGAATATGGCAACAAGCAGACAGGTATGAGTCTAAAAGAGTGCTGAGAGCTCATCTCTAAGAGAAGACTGACTTCCAGGCATCTAGGAAGTGGGTGTGATAGCCCATGCCCACAGTGACACATCTACTCCAACAGGGCCATACCTTCTAATAGTGCCTTTCCCTGGACTGAGCATACGTAAACCATCACATCTCCTCAAGACAAAGGTTACTTAGTCTTATGAAATATGAGAAAAGTTAATCCCTGATAAATGAGGTCATAAGAGCAACTATGAAAGCCATCCATTTATCTAGGTTACTTTTCTTTGTCACCTCCTAGGCACAAAGTTTCTTATGCTGGTGGACACGTTCACCCCTTCATCCATATCAGACAGAATATCCACTTTTGACATTAAAGACACAACTTTTAAAGCTAGTCTGCCCCGTTTCCCAGTATTCTAACATGACTAGAAATTGATGATAACCCATGGTGTTCCTTAGTTTGCAGGCGTTCATTAGTCATACACTCTAGACAATGCAGAGACCATGTTTTACCACTAGCTTGTCCTGCATCTTGTATAGAGCTGCAAAAAACACTGGCCATAGCACAGAGTTTATGAGCCAAATACTGCTGATTAACTTAGGCTCATGAGAGAAGACATGCATTAAGAATCTAGCCAACAAAACTGTCCTTCTTATGTTATGGATGAGAGCTCATTAGAAAAAAGCTGCTGCAAACTTAGACATGGACTTAGAATTCATTACGACTTAAGAGCCTTGCATGGCAATGGTGTGCCTATAATCCTACTTCTATGGAGTTAGAAGGACCAAATCCCTTGGGATTCCTGTGTTAGATGGTCTAACCTAATTTACAACTTTCAGCATCAAGAAAAGTGTCTCAATAAGCAAGGTAAAAATGACCCAAGACCCCTGTCCTCTTCACAAACAAGTAAACACATGCAAGTGCTCATAAAAACTTAGACACATGTACTCAGATACACACAACAGACACACACATAACACAACACACACAGACACACACAACACACACACACACAGACACACACACACACACACACACATTTACACACACAGGCTTGAAAGAGAGGAAAAGAGAAAACATTGATTAACATTTAATCTTTCTGAAATGACAGTTTTTCCCAGCACCAGATACTCATGATGCCAGGACAGAATCTGAGAGCACTCTCAAGATGTAGCTATAAATTAAATTAGAAAGAGGTTTATAAAGGCAAAACTCACAAGGGTATGTACTTACTGCTTATGTGCAGTCAGCCACACATCCGGCCTACATGCAGAAAAGCACACATCTTTCATGCTGTCAGAGGCAAGCAAACTTGTTTACAGGAATGAAAACACGTGATGTGTTATCTTACATAAACAAATCAGGTAATTCCAGGTATAACTCTCACATTCTAGGAATGTCATCTGTCCTAGGGCAAGTGGGGCTCACAGGTTAGAGCCATTTTGTTTTGTATTAATTTTTAAGCTTTTAAACATAATATCCACCATTGCACAATATTCTATTTTTTGATAGTTTTGGTTTGTTTTCAGTATGTCTAGGAAATAAGTGTCTCTTGATCAACATACCTTAGACATAAATGATATTTTTAAGTTAATATACAAAGCTACCTCATGTATTTTTCCCACTTTTGTTTTTGTTTCTTGTATTAGGATCTTCACATATAACTTGAAGCACTAAAATGTACAATAAGTCATAATGAATGTCGTCTTTCTCCCACACCTGGGTGTATCTGACTTTCATAGTAAGTGTGAGAGACCAGACCAACTCCAGCATGGATTCAGACTCCATCTTAGAGAACCTGGCCTAAGGTTGAACTCAAGTTACCCAGCAAGCCTGCATCTAGCACTAGTTTCCTATTGATTAATTTGGGTTCAGAGGTCCATCAATGAAATACATAAGTTTTGTGTTGCTTTTCCTTTCCATATCTCTGTGAAAGCTCTAGATGTCCTGGACTGGCTTTGTAGACCAGGTTCTCCTCTGGAACTCATATAGATATTCCTGCTTCTGCCTCCTGAGTTTTGGGGCTAAAGGGATATAACACCATACCAGGCATAACTTTTTTCATCCCTTACATGCTTCCATTACATTCCCTTCTAGCATGTTCTTTCTTTCTACTCAATGCCTCAACATTAAAGTTGATTCAGCTTATGCTACGCCTCACTCTCAAGCCAATGTCACAGGATCTTTGCAAAACTAAACAGCCCTCTGACCTAGACTAGAAATTCTAATGTGGTTCCCAACTCATCCTTAATAACCTTCCAAAGGAACTGAGCTGCGTCCCAAATACTGGTACCTCATCATTTTACACAATCACCTGTAATTGCACAGGTTACACTGGCCTCCTAGTAAACCACAGAGGTAGAAGATCAGGTTTGTGGGTTTCTGTCTAACAAAGAAGATTTATGCACAGTGACTTGTAACAGGTGAGTTTTTGAGCTTGCCCAGTATCCACAGTCCCCTTTTTATACACAAGACCCAGAAAAGTAGATACTTGAACAACCAGAGCCAGGAGAACTTAAAATCTCCAACCTGGACCACTCTAGTGACTCTCAAATGAGAAAGGAGAGAAATGGAGACGTCACATCCCAGAGCGTGCTACTAGATTCTAAGTGAGTAGAAGAGGGTGAGGTGGCAAATATCACACAACCATAGCAGAGCCATCCACTGAGAAGATTTACTGGTCATTAAATTGAGAAAGTCTGCTCTAATTCAGACTAAGCAAAATCTGTGGCCTTGATCCTTTACCAACACATTTCGTGCAACTGGTGTAATTTATTTGAGTTGTGCTCAGGCCAGCACTGAACACAGTGACATTCACAGAGAACAAACATTCTATTTTGCTATTTGAACACCTTGGGCAGAGAGTTCTGTTTACAGAGAGGACTCATAAATAAGCCGCTGTGGATTGGAGGACTCTGGAAACAGTGTTAAGGAAGAGGACAGCATAAGCCCTTTCTGCCTGTACTCCTGTCGTCCAGTCCTCCCGTCCTTCCATCATGTGGAAGAATAGAGAGGCTCAGCTGTGTCTTTTTTCAGCTCTTCTTGCCTTCCTGCCTTCTGCTTCCTTGCTCAATGGAAACTCGTGAGTACCACCAAGGCCCTCTTCCACATCATCCCTCCTCCAATCAGAAACTATCCATTTCCATTCACAGTCCCTTCCCCTAAAAACCTCCCGAAATTCTTTTTGCTTTTTAATTAACAATTATATATATATTTTATCATTACATGATTCTAGGTGATCTTTTTTCCAACTCTAAAGCAACCAGTGTTACTAAACTGTGTGGTGTGATTTAGAATAGTATTCCTCTTATTACTGAACAAGGAGTGTCTCAAATCCCAATCATCAGAGAATTCTCAGGTGTTGAAACTATTTAATCACTTTGAAAATAAGCATTTAAATGGGTGGTATCCTTGGTTGGAAATGTGTAGCCTATGGTTTAACCTTGAGATAGATTTAGCTGTCTGGCACATCAGAACCCTGTGGATGTTTGTGTCCTAAAACAATACTCTTGTTAGGATCAAAGACTTTGGATTAAACTACCAGTAGAACTTTTTATTTGATGGTCAAAATAACCATATAATTAGGATTATATTGCTGAGTGATTTTATTTGTATCTGTGACCAGAAAAATATATTTAAGGTGGTAAAATTAAAAAGCAAACTAGTGATATTTTTGTATACTGTGATATAGCAATGACCGGCTAGGTTTTGGGGGGCAAAAATCTCTAATTATAGGAAAAGGTAGAGAATGATTCCTACAGATAGCCTTTGGCACTTGCTCAAGTGTAACATAGGTAAATTATGCAAGTTTGAATTTCACAGTCACATCATAAACCTTTATTTGAAAAGTACCCAAAATAAAAAACAGGGTATTGAGTTATTTTTAAGGATTAAAATGTTAATGAAAAACAATCATGATAAATTTCTATGAAAAGAACAATTATTCCTCCTGGATTTTCATTTAAAAAATAAACCTTTCTAGAACGTGCATGCTGGTTGCTTAGTGACAGGAGTGCACGCCATTCAAACCTGCCCTGGCAGGTATCACTGCTGAAGCTGATGATTGACGAGTTAATAATTGTCTTGCCACTCTGCTGTGTGGCAAACTGTGACAGCTGCCACACTGTCAACCTGCCATCTCAGACTGTCAAAACATGGATGGTAATGGTGACTGTGATGAAACTGCAGTTATAGACAATGAGATCTGTCGTCAGCTAGCTGGAACCCCTTCCTTTCCAGGAAGTATATGGTGCTGGTCCCTTCCCAGCTCTACACTGAGACCCCTGAGAAAATCTGCCTGCATCTATACCATCTGAATGAGACAGTGACTGTGACAGCTTCCTTGATATCTCAAAGGGGAACGAGAAAACTGTTCGATGATCTTGTGGTTGACAAGGACTTGTTCCACTGTGTTTCCTTCACTGTGAGTACTAAGTACCTGTCCTGATTTGTTTATGTATTTATGCACATGCGTGTGTGTATGTACATATAATACCCATACATGTTTCAAAAAATGTTATTCTAGAAACATATCTGTGATCTCAAAACAATAGGAATTTAGAACATTTACCCAATAAACAAATAGCATACATCATTCCACCCTAAAATAACAAGAGTCAATACTTGTCCCATTGTATTCCCTCAAAAAAGCCCACCATCCAGATAAAGAAAGGGTTCTCCAATTCATAGTACTTCCTGGCACTGAGTTAATAAACTTTCAAACAGCATTCCAGATAATGATGACCACAGCTCCTACGCATAATCCTGAGATCCTGAATAAGTGATGGGTTTCTTCTTTGGGACCTATCCTCAAGACATAATCCTACCACCGTTAATACATTACCTTATTCTCTACCTCAGTTTGAGAGTTAGAGCTAAGTTTCTTTCATGTCTTAGAGGTAATTTTCAATGAAGATTATATTTACTCTGTAAAGATGACTGTGTTTTTGTTGTTCACATAAACTCCCATTGACTTACATAAAATGAGTTTTCTTTTCATCTCTTTCTTTTCCTGACAATTTTTTCCCTCCATGTAATACTTAAACAGAAACTGATGGAGCCTCTATCTCTTTCCTGGGAGGTGGAAGGAGAAAAGGTTAATGAGGTAATGTAAGAAAGGCAGAGTGAGATGGTGAAGGGTCTGTGTTCCTGTCGTTCTCAGATCCCTAGATTGCCCTCTTCTGAAGAAGAGGAGTCACTCGACATCAACATTGAAGGGGCAAAGCATAAATTCAGCGAAAGGCGTGTGGTGCTTGTGAAGAACAAAGCAAGTGTTGTCTTTGTCCAGACCGATAAGCCCGTGTACAAGCCAGGACAGTCAGGTATGAAGCTCCACAGTGGGCAAAGGAACTAAGACACCACCCTAAACATGGTGTGAAGAAGGCCTGGGTCTTTGGAACTCACTAGAAAATTCTTTCTCTTTTTCCAGTTAAATTTCGGGTTGTCTCTATGGATAAAAGTCTACACCCCCTGAATGAGTTGGTGAGTTTTTACACGTGGGTATTGGTTGGTTCTTCAAGACAAAATGTCAGAGCAATATTCTAATTTCCAGCTCCTTCTGGGACATGAGTTAGCCTTTTTTTCTATTCTGTTCTTTTGCCTATTTATACCCCTTACTCTTTTACCTTTGGCTTCCTTATATGTGACTGTTCTTCTTTGGACTCCATTACTGGATCAGTATCTCTGGGTTTTCTTCATACTCTGTGGAGACTTATACTGTATCGAAACTTTTAGGTTTTTCAGTCATTTCTTTTGCAGATTCTGTTACTTTGTGCCATCCCACAGAAATCCATTCCTAGTGTAACCGGGTTATTTCTCACACAGTCTCTATTATTTTTATAACCTCGTATTTAACACTTGGGTTCTTCCCTAGATGGTCTCTTCTAAGAATAAAATTGCATTTCAGTCTCTTGTGCTCTGTGCTTAGGCAAGTTGTGTGTATCTGTGTTAAATACTCTCTCCTATGAATAGAAGGTTCTCTGATGAGGGATGAGGGATGCTTTAATCTAGAAACATAAAGATAAATCAGCAACAGTTGGCTTAATACTGCATCCTCTAGCAGCACAATGATAGTGTGTTCTCATGTGGGGCCTATGATGCATGAAGCTCATGATTCCAAGTGTGTGAGTTTCATCTTGCACATTGGGACTTAAGTCCAGTGAGACAATGCTTGTTTACTTCCTTGACATTTGTGCTACTATTGCTCCAGTGGTCATGTCTTACCTGGACAGTGGTTCTCATAGTTTATAGGCTTCATTACTGTATGAGGATGATCGTTATCTTCCCCCTCTGATACTATGCATCACACCTTCCAGCTGTATGGAAGCCAGCCCATAGGGGTGATGGTTTCCATCTGTACCAGCTTTACTGTAGACTATGATATCCTAAATTGGACATATAAATCCCATCCTCACCTCCCAAGACACCGGGATTATTTGTGTCATGAGGAAAGAGAAACCGTAAGAGGCAGAGGTGAATCCTGTTAGATCCAGAATGCATGCAAGGGAACAATCCCTAACACAGCATGGCAGCTGCACATATGAACTTACAGTTGCATTAGCATACACAAGCATATGCAAAACACTGCCATGGAGAGGGGAGATGGACACGAAGTCCAACCCCTAGCTGAGGAGCTCTTGTTAGGACAGCTACTGAGAGAAAGTCAGTTATCTTTTCGAGGATAGGCCCTGCTAAGTCAACCATCCTCCAGTGGAAGTCCACATGTCCAAGAATATATGGGTATGCAGCACAAATTGGACTTAATGGATAGAGAAAAAGGAGAGAACACTAATCAGGTATGTAGGGAAGGGCGGTAGAGCTGGAAGGGGTGAATATCATCAGAAAATACTGTAAAAAAGTCTCAAAGAAATACTTAAAAATTAAACAAAATGTCAATCCACTACTTACTTTCTCCTTTACAAATAGCAAATTACAATAGACACCATTTTTTGGAGATTCTAAAAGTTCTACTTATCCCAATAATCTGTTGTATAATTCTACCATGTATATATTTTTCTTTTTTTCTACAATTTATTCTTCTCTCATACAAAACATCCTGACCATAGCCTTCCTTCACCCTGCTCCTCCTAGTCTCACCACAACCTCCCCTTTGCTCCAGATCCATTTCCCTTCAGAAAAAAAGTAGCCCTCCCAGTGATTGAATATGGCACAACAAGATACAATAAGACTAGGTACAGACCCTCATATAAAGTCTGGGCAAAACAACTCAGTGGGGGGGAAGGGTTCCAAGAGCAGACAAAGAGTCAAAGACACCCCCACTCCCACTGTTAGGACTCCCACAAACGCCCTGAGCTAAACCAGCACAGCATGCAGAGAATCTAGCATAGACCCCAGCAGGCTCCATGATTGTCACTTTAGTCTCTGCGAGCTCCTGTGGGTCATGCTTTACTGATTCTGAGGACTGCATTCTCTTGATGTTCTTGACCCCTCTGGCTCCTACAATCCTTCCTCCCACTCTTCTTCAGGGTTTCCCAAGCTCTGTCTATTGTTTGGATGTGGGTGTCTGCATCTCTTCCCATAAGTTGCTGGAGAAAGCTTTGCTAATGAAGACTGAGCTAGGGAGGGCACTATGAGTATAGCAGGATATCATTAGGAATCCTTTCATTGACTTTTCCCCTCAGTTAGTCACGTTTCATTCTACACTAGGACTCTGAGCCATCTAACTTCTTGTTCCTAGCCTTCTAAGCAGTATGGGGCATAGGGTTCCTCTCATGGATTGGGCTTCAAGTTAGGCCAGTCGTTGGTTGGCCGGTCCCACAAGCTCTGAGCCTCCATTGCCTCAGCACATCTTGCTGGTAGGACAGGGGTGGGTCAAAGGCTTTGTGGCTGGGTTGGTGTCCCAACCCCACCACTGGGAGCCTTGTCTGGTCATAGAAGATGGCTTCCTATCCTCCATTACTTAGAGTCCTCACAAAGGTCACCCTCATAGATTCCAGGAAGTTTCCACATCACCCTCCAAATGTCTCCTATTCCATTCATCTCACCCCATACTCTCCCCCTCCTTCTCTCCCTTCCTGACCTGATCCCTTCTGTTTCCATCCCCACCGTCCCTGAGTCCACTTGCAACATCTATTCTGTTTTCTCTTCCCAGGGAGATCCATGTATCCCCTAAAGCCCTCCTCGTTACTTAACCTGTCTGGGACTGTGGATTGAAGTATGATTACCTTTTACTTTACAGCTAATGTCTGTTTATAAGAGATATCATGTTTGTCTTTCTATGTCTGGATTGCCTCAACTTAGGATCATTACATCTAGTTCCATCCTTCATTTGTGTGTGTGTGTGTGTGTGTGTGCGTGCATGATTCTGCTGCCACAATCCCTCAATCCCCTTACCTATCACTGTAGGCTTATAACACTGTAAACTTTCCATGTAGGTTGTCTTGGGTTTTATTATTCTGCTGAAACACCATGACTATGGTAACTCTTATAAAAAACAAAAACATTTCAGAGGTTTAGTCCACTCTCATCATGGCTTGAAGCAGGTAGACATGGTACTTTAGGAACTGAGACTTCTACATCTTAATCTGCAGACAGCACACTGCGTAGCTTGAGCATTTGAGACCTCAAAGACCACCCACACATTTCCACCAACAAGATCACACGTACTTAGTCAAGGCCACGCCTTCTAATAGTGCCACTCCCTATGGGCCAAACATTTAAACACATGAGTCTTTGGAAGTCACTCCTACTCAAACCACCCCAGTTGTTGACTCACTTTCTAGTACTTTGTGTGGCTGTGTAGTACGTGTTGAGTTGTGTGTGTGTGTGTGTGTGTGTGTGTGTGTGTGTGTTTGTCTGTATGTGTGTGCTAGCCAGAAGACAATCTGGCAATCTCAGGTGTCTGATTTGGGGTACCATAGAACCTGGTCTCTGAGTCACAGCCTCTGCCTGCCCTGAGACTTGCTGGTCAGGTTAGGCTGCCTGGCCAGTGACCCCTCAAGAGCTATCTGTTCTGATTGCTTCTCCAGCTGGGATTACAGAAAATACTTGTGCCTGCTTTTTATGTGGATTCTAGGATGAAACCCAAGTTCTTATACTGGCAGCCAGAACATTGCCAACTGTGTCTCCCTTCCTTTGTTCACCTCCCCAAAGGGGAGTGGACATCATAGTTTCAACTCTTCCTTTTTAATTAATTAATTTACAGCCCAAACATTGTTCCCCCTCCCTGTTCCCCCCTCAAAGTACCTCCCACCTTCCTTTCCCCTTCTTCTCTGAAAGGGTGAGGCCTCCCCTGTGTATCTCCCCCACCATGGCACATCAAGTCTGCCAGATTAATCTCATCCTCTCCCACTGAGGCCAGACAAGGTAGCCATGAGGACTGAGCTGCCAATCTGCTACAGATGGAGTTGGGGATGTGGGGGGATGGAGGCTCATTCTAGCTTATGCATGCTCTTTGTCTGATGGCTCAGACTCTGAGAGCTCCCATGGTCTGGGTTTGTTGGTTCTGTTGGTCTTTTTGTGGGATTTGTACTTCCTTTGGGACCTTCAATCCTTCCCCCAACTCTTCCATAAGTGTTCCTGACCTCCATCCAATGTTGTCGGTATCTGCATCTGCTTCACTAAGATGCTAAGTGGAGCCTCTCAGAGGAGAGCACTTCCATTTTTATTTAGGGTGAATTCTCTTCCATGAATTAATCTTTTCTTCAGAATTTCATCAACTGCTCCTGGATGTTTCATATAAATTTTACCATCAGGTTGCACTTCTACAATCAGCCTTGGAGATTTGATTGACATATTAATAACATATATATTGATTTGGAAAGAAAATGAATGCTAAACTTTTCTGTCTAATACATATATATCTACCCGTTATTTTAGACTTTTAAAATATATTCCTTATGGTTTGCAATGTTATTTTTAGGTCTAGTGGATTTCTTAACTGAAATTAATTCAGTCCCTAAACCATACTTTTCATAAAAGAATGGAGTTTATAGAATTTATAATTTGTTACCTACATTTTCAGTGGAATTAAAATTTTTCTAAGTGTCCCATTACTTTTTAATCATCCTGATCTTTCTGAATTCACTAGTTAAAATGACTGACCTTGGATTCCAATAGGTTTAGTGTGATGGTTATAAGGTGGTCTCCCTACTGCTGTTTAGGGTTCATTTCTTTGCCACTGAAAATTTCTTCAGGAAGGAGGCAACTTGACACACACACACAAATCAGCCACAAGACACACACACAGAGGGAAGGGACACAGACACACACACACACACACACACACACACACACACACACACACACAGAGGCACATGGGTGAGAAGACTCTGTAGAAGGGGACTGGCAAGTCCTGTCTCTCCCTAAGACTGAGGCCTTTAAAGATCTTTGAGAGGTCTTCTTTCTTTAATTTAAGGTTGATCAGTTTGATCAAAGACAAAAACTTTAGGGTAAACGTGTCCTGGTCTTAGCCTTGTGTCAGACTGGTCTACTGCAGAGTTGCCCTAGTATTAGGAGGTAGAGCCCTAAGGCATTTTTCTGAGATCAGGAGTGTGAGGAAGAAAGCAGAATTTCACCATTTTTATGATCTGTTTTTGTTTCCTCTTTCAGTATTTCAACTTGCCTGGAACTGGTCTAATATTTAGTTCCTCAGTCGATAGTAACAGTTTTACTTCTTCACTTACAGTTTTTATAATTTAGTTTTCTTTGCATATAGGCCAGGGCCTCAAGGATGAGATTAAAAGATATCATATGTAGGACTTCTGTGAATAGTTTTTTGCTTCACAAATTTAATTACTTTGCTGTGTCTATTGTTTTGTTTTATTTTGTTTTGTTTCACCATGTAATTCTGGCTGACCTGGAATATTCTATGTAGACCAGGATGGCCTGGAATTCATAGATATTCACCTGCTTCTGCCTCTGCCTCTCTGTTTCTCTGCCTCTCTGTCCCTCTGCCACTCTGTGCCTCTGTCCCTCTGCCCCTCTGTCCCTCTGTCCCTCTGCCCCTCTGCCTCTGCCTCTGCCTCTGCCTCTGCCTCTGCCTCTCAGCCTGTCCCTCTGCCTCTCTGACTCTGCCTCTGCCTCTGCCTCTGCCTCTTTGCCTCTCTGCCTCTCTGAGCCTCTGGGCCTCTGGGCCTCTGGGCCTTTCTGCCTTGGCGCCTCTGCCTATTATTTCTACTTATAAAACATAAGCCACCATGCCTGCCTGGCTAAAGTGATGTTCTTAAAGTGTGTTAAGTCAATGAGTACCTCTTCCCCCCCCACCCTTGGTTCATCCTAATCTTATAAAATTCAAACTGCAGTTTGCACATCCCTCCTTCCTTCCTCCTCCTCCTTCTCCTCCTGCTCCTCCTCCTCCTTCCTCCTCCCCCTCTCTCCTCCTCCTCCTCCTCCTCCTCCTCCTCCTCTTCCTCCTCCTTTCAGTACTTAAATGGTGAAAGTGAAAGGAAAGGAAGGTGTCTGTCCCCTGCCAATTATTTCAGAAGGTCAGGAAATAAGGCACACAGAAAATAGAGGGTGCCTTTTGTCCTGAAAGCAGGTCACACTGCAGTGAAACTTTTCTCATTCCATCTGAATGTAGTATTTGTCTATGATTATAAGCATAAGTTATTAAGAAGGCAGCTTAGCACCATGATTATTAAGTTAAACGGAAGTATCATCCCCCAGGCCCTGACCCTTGGGCTTAAGACTTCCTCAGTCATGGGTTGTTGACTGGGTTTTCAGTACCTGGTATGAACTCCATCTTGCAGAACAAAATTCAAACCTAATCAGGGATCAGTTGGTTGCCACCATAAAAGCTGTGTCCCTAGTGCATGGGCACATCTTACCTGGCAGGTCGGTGTTCTACACCATAGGGTTCTCAGCTGGATGAGACCATAGATGTCTCCTCTCCTGCAGCAATCTCTACAGTACCTTGTAGCACCGAGAAAGCTGCTAAGCAGGGAGGAAGCCACAGTATCAGCTTCATTTCTCTCCACCATTTATCTAAGGTGTGCGGTGTCTTGCACAATAGAATATTATCAACTAGTTACTGCAGGCAATCAAGAAGAGTAACAAGATGCTTTATTGTTTTGGGGCATCTCTATGGCCTCCCTAACAAACAAGTCATTGAGTAATATCTCATGACTAGTACTGAGACCTTTGTTCAGTGACCCTTGACCTTGAGGTACAGCATCATCTAGACATGCGATGCCTCCTCCTTCTACCTCTCCTTCTAACTTATGTTTATTAATTCCTGTATACAGCAGTGAATTTCCACATGGCTTTTTCACAGATCCTTAGTATTGGATAACTCTCCCCTCTCCCTTCACACACCCTCCCCTTGCCACTCTCCCCTCTCAAACCCTCCTGCTTCTCTTCTCAAACCCTCCCCTCTCACCTTTCCCACCCTTCCCCTTCCCTCTCAAACTTTCCCCCTCTCCCTCTTCCTTCTCATACCCACCATTCCCTCTCACCTGGCAGGTCTCCTGTTCTCTTCTCACCTCTCTCCTCTTCTCTCCCCCTCCCTGGATGAGACCATCCCAGTTTCAATTTCTCCCCACCTGCACTGTAATTTCATGTCACCTGTATCAGTACCTTGTAGTTTCACCTGAGAAAGCCTCTTCTAGTTTTCTTGCTTCAAGGATTAAACCATAGCCCTAAATATTTGAAGTGAGGAGCCACATTTGGGGAAGGACCTTTCTGAGCCTGCCACCATTTATTTAAGGTTGTTGTTTTGTCCATTTCTCACAATTTCTGAATATTCAACTTTTACAGTTGCAGGCAATTCCATTTTGTACATGTGTAACAAGATTTTGGGGGCTTATTTTCCTAGGCTCGCTTCCTGAGTTCAACATGTCAAAATTCCTGACAACTGCCATTGCCCCCTCCCTTGTTCACTGCTAGAAGAGGCTGTGTCTTCTTTAAGTTTATGTTCACCTGAAAGAACCTTAAATGGCTTTGTCCCTTTCTGTCTCTACTGTGTACACTTCATCTAGTTGATCAAAAACACTTCACCCACAAAAGCTCGGACCATTCAGCCCTTACCCTGGTCAGCAGCAACTCTCCTGTGAAGCAAGAGTAGTGACCGAGCCATTCCTTTATATTTCTCGGGCAGAGTTAGGTACTGGTTTATTCTGTTGACCTGTGTTCACAAGCTGAGTACTGACTACACAAGGTATTACCCTTTGTAGCTCATTATACAGGGAATGGGAAGGTGCTGCCTGGTGTACGGTGGGTATATATGGGTTGCCCGGGTCACCCCCAAGTTAGACATTTTGATTACATATATTTAAAGCTTCTAAAGACACTTCAAATAAAAAAATATTCCTGCTTTGGACATTACATTTTGTAACATCCATATCATAAATGCTCAGGGTGGGTCTCCCAGAACATCAGAGAAATCTAACGGATGATGTCCCTCAAATTTCTGTTTGTGAGTTCCTATCTATTGAGTGATTCATATGACTCAGAGAGCTCTAGAAAATATAATGAAAAGTTCTCTATGGTGGTGAAGAGGCTTACAATTGACTTTCTAACTGGATATTATGTTCATCAAATTTTGGCTGAAAACCCCATCCTAGGGCCTATTCTATAAATCTATTGGATTTGCTGTGTGGGTGACATTTTTAAATCAGTGATTCTTATCCTTCCTAATACTGCCACTCTGTGATGCAGTTCTTCATGTTATGGTAGCCCCCAACCATATTTTCTGTCATTTTTGTTGCTACTTCAAAACCATAATTTTGATACTGTTATGAATGGTAATGTAAATAATTTTGGAAATAGTTTTGCCAAAGGGGTTGTGACTTTCTGTTCTAAACTAATGTTGTTTTCCTTGTGTTTCAGTTTCCTCTGGCTTACATTGAGGTAAGAAATTTAAATGTTTCATAATCAGAGAGAAATCAATCTGATGAAAGTAACCTGATGGTGGAATGTTGTTGAATGTTGTTGGGTCAGCAGCCCTCTGCCATTCGAGATAATGAGTTTGCTATTTCCCACTTCACTGTTATTTCTTTTTCCCCAAAGAAATATAACCAAGGTCCCAAATGCTTCCATCACCAACACAGTGATCTTAAAAGCATTGTAATACTTAAAACTTTACTAACTTGGGAAATTTACACCCTCATTCACAGGACCCGAAAATGAACCGAATTATGCAGTGGCAGGACATTAAGACGGAGAATGGGCTTAAGCAACTGTCCTTCAGCCTGTCAGCAGAGCCCATTCAGGGCCCCTACAAGATAGTGATTCTCAAACAGTCAGGAGTGAAGGAAGAGCATTCCTTCACTGTCATGGAATTCGGTATGGACTGAGAAAACCAAAAAGAGAAAGTGGGTGTCATAGGTTTCTGGTTATCACAGAATGAAATATTTTGGGTTTTAGGCTTGGTTTCTTCTGACTCTAGCTAAGGCTATCCATCTCCAACTTATAGAAATTTCTGGGATTTTTCAGAAGCAAAATACTGGTGTTCTTGTTTGTTTGTTTAATCAAGTAGATACCCCTGTGGTTTGCAAGAAGTGAAATAGCACATAACCACTCAACATTCTAACTTTATTGGGGGTGAGGACATTGCCTTAATAATGTGAAATCTCCATTTCTGGACAGAGAATGATCATTTAGGCAACAAGACAAGACATTTCACATCTCCTCTCTGAGCATCTCCTCTCTCTCTCTCCCATTAGTGCTTCCCAGATTTGGTGTCGACGTGAAGGTCCCAAACGCCATCTCTGTGTACGATGAAATAATCAATGTGACTGCCTGTGCGACGTGAGTTACCTGCTTCTGTCCTTCTTTCCTTAAGAATGAACTCGGACACAGAAGATCCCTGGAATAATGCCTCATTTTAGAATATGTAGAAATGCTACACTTGTGTCCTTCCCCAACTAGAACATTTCCCCTGTGGTGTTCATGTGTCCTTTACTGCTCTGCATCAATCGCTGTGCAATCATTCGCTGCGTGCATTGCTGATATCAATGGATAAAATCAATTGTTTGAGGCAGTAAAGAGTGCCTGCCTTTGGAGACAGGAAGGGACCTAATAAGATCCACTGACCCATGTGAAGAGAACATAAGCACATCTCCCTGCCCTCTTATGGTCTGACAGAAAGAGCAGAGAAACAAGAGCTCCCTGTCTGCCTCCACCCCTAACCACTGCCACCCAAGTTTAACCTTTAGACATCTCAGCCTTCTGCTTGAATCTCTGGACCTGATAAATGAGGACCTTGTACTACAACCAATAAAAGTTCTATTTAAGTCTAGAACCATAAAGAAGGAACTTGCAGTATGTGCCTCAATCAAACAGAAGACACACACCCCAGCCTACATTGGCTTGTCATTCCAGTGAACCAGCTCAAAAACTAAACCATAGGACAAAGGCCAAAGACTGAGGAGGTGCGTTAGGTTCTGAGTCATTTCCCATCCTCCCCACTCATTTCAGCCCCATCATCTAGTAGCTGAGGATCCTGGTTTGGTTACTTAATCTTTTCATACCACAAAAGGGAGAAAACCAGGTCTTCCTAGGTTCTTAATAGAGGTAAGAACCTATGTTTTATTGTTTATTAATACATTTATTTATTTACATTGCAAATTCTTAGCATATTCACTTAGAATGTGTCAGGAGGCAATGGTGGTCCACGTTTGTGCCCATTATGAAACCACACAGACTCAGTGAGAAGACAGTGGTCTCTTCTTTAGAAAGACCCTGGGTCTCTGTGACTTTATCTTGTGACAGATATACCTATGGGAAGCCTGTCCCGGGACGTGTAAAGATAAGTCTTTGCCATGGAAATCCATCCTTTAGCTCTGAGACAAAGTCTGCATGCAAAGAAGAGAACTCTGAGGTGAGTGAATCTGTTCAAAGACCTTTTTTTAAATATCTAAGGTAACCAACAGAAAGGCACACAGCAAAGATCAGAGGAAACACATAGCCAGATGTTGACAGAGGATGTTCTGGGAATTTGGACTGTAGCTCAGGGATGGAACAGTAGCCCAGGCATGTGTGCAATGCCCAGAAGACCACACTGACAGAAGTGATAATCCTCGGACCCACCACTGTTAAAGGCACATTTCCACAACTTTACTTGGCCACCAAATTTATTTTGAGCACATATTCATTGTATGAAATAGTAGGTTTACAACATTTCCATACACGAGTGTCTTATATTTTAACTATATTCCCCTGTCCCATTGCCACCTCTGTTCTCTTGGGTCCTCATTCTTATGTGTCCTCTTCTCTTCCTAGGTAACCTCCATTACTTTTGTTCCTTGTAGACTATTCTTTGAAGGTGCATTTTCATTAGCACATATAAAATATAAATAGATGTTCAAACCAACAGGCTCCTTCATGATATATTCATTCACTCACGTCATGTCCTTGATTACCTCCCTTAATCCCTACCCCATTCTTTCCATCTGTCCTCCCACCAGACCCTTCCTCCTCCCAAATGGAACAACTGTTTTGCTGTCTTTTGTTCTGTTTTGTTTTACCTTCCATAGGACAGAAAGCATGCCCTGTTGTGTGTCAGAGTCTGGAATATTTTGTAAAAGGTGGTCATCTCCATATCCCTAATGTTCTCCTATTTGGTTTTGATTATCAGTTTATCTGGTGGACTCTCTTGTCTATGACTCATTTAAATGGCAAGCCATGCATGGGAACACATTTTAGTATGCTGATATAGATTCCTTTTGTAGATTCCTGACAGTAGATCATATGGTACCTTGACCTCTCGTTTTCTGAGGATCTTCTAGACTGACTTGGGTAGTGGCTGTACTAGGTTGTAGCCTCACCCACAATGTACGAGATGGGTAGGGCATGAGGCTCTTCTGCTCACTGTAAGCATTAGAGAAAACAGGAATGTTAAACACAAGCTTGTCTCCTCAACAAAGGACACAAGACCACACCTGAACTATTACAGACTCTGCCTTTCTAGACTTTTATCCTGAGCAGTTTCTTGGTCAATAAAACCCACTGTTATGGGAGATGTTATTTGTAATTTACCGACATGTTTTCTGTAGAGCCAAGTGACTCCTGACTCCCACAGACTTTTACATTTATCTTAGTCATTCTCAGCAGCTATTGGTTACCTTTAGCTCTTGATCTAGGTGTGGGGTTTGTGGAATTTCCCCTTTCCACCGCATTGGCAGGTTAACTTGTTTTACCATTGTTTAAATCTTCTTCTGGCAACCACATTGTTGAGATTTTTATGGGTGTCTTTCCCTGTTGTGTCTGAAGGACAGTATTTTTGCAACAGGCATTCTGGTCTTTTACAATCTTCTGACTCTTGTTCCATGATTCTCCCTGATCCTTCAATGTAGGGGTTATGTTGGAGATGTACTGTTGGGGATGGGTAATACTGGGCAATTCTGCATTTTGATGGGTTGTGGATCTCTATAAAGGTCTCCATCTCTTGAAAAATAAGGTTCTTTGATGAGGTAAGACCCACATGCATCTGTAAGCATAAGACTTTAGATACAGTAAAGGACTACATTGGTTAAGGAAAATGGCAGTAGTAGGCTGCTCTCTACAGAGTCCATGTGATTGTTGAAGTTATCCATTTCTTCTTAGTTTAACATTTGTATTTTGGATGAATGTAGAAATCTGTCCACTTCTTTTAAGTTTTCTAAATTAATTTGGTATAGGTTTTTGAAGTATTCCCTTACTTTCAAGTAGTATTGTCCAAATCTCTTCAATTACCCTGCACATTTCTGATTCTATTAATTTGGGTCATTTTCTCTCTTTCATCTGGTTGATTGTTCTAAAGATTAGTCTTGATGATATCTTCTTAAATAACTGTCTCATTCTTTGTATTCTTTCTTTCTGCTCTACTAGTTTCTGCTCTGGTTTTTATTATTTCTTCCTATTTGCCAATACAGAGTTTGGATTGATCTTTCTTTTTTTATGAATCCTTGATTTGTATGATCATGCCATTTATTTGTGTTAAATCTTTTCCTTATTTTAAGCAGCACTCAGAACTAGTTATGTCTCTCTTGCTTTGAATACCTTCAAGAGACTTTTGCGTCATGATTTTATTAATTTAATTCCAGAATTTTAAATTTTATTCTTGACTTCTTTGAATCATTCATTATTATGTAGTGTGTTGTTTGATTTTCATGGATCCATGCAATTTCTTTAACGCCTTTTGCTGTTGATTTTAAGCTCTGTTGCATTGTGGTCAGATAGGATGCACTGGGTTATTTTCATTTTTCTGTATTTTTCAGACTTGCTTTGTTTTTCACTGCATCATCTATTGAAGAAAAAAATTCCTTTCACTACTTCAAAGAAAAATTAGACTTTAGTGTTTCATTTGAATGTTCTATAAATATCTGTTAGGACCAAATGATAAATTGATTTTATTTAATTCTGATGATTCTGCCTTTGTTTTTCGTCCAGATGCCCTATTGGAGGAATTAGGGTGCAGAAATCAACTATAACCACTGAATTGGGTTTCATCTGTGTCTTGAAATTGCATCGTATGCTCTTTATGAAAGTGTGTGTGCTAGACCTTGGTTCATCTATGTTTATAGTTGTAGTGTCTTTCAATTAATTTTTCCACTTTATCAGAATAAAGTGGCCCTCTTTATCTCATCTAATTAATTTTTGCTTGAAATCAGTTTGTTCAGATATTATAATAGCAATGCCTGCTTGTTTTCTGGTTATTTGTTTTGAATACTTTTCCAATCCCTTCACTCAAAGTGGTGTTTACCTTTGAAGATAAAGTAAGTTTCTTGAAAACAACAACAAGTCTGATTTTGTTTCTTAACCCATCCAACCATCCTATGCCTTTTGATTGGAGAATTGAGGCCATTAATATTTAAAGTTATCACTGAAAGGTGCGTGTTGATTGCTGTCATTTTACTTTTGGTGCTATTTATGTTTAATCCTATTTTATGTTTCAGTAATTATAGTTTCATTTGTTTTCTTTCTGAAGTCTGTTAGCTTTGCTTATTCTCCTCTCCTTTCAAAATTCTCAGTAGAGCTGGTTTGGTGGACATGAATTCTGTTAGCCTATTTATAGCCTTACAATTTTTTTCAGTTTAGGAACTTCTTGAGCCTTGTCAGTTGTCTATGTCCTGAGCTTTATAAGTCTTGTTTATGTCCTGAGTCTCAGTAGCCTACTTCCAGATGGAAAGATTAAATTCAGATGAAATTTCTGTGTAACACCCTAACAATTATTTTTTTGGCCAGATGATCAATTTAATGAGTGTGTAGTGGTAAAATCACCCATTATTATTGTACTAGGACCCATCTATCCTTTGTTTAGTAGTGTTTCTTTTATGAACTGTAATGCACTGACATGTTTACTCAGTAATTGGGGGTAGGTATTCCTTTCACTAATAGGTAGTGACTATTTTATTTCTTGTAACTAAATTTGGACTAGTCAATTCTATCATATATGAGTATTGATATTTCTCTTTTTCTCAACTTGGATTTTCTTGATCTATCCCTTCCTAGCCATACATTTTTGATGTGTGTGTGTGTGTGTGTGTGTTCTTTAGAGTCTAATTAGTTAGCTTTTTTTCTTTTGCCACGAGGTGCATTTTATTTTCATCAATCATACAAATAATTTTCTATATCACAGGGAAAACTGAGTGCCTGGGTGGGTTCACAGTACAGCTTGTGGCTTGTGTCTGTCCATCTTCCCCATCAGAAAGGGGTCTCAGAAATGATGAGGTGAGGTGGAGAAATCCTCCTAGGCTTCTAGGAAATTTTACTCCTCTTTTCCTGTTGAATGGTCTCTTTGGTTGGCTGGTGTTCTTCTCATGCTCTTTGGTTTTCTCCAGCTTGGCCTTATTGAAGCTGGCAATTTCCCTCATGGATGGCTTGCCTGCCATTTTCTTAGAACTCTTGAATCTCACTCTGAGCTCGTGCTCCAGTTGCTCCCACTCACATTTCTGCAGCAAAGGATCTAGTCTGTGTCTCTTAATTAAAGAGTTAAAATCATTTACACTTAGAGTTACTGGTGATAATTACGTGTTAATTGCAATGACTATTGGATGATATTTATCTTTTATTAAACATCACATCTGTTGCTGATTTTCTCAGTCTTGTTCTGAATTGATAGCACTCAGATCTTTCTCTGCAGGCTTAAATCCTCTGTGAGATCACCAGTCATTTCCAAGACTACACTATTATTTGTCCAGCATTATGACAATTTGCATATCCTAGGATTCAGTTAGTGAAGAGCTGTGCCCCTTCGTACATATCATGTTTCCCTGCTTCTTCCTGTTTCCTGTATTTTATTTTTTTATTAAATTATTTATTTACTCTATATCCTGTTCAGAGCTTTTCCTCCTTCCTCACCTCCCAGTACCTCCTTCTCACCTCCTCTCACCCCTCCTCCCTTTTTCCTCAGAAAAGGGATGGCTTCCCATGAATATCAACCAGCCTTGGCATACCAAGTTGCAGTAAGACTAGGCACATCTTCTATTGAGGCTACACCAACAAGGCAGCCCAGAAAGGAGAAAGGGATCCAGATAAACTGCCACAACAGCAGAAAACCAAAGTTGTTAGAGCAATGCAATTTAAATGATGTAAAGTTTACTACTATACTGACAATAATTGTAACAATGGAAATGGCAAAAAAAGAGTAAGCTGTTTAGCTAAACTTTAATTTGGAACAAAATAATGGTCCTGGTGACTCTTATCTTTCACAGTTCAGAATAATGTCAATTCTTTCCTATGAAGGCTTTTCTCATTCACAGAACCACACAAGGGAAGCTTCTAAGCACCATTTCATTCTGGAAATGGATTACAGTTTACTTGCCGCCACTAGGTATCAAGCCAACATGTTCATGTCTGGTAGTAAAAAGTACCATTGAGTTTCATCCATGCCTGTGTTTGATATTTTAATAATAGAAAATAATTATTAAGTTCTAATGGCATGCAAGTTAAGTGTTCTGTATATTATAATTGTGATATTGTATTATACTTAATATTCCTTAATAGATGTATTAAGTACTAAGTGGATACTTAGAATATAATCACAGTTTTTATGGATGACCAAGCCAAGACAGCATTGGGAGACTGGTCATGCTCACACAGCAGCACAGTGTTTAGGCTGAGTCCCAGGCCTAGAACCAGAAGACCATGCACTAAGCACTCTCTTTCTGATAGAAGCCCTCGTGTGTGGGTTTCAGTAGACCATCAACCTGACCAGTGTGCCATGTCACCTTGCTTTTATCTTAAATATCAGCTAGACAACAACGGCTGCAGCACACAAGAAGTGAACATCACTGAGTTCCAATTAAAGGAAAATTACCTCAAAGTGCGCCAGGATTTCCATGTGAATGCAACTGTTACAGAAGAAGGGACAGGTATGTGAGTAAGAATATAGGAGATGGTGCTGTGAAAACTGACACCTTTTCACATTGATGGTAGTTCTGAGAATGCAGAAAGCAAGCAACTCTCTAACCAGCTTGGGCCTTCAATGTCATCACTACTTTCTTCCTCAGGGTCAGAGTTCAGTGGATCTGGAAGAATTGAAGTCGAAAGAACCAGAAAAAAATTCCTATTTCTGAAAGCAGATTCATACTTCAGACCTGGGATCCCATTCTTTGTGAAAGTAAGGTGCTTTGTGCTTCATAGGTGGCAGAACTGTAAAAGGTGCTTCAAGGCTGTTCTGCTGATGTTAAGCGTTTCTGACATCATGGGTTGCAAGACTAGAAGCGCAGCTTAGTGGTGGAGTTTGTATTTCACATGGCCAAGCACACGAGTTCAATTCCCAGAACTAAAGTGAAGACTAGGAAAGTTTATCGAGAGGCTCCAAATCTCAAACCTATGCAGCAGAGTTTTCGTTTATAACTGCTGCACCTGAAAACCTTAAACCCCAGAGTATCACCGTGTTTCAATGGTGAAGCAACATGTGCTACATATTCATAACACACCCATGCTCGCTGGTAGCCTCTGCTCCCTCACAAGCTGTTCTTGTGATGGTGTCAGAGCATGTACTTGCAGTGTTTTACAGGATGGGCTCATTGATGGTCCCTTGTGCATAATAGGAAAATAGGAAGCATCTAAAAGCATCTGTTATGAAATTAAGAGTATGATACCTTCAGTCTCTGTACTTTCACAGCATAGCTAGTTCTGCAGGTATAGATTTTCAGAAACTAATTTTTGCAGACTGAATTAGTGGCTGCATCTTTGGAATCTTTGTATAATACTGAAACAGGGGTTTCTCTTCTGTGTCATATACCCATGCCTAGACTATACCTTTCTTCCTTGTTCAATTTAGGTCCGCCTAGTGGATATCAAGGGAGATCCTATCCCAAATGAGCAGGTCCTCATCAAAGCACGAGAAGCTGGCTACACCAATGCTACTACCACTGATCAGCATGGCTTGGCAAAGTTCTCCATAGATACCAGCGGCATCTCAGACTATTCCCTCAGTATCAAAGTAAGTCAGAAATGAGGAGGACATAAGATACAAGGTGAGACTTTGCAACAGCTTGAGCTCAATGTGTAGCTTAATGAAAAAAATATCCCATGCCAAACTCTTATTTTAAGGCAAAGCACGAAATGTTTCTGACCACTCATAAAAGTATCAGCATAGATTGTGAACACATTTTAAACACAATATTTTTCATTGTCTCTTTTGCTTTATTTATGTTTGAAATATCTCAAGTTAGGACCTTGAAGCAAAAAAAATGATTAAATGTTCATTTTCATCTACTTAGTCAAGGATATTTGTTGTGTATCCTCAAATTCATTACCCAAATATGTTGTGCCCATTTTATCAAACAAGAGATACTTATGTGTCACTGAATGTGACTGACATTACGATAGTTCCTGCTTGAGGTGCACAAAGTCAGTGTGGGGAGAGGAGAAAGAGAGATTCAACACTTTCTAGAAATGCAATTTGGAAATACAAAAACTCTAGAGATCTGCAATCTGCAGTCAGCTGGAATTCGACAGAGTCCCCCCTGTATATCATATCTTAGTCAGATATGTCACAAAGGGGAGCCATTTGAAGAGAAGCTCACTATCTGACTTTCCAGGAGAGGTCTCTGAAGACCCTGAGGTCTTACATCTCTAAGTCCCAATAGTCTTTTCCCCAGCTGTCTCAGCAGGCGCCTCTCTGAGAACCCCTGTGGGGACAGCAATGCCAGGGGTGACTTACACACATCTCTGGCTGCAAATTTAAATGGTGGAACTCATAATCTATATGAGTTCTTATAGAAAGAAGCTGAAAAGCATGTCCCTTTGCAAACAGCAGATGGACCCTAGAGATAGGGTGGAGTGTGGATTTCGATGGAGGAGGGAAAGAGCAGTGTGACACTCACTAGGTGGCCAGCCAGTGTCTCATTACTCAGATGGCTTTGGTTTGGAGGTTTTCTGCAAGCCCAGAGGCTCAGAGTCACATACAGGATAAGATGTCAAACTTAATTATCTCCAGTCCTCCACCACAACACCTGTCCATGCAGTCACACACGCACACGTGGACTGATAGGGTTCCTCGGTTGTAAGGAGAAATTCCATCAGAATAGGTTTAGCTGGCCTGATTGGATCACACGTAGCTCCCATTGTCATTATTTAACATCTCCCTACACAAATACGGTACCTAGACTCAGTGACCAGAAGTGAGCCCTGCAGAGCGGCACACATTATCTTAGCTCAGTTAATGGCTGAGGCAGGTGCGCTCATCTTCTGATTGCCCATCTGCCTTGATCGTCTTGTCTGGATCTCAGATAGGACAAGGCTCACTACTGTCTATTCTTCTCCTGGGACTCCTGGTGACCCTAGAAATGAAGCCTGAGGGAGAGCACCGTGTCTTCCTAAGTCAAGAAAATTGGTTTTCCTTTTTCCTTTGTGATCTTATTTCAGGTTTTCATCCTTCTCCCTCTCCTCCTTTGAATTTTATGTTTTTGTTTTGTTTTGTTCTTTACTGAGGATAGAAAGTATCAGGCTTTATTCTGGAATTTCATACATTTTGTCGCTTCATCCTCCTCTCCCGATTATCCCTCCAGCCCCCCAAGTTGCTCCCCACTCATATACTTTGGCTCCCAAGTCTTCCTTCCACGTCCTCATAACAGAGTGCAGACTCCTCTTGTGTTCTTCCCTGATTTTCTTTCTCCTTCTTCGGCCTTGTTTCCTTTCTTTCTGATCTTAATTATTTTTTCCTTTTTTAGTCTTCCTTTACTGCTGCTTGAGTAATAAAGTTTATCCCTTTTTTTTTTGACTAACGTTTAATGGACATTGTGTTTTCCACTTTCTATGCATTAGAATTTGGGGTAGAGTGGCTATTTTTAATTGTTTTTTTAATTACATCCATACATGTGATTTGCTTTGTTGTTGATGGATTTATTGAAATGTCCTCCATGTTCCTGGGGTTTGTTGAAATTCAAGCCTTTGGAAAGGGCTACTCATGATGAAAATGTCCTTATTATAGCAGATGTTCTATAGCAATCACTAGAGATGTATACATGGAAACATTTAAATAGATGGAAAAAAATTTACCCCAAAGTGCTTAATTTTTCAGTAACTGAACTCAAAGCTATTGAAGCACATGAAATGTTATATAAATAATTTTACAGTTCTAATTTGTAAAATTATTTATGACAAAATTGGACACATGTACAATACCTACACACACACACACACACACACACACACACACACACACACACACACACTGCCCAATGGAATAAAGAATAGATTATAGATTTTGCCCAATAAATCAAGAAACAAAAATTCTGATTTTTTTAAAAATGGAAATATAATAAATAACTTAAATAAGAAAAAACCTAAGTAGATGGTTTCACTGATAGACTAGATATAATGGAAGAAAAATACCAGGATTTACAGATAGTGAAAAATTATTATTACACTTAATCAGTGGTAACAAAAAACTAAAAAATCATGGCCCCAACTCTCAAGGCCTCTAGAACTCAGTTAGGAGACAAGGCCTGGAGGTGTTGGCATTGCACAGAGTGGAACATGCAAGAAAGTGTCATGGAAACCCACTCAGTGGACGAACAGAACATCCCCAAGGCTGAGAAAAGATACAGACATGAGAGTACAGGAGACATTTAGAATGACAGACAACTAGAAAAGAACTCCTCAATTAAAATGCCAAGAATACAGACACAACAATAAACAGATTACTAAGTGCTGCAAGAGGGAAAGTCCAGCTAACTTACAAAGACAAACTATTAAAATAGTAACAGTCCTAGCCACAGAAACTCTGAAGGCTCAGACCCTGGGATGATGGAATTAAAGTTGAAAATAATTAAATAAATAGATAAAACAAAACAAAAAGCTGGCAACCACCTTTACTATTCAGATGAAGTTGTCTTGTCAAATTGAAAAGAAAAATTGATGATTTTTAATAAACAAACCTACTCTTTCCAAACCCAAGATCCATCATCTACATGTCCTCCCTTATCAGGACCAGGCATATATTTCAAAACTAAACAAAATAAATAATTTTTAAAAATAAATAATTCATCAGGAAGATCCACTCATGTAAATGAGTTCAAATTCCTACTCATGGTGGCTCAAACCATCTGTATCCCCCAAAATTAGTTAAAATAGAAAAAAAACCATCAATTGTCATAAAATGAAATATACAAGTAAAATAGTAAAACCAGTATGATGGTACAAGTATAAGTAAAAGGACAAGTAGGTATAAAATGCAAATTAAATTGTGTAAATATCTCACTTTAGCATATATAGTGTGCATTGATAGATTTGTATCATCCTGGCTTTGGATGTTCAATGTAAAGAGACCAGATTAAATCCTCAAAATTTTGACACCAGACTGGGACTGCTAAGACACACAGCCTTGTAGTCTAGGGATGCTTACCTGCCTCCCAGCCTCTCTAACAGTCTAAGACAACTATTGTTGAACTACCCAGACCACACTGTAAGTTAATCTAATACTCTTTTAGTTTATCTTCATTCTGTCAGCTCTGTTCTTCTAGATAAACTTAATGTAACCATCAAAAAATATAAACATAGTAATGTAACATTCAACACTAACTGTAAGTAAATACCAATTTACATCTCTGCATACAAAATAGAAATGAGCATAATAGATTTTAAAACAACATCCAACTATTTGCTGTGTACAGGAAACTCACCTCATAAAAATGATAGCACAGAGACTGAATTGAATGAAAGAAAAATTATAGTTCAGCTAAATGAAACTCTAAAATAAGAATTAGTTACTATGCCCATATATGACAAGTAGATTTCAAGCATTTTAAAAATGAAATAATGCATCAGGAAGATACACATATAAATGTATATCGCCCAAAAGTTGGTTCAATGATTTTCATAAAAAACAAACACAACTAGAGTAAAAGGACAAATAGGTATAAATGCAAATTATTGTGTAAGTAACTTCATATATAGTGTGCATTGATAGATGTATCATTGTACCAAGAAATCTCAGATTAAACTGCACCTTGCATCACACAGCTTTAGCATCTGCCTACAGAACACAATATCTAATAGTGATGAGATACACATTCCCATCAGCAACTGATGGATGTAAACCAGTTCAAATATTTTAAATCATGTTATCATGATAAAAAACACTATAATTACAAATAAATAATGAGACAAACTAGAGAGCATAAACATGTATTTATACCAAATAATACTCTTGACAGTGATCATTGAAACATTGACAGTATCAGAAGGGTGATTTTTTTTTATTTCTAGATTAAAAAAAAAACTACATCAGAATATTTACAGTCTACAGGGATTTAAATTCTAAGAGGTGTGTGTATAGTAAACCCCTACACTAAATAATCAGATCCCTATCAAATAAATAGCCTTATGCTGTATCTCAAACTGTTACCAAGAACAGGACAAATACAAAATTAGTGAAAGGAAGGAAATAATAAATATGGCTGAAAGTAATGATGGGGACAAAAGGAACAGTAAACCCACTGAAACCAAATAAATCAGATCCTTTATCAAATAAATACTATGAAATCCATGGGGTTCTTATAATCTCAAAGCCTTCATTATAATAAATTAGAAAATCCAGTAGAGACAAGTGAATTTCTGGATATTTATATTGTACCAAAACTGAGCCAAAAGGATGTTAAAAAAAAAAACCTAAATGGATCTGAAATGAGAAACAGAACTGAAGGGAAAAAGGAACCCAGTAAAAATTTTGCTAACTGAAAAACTTAAAAAAAAAAGAAATAAAAAGTATAAAGACTCAAAATAAGGAATGCTGCCTAAACCATTCTATGAATCTAGAATAACCCAGAGACCACAACTAGATGAGGAAACAGTGACAAGAAACCTTCAGACTAACTTACCATATGGACATTAAAGGAAAGTCTGCATTGAAATTCTTTCATGCCAAACTCAACCACACATTAAACAAATTATGTACCATGATCAAACTGATTTCATACCAAGAATGCATGGGTGGTTTCACATTTGTAAGCTGAGAACTGTGAAACAGCATATGAACAGAATCAAGAGTTAAGAATCACATGGGCATCTCAGTAGACCCAACAAATCATCTATTTTCAAGACTCTAAGTACAAATGGTCAGGAAACACATGCAAAGATGCTCACCACACTTGGCTCTCAATAAAAAGCAGGCTAACACTATGTTGAAAGTTCATCTCACCCATCAAAATGGCTATCATCAGGAAAGCAAATATTGGCAAGGTTATGAGAACAAGGGAACCTATATGCACAGCTGGTGAGAAGATAAATTAGCATGACCATGAAACTCAGAGCTTCTACAAAAACCCAAAATGAAAGCAGTGTATAGTGCAGGCATGCCACAGACATATGCATGTCCATATGAGTCAAAGCTAACATATAATAGAGATCTACATCCCCATGGCAATCTCAGCAGTTCTCAACACAATTTGAGCAATGGAGCCAACTTTAATGCCTAGTGATGGATGAGTGTTTACAGAGACTCTTATGCAATGTATGGAAGCATCACCTGTCAATATAATGCTGTTGGCCTATTACCTTAGGCAGGAAGCAGGGAGGTAGAAATTCTGGTACAGAGAAGATTTCTGGGATAAAGTCAAGCATGGGGGCTTAACCCCAAACTGAGAAAAGGTAACCAACAGAATAGAACAAACAGGATAATTAAATATGACCTAACGGGAGAAGCCAAGGTTTTGGACTAGACAATTATTCATAATAATCCAGTCTCGGAGTCATTATTTCATGAACTTGGGCACAGGTGGAAAAGCCCACTGTTACATGAGTGGATAGAGAAAATTGGAAATACATGCACATTTACTTGTACTTTTACTCAGATAATTATAAGAAAGCCATCTTGTGTATAGAGAGATGAATGGATATAGAAATTGTCAATTTAAGAAAAAAGTATAAGACTAGGAGAAAATGGCCCCCATGTGTGGAAAGAACACAGTGAAGTAGAGAGGGGCTACTAAGGAAGAAGGAAACCAGCACGAAACATAGGATTGGGTAGTACGGTGGCTGAGTATACTCAGAGTGCTCTACATTAATATATGAAAAGGTTCTCATCAGCCCATTAATTCATCATTCATTATGCTCCAAAATTCATATATGTAAAAAAATTCATTATATATTAGATGCACAAAAAATACTTCCTTTGTCTCATAAAAATAATTCACTTCCCTTTTCTCTCTTCCCAAGTATAAATATTTGCCTCAATTCTGAAAATTCAGGGTGTTAGACATCAATTCATTTAATGAAATTCCCCTCCCTTTTTATTAAGATATACAAAATATTTAATCATTAAATGAGATGGGAAAATCTGCTGATTCATCACAGAAGAGAGATTCTGCCTAGGCAGTCTACAGTACAGTATTTTCTTGTTTCTCCAGATCTACCACAAGGAGGAAAATTCATGTAGTGATTCCTCTTGCACAGCAGAAAGACATGCAGAGGAACATCATGAGGCTTATGCTGTTTACTCCCTCAGCAAGAGCTACATCTACCTTGACTCAGAAGCTGGCGTCTTGCCCTGCAACCAGATCCACACAGTTCAGGCGCATTTTATTCTGAAGGGGCAGGTCTTGGGAGTGCTGCCACAGATTGTTTTCCACTACCTGGTGAGTTCTGGGTCCAAGTTGGAAAAAAGAAAGGAAAAGAAAAGAAAGAAAAAGAGAAAAGAAAAGACCATGTCTCTCCTGACTCATTGAGATCTAGGCTGGGTATTTCTGCCTGGAGTACAATAGATTCTTCTATTTCTTCTAGCACAGTTAGAAGAAAGCCTTGCAAAACACAGATGTAAGTTTGGAAAATACTTTCCATTGTAGGTCATGGCCCAGGGCAGCATCCTCCAGACTGGAAACCACACTCATCAAGTGGAGTCAGGAGTATGTAAGTGTTTCCTCACACCGAAATATTTCTCCAACTGAGTGTCCACATACGCACCATGGAATCTCATGACTGAGCAACTAGCAGTGCCATCATGTTTGTGTGTCTCTGTAAACATTCTACACAGTAGGAACTCATGGCTCTGCCCTCTAATGTGAGTTATTACTCATACCATGACCTTCAGGGAAAAAGTCCCAGAGTCCCAAACTGAGTATCCTTCGACATGGTGAAATATCTATTGTGAATAAGTAACACCTGAGTACACAATGTACCGCGAGATATGACCCATGTGCAGAAACTGTGCTCTCACATGCAGATTATCCTCAACATGGCAAAGGAGTTATCTTAGTGTCTGTCCAAAAAAATAATAATAATTTGTAGCCTTGGTCCCTCCCATTCTAGATACAATGATTTTTATGTATTTGATTCATTTTTATTATTTTTAAATTATGTGTGAAGTGCTTGTGGGTAACTATGGGCATGTCAATACAGGTCCTCTGAAAGCCAGAGGCATCAGAACCCCTAGATATCCTGGACCTAGAATTACAGAGATCTGAGCACCCTGGTGTGGGTGCTGGGAATCAAACTTGAAGAGCATTAAGTGATCTTAACTTATGAACTCTCTCTCCAGTCCTTTATTTTAACTTTTAAAGACATTTTATTTATTCTTTGAAAGTTACATATATTTATCCAATGTATTTTAATCATACACTCTCTGCACTAATCCCCCCTCTCTCGACTCCTCTCTGCCTACCTCACCAGGCCCCTTGCCTATTTTATGTGATTTTTCCATAACCCATTGAATTCTGTTAGTGCTACCCATACATGACAGTATTGGGCCAGTCCCTGAAACATGGACAGTCTACCAGGAGCCGCATCACTGAAGAGATCTGACTCTTTCTCCTCTCAGCAGCCATCAACTGTGTTAGCTCCTTAGCTAAGAATGTGTCTTCACAAACCCCTCCCCTTCCATGCTGGAATATTGATGGGCTTGGCTGTTGTGAAGGTCTTGGGCAGGAAACCATAGCTGCTGTGACTTCTGAGTGAAGTCACCCTGTCATCTCCTCATACTTGCTCAGTTCTACTGAAACTTGACTCACTTGTCACTCCCTTAATCAGGCCTCTTCCACCCACTCCTTAAAATCCCAAGTCACCACTGAATCCTGGTAATCTTGATGCTCTGTTCTGGTCATCCTTCCCTTTCCAAAGAGCACTTACCACATGCAAACACATTTTCTATAATTTAGCTTTTATTATTCATCTCCCTTCATGGCCATATCAACTGCAGGGAGCACAATTGAAACCATGCACTATTTACAGGCGTCTCACCCAAGATAATGACAGTAAAACTCTTCTTCATATTGAATTAAAAACAGGACTGGTTAGGAATAGTTATATGATCACTCTAATAGCTTCAAAATTATTATTGACACTGACTAATAGCATGTTCTAGATGTAAACCTGTGTGCTCCATGCAGTCACAGATAACTTTCAAGTAATTTCTAGAAGTGGTAGATACTCAGTAGATGATCAACAAATTCACTGAAAGGGGGCTTCCTTGTCATTGATCAATTATAAAAACTATTTAGCTGTTCAATAAGATATGCAGTCAGTTCTTCAACAAACACTAAGAGGGAATCAGAGCATTGATCTTGAGAAGTTTTATGAGTCCCCTCAGGGTCACCAGAAACAATAAGTGAGACTTCAAAACGCACAAAGTTCTCTGAAGAGAAGTAAATACTGTGAACATTGCATTGAAAACCAGTTCAGTACAAAGCAATGCCTGTTCTATGAAACATGTCTGGCTCCTCTGAGGTGATTATTAATTTTCAGCTTCCAGAGTACCAGGATTTCCCCTTATCATTCTTCCTTTTATCTGAATAATAAAAGGGACATAAGCTAAGGTTCTCTCATCCTGTTTATAACGGGAAGATCTAACATGGTGTTTGGGATGCCGAGGTATAAAAGAGATATGAGGTTAGTATATGATTGGCTATCAATAACCAATATAACTTTGACAGTTAACATCCTGGTGGGAGATTATCTTTGAGATACCCTCCTGAGATCATTAGCATGCAAACAACTAACCACAGGACAGGAAGACGCCTCCCACATCTAGACAGTCCTCCAAATCCCTGTGTTCAGTTATTTGTGTCTTCCTGTCAGTATTCTGACCCATAACCATCTCTTCCCATTCCCTCCAGCTCAAGTACAAGGCAACTTCGCCTTGGAGATCCCTGTGGAGTTCAGCATGGTTCCCGTGGCTAAAATGCTCATCTACACCATCTTGCCTGATGGAGAAGTGATTGCAGATTCTGTAACGTTTCAAGTTGAAAAATGTCTTCGCAACAAAGTAAGGGATTTATTTCCTAAAATTTCTATTTAAAACAGGGGAGTCTTAAAGACACAGATTTCAGATCAATATGCTAAACCCAGTCATTGTTGTGTGCCTATTGGCAAAGATGAGAATGGTTCCAGAGTGCCAGATTTGAGTTCATAAACCACACACGGTCAGAGGTTACGAGAAAGGAAACAAGGAGGTGGACAGCAGGAGAGGAGAAGGACTCCTTAGTACCTACTTTAACATTGTGAAGCTTACTTTGTGCTGTATTTACCTGTGTATGCACATGCACATGTGAATGAACACTTGTGGCAGAAAGAGAAGTTTTAGAAGTCCATGTTCTCCTTATTCGTGAGTCACAGAGGTCATGCTCAGGTCAACAGACTTGCCAGCAGGTGCCTTTACCCACTGAGTCATCTCATAGACCCTTAATGTCACATGATCTCAGTCACATAATCCAGTCAGAGGACCCAGGCCTATCAATTGTTGGTGCCTTTATTTCCCTCCAGTGTTTCATTATGATTTTTCTATACGTGTGATAAGAACCTAAGGCCTTTGCTATTGAATGTGTGTAGCATCATAGATCTTCAGTACCTGTTCACATTAGGCCGTTGAAACTATGTCTGCTGGTGAGCATCTATGCTTTGCTTGGTCTAGAGTAGTTAACGTTGCCTCTGATCTGCTTTCTCTGCCCCTTTCACTACAAACCAATTTGCTTCACTCGCTGAAATGAAATAGGAAGCATTGAGAGATGACGATGAATGATAGATGATCAATAGAGGGACAGAGGCAGAAGTAGACATATTTCCAATTAGAATACTGATTTTTCTACCCCATGTATAAGATTCTTTGTGAAAAAGTCCTTTAAAATGAGTAATTTTGTTGGGGGTTTTTGTTGTGAGCCCTTTATGCCAGCACTCAGGAGGCAGGCAGATCTCTGAGTTTGATGCCAGCCTGGTCTACAGAGTGAGTTCCAGGACAGCCAGGGCTGCACACACACACAAAATACATTGTCTCAAAAAAAACCTCACCAGAGAGAGACACACAGAAAGAGAAGGGAGAGGGCTGGAGGGAGGGACAGAGGAAGGAAGGGAGAAGGACAGGGACAGGGAGAGGGAGAGGGACAGGGACAAAGACAGAAAGACAGAGATGGAGAGAGAGCAGGGGCAGATGCAAAGGGGAAGATGGGGAGGGGAGAGGGAGAAGAGGAGGTGGAGAGAGAGGGAGGAAGTGTAACTTCAGGGCAGCAGAGATGGCACGGAAGGAAATAGCACTGGTGGCACTGAATTCTGATCCCAGCACTCATGTAAAGGCCAGGCGTGACCAAAGGGTCCTATAACCCCAGTGATGTGGAGGTTAGAGGCAGGAGAATTGCTGGGACTTGCCTGCTGCCAGTTTAGTTCCAGGGACGTTCTCAAGAGAATAAGGCACTGTGTGGGAGCAGGGCACCCACACCCTCCTCTGGCCTCTGCTGGGTGCATGGGTACATACACCTGCACACGTGTGTGCATTGCTGAACAGTCACATACATGTGCACAGACACCAAAAATGATCTATTCGCAAGATTTCAGGGATCCAAAATCGGCATTTGTTGCTTTGGAGTTTGACTGACACATTTCCTGTTTTCGTAAATCAATCCCAGGGGAGAAAGAGGAAGCAATGAACCTCAGTTATGCTCCTGACAGTATTCATAATCTGGAAAAACACATGTGTCTGCAGAGTTCCCGGGTGACTCCATGTGGCAGGTTTCAGGGCTGCAAGGCAGGAACCCAACCCCTGCTAAAGCTTGATTTTCCTTCCCGCAGGTGCGCCTGAGCTTCAGCCCATCCCAAAGTCTTCCAGCCTCACAAACCCATATGCGGGTTACAGCTTCTCCTCAGTCCCTCTGTGGCCTGAGAGCTGTGGACCAAAGCGTGCTGCTCCAGAAGCCTGAGGCTGAGCTCTCCCCTTCCTTGGTGAGTCCCCTTAAGCCTCTGTTCAACAGAGTGGGCTCTGGGCCGGAAGTGGCCCTAGTTCTGATGAAATTGCTTGTTCGGCCACGAAAGCTCTTGAACACTAAAATACTGCATTTCATGCTGACAGTGTCTGTAAGGGAGCTCTTCACTCTAAAATCCCAGAGAACAGATCAGAAAACTTTGGCCAATAAACTGAAGTGGGAGAAGGAAAAGAGGCTCTCTGAGTTGCAAAGCCTTCTGTGCTCTTACTGGACCTGTCCTACCCCAGACGTGGCTTGTCCTCTTCGTATGTTCATGACTGAGCTTTTCAGACTCATACTGCATGTGGGAGCCAAACGAAACCGTTTATACAAATAGAATCTTGCACATCTCAAGAGTTCTCCAGAATAAGAAAAAAAGGATATATAGTGGTTTAAAATTTTAAATTTTAAAATGCAAGGTTCTCACCTCGTTTTGAAAATTCTCAGAAGCACAAATGAACCATGCACTATTTACAGGAGTCTCACCCAAGATAACGACAGTAAAATTCTTCTTTATATTGAATTAAAAACAGGACTGATTAGGAATAATTTTATGATCACTAATAGTGTAAAAATTATTATTACACTGGCTAATAGCATGTTTTAGAATGTAAGGTAGATATGTAAATTTAAAAACCGAAATCTTTAGTTCTGATAATGCTGGGAACTTACCAGTCCTAAACTGACACATAAATTAAACCAGTATTTAATTAGTTTAATGATGAGATTTTGTGATGCACGTGCAGAACATGCTTTGGAAAGTATCCTGCTAAAATGTTTCTCTTTTTTATTTTTACTTTCCCCAAATCTTTTAAACAAGAGATTTCTTGATCAGTTGTTTTTAGCTGACAAATACAAGCAATTAGTTTTAAAACACAAGGGTTGTTTAAAATGGGTGGGGCTTCCTTGTTCCACCCACCTTGTCCTCTCCATGCCCTGGGTACCCATACTTTTGATGAGGACAGCTATTTTCTTGAACATTCAGGTATTTGTGGTGATCACAGTGATTTTTTTTTGAGAATCTCCTCAAGAAAGCCCAAGAAGAGGACCCTGTGGGAGCCAACCAGTCAGTCAACTCTGAAACCACAATGCTAGCCAAAGATAACTCGGAAAGTGCTCCCAACATGCCCTCTCATCTCCTGTCTCTTCCAGATATATGATCTACCAGGTATGCAAGACAGCAACTTCATTCCACGTCCCCACTATCCATTTGAAGACAGAGGCGGTTGTTTGATGTACGGACAAAGAGACACGGAAGAGCTCACATACTTAGTACCATATGGACGAGAGAAGGATGCCTACAGATACGTGAGGGTGAGTCAGGCTGTCTATTGACATGCTGCTATGTGAATTATTTAGGTTTAATGAAACACTATATTAGTAAAGAATTTTAGACTTAGGCTTAGGGTTCACTCCTAAGCTTTCCAAAATCTATATCTTGGAAAGTGGATAGTCTACCCCATCTTACATGTGGTGGTTCCCGGGTTCATTCCTAAGCCTTCCAAAATCTACATCTTGGAAAGTGGACAGTCTAGATAATTTTTATCTTTATATGGAGGAAACTGGCACAGAGTCAGGAAGTGACATTATTATTATTATTATTATTATCTTTTTTTATTTTTTTTATTATTAACTATTTCATTATTAATAATTTTGGTTTTTCCTTTCAGGTTCTCAAATGTCCCCTCCTCCCATTCCTTATGGGTGTTCCCCCCCAACCCTCCCCCATTGTTCCCAGGCTGCCCAACAGTCTAGTCACATCTGTCTGCCTCCAAGGGCTTCCCCTTCCACTGGTTAAAGGCATTGCCACCATGCATCCAGGCTGAGTCCAGCGACTTCTTTAAATAGCAGCAGTGTATCAGAAAGAAGGCCTGCACATGAGCCTCTCTGTAAACTCTGTTCCTCACTGCACTCCATGAGTATGAGACACACAATTGGAGTAGGAATTCTACTTGAACATGTAAAACTGTATGTGAAATAGTTACTGAGATGTTTATATACACATTTTTTTCAGAACTTTGAGATATTTTGCTTGATCAATACTTTTCTTTCTAGGACATGGGTTTAACAGCATTCACCAACTTGGATATCAAAGCTCCTACATACTGTTATCATTATTACACGGTTAAACTATCAGGTAAAATACAAATCTGTATTTTCAGTACAACATAAATGTGAGTGATTTATGGAAGCTGGCAAAATGAAATTGTGGCATTTGTAGAGCATCAGAGTAGAGTAAAAAAACCCAAGTTTAGCAGAACAAAATATGCCCAGAAAATACGCTACTACTACAAGGAAGTTAAAGGCTGAAGGTCCTTAAGTCAATGTTAAAAGAAGACAAAAATGCCATAGTCATTGTGGTACAGGGTCATTGTGTGAAGTGGGAAGAACTTTTGCAGATGGGTCATGAGAGGTGAAGAGAGTTCCCTAAGCATTAGAGAGGAAAGGGACAGAAAAGTCAGGCATTTCAAATAAAGGAGAGGACAGGAAGAAAAAAGCACACTCATATACTAACCAACTAACCACTTAGTCTTCCCCTCTTCCTCTCATCCGAGTTCCTTTCAGAGTGACTGCACCATTTGCATCCCCACCAACACTGAATGAGGGCTCCCTTTACCCATATCTTCTCCAGCACTTGTTGTCAGTTATTTTTTTGACCTTGGCCATCCCGATTGGGGTGAGATGAAATCTGTTGATTTAATTTGCATTTCCTTAGTTGCTAGCATAGCAAACACTGTTAAAAGATATGTCTTAATATTTTAAAATTGTTTCAAAACCACTGTTCAGATACACAACCCACTTTTTATCTTGGGCTGTTTGTTTACTTGACGCTTTGTTTTTTGCGTTCTTTATATAGTCGGGATATCTATTCCCTATCAGATGTATAGCTAGAAAAGATTTTCTCCCACTCTCTGGGCTTCCACTTCACTCAATTGATTGCCCCCTAGTTGTTCAAAAGCATTTCAGTCTTTTAAGGTCTCCATTTGTCAAGTATGTACCTTAAATTCTAGGTGAATGGATCTCCTTCAGAGAGTCCTTTCCTACACATGCATTTTGTAGGGTTGCTGCCTATGTTTCCTCCACTACCAGTTTTGAGTTTCATGTTGAGGGCATTGATCCATTTGGTGTTGATTTTTGTGCAGGGTCATAGATATAGGTCGACTTCCATTCTTCTATATGTGAAAATTCTGTTTTCCCAGCACCATTTGTTAAAGACACTATCTTTCCTCTGGTGTACATTCTGTCATCTCTGTCAACTATCAGTTGGCTGTGGTTACATGAGTGTGTTTGGGTCTTGTATTTTTTTCCATTGATCTACATGTCTATATTTTTGTGTTTCCCATGCCGGTTTATTACTCTAACTCTGTAATATAACTTGAAATCATGAAGCTTTATCTTTATTATCATTTATATTCTAAATATTAAATGGATTATTATGACTTAACATAAAATGAAACATTATTTTGACTGGACTGTATTAATTTAACTCATACTAGTTTGAAAGAAAATTGAAATGTCTTCACAAGTTTCTAAAAGCAGCAGAATCTGAGGCACTGTGAGGACTCTAAACAGTGGAATAATAGGGAAACTATCCCTGTAGTGGTTAAGGTGATGGGTGAAGAAGGTAAAATACTAGAAAATAGATCTTGAAGGTAAATATGAAGACTGAGGTCGGGGTACAGGTTGTGGTGATCACAGGGGAGGACCATGGAAATGCAGCTCTGTGTGTATATGAATTAAAAAATTGGGAGAGATTCTCCATGCTTAGAAGTCAATAGGGAATACTTAGGTGAAGCCCTAACTAAATCTGCATGTATACTCATTCTTGAAAAAAAGCAGAGTACAGAACCTCAATCGCCAGCTTTAAATCTACATTCTTGTCAGTCCAAACCCAAGCCAATGCTATGATTCTTGGGTAATAAACTTTCTGTTTCTAACCCAAGAGTTTGTACTTATACCTATTTCCATTTTATATAAATTGAAAACCTATGAAAATATTGGGTGAATCCAACAGATCTTAAGAAAGAAAAAAGATGGCAAGAGTATCTCTGACAACAATGTAGACATCATTCAGCTCTTGTCTGGAGTGATTCTCATTGTAGCCACGAGATCTGTTACCTAGGATTGCATTAGGGATATTCATTCCTCCTACGGGGCACAGTAGATCTGTAAGCATTCACTAACCTTCCAATTTCAACCCAGGAAAATATGCTTCATAGTTCCTTCCAACTCCAACTGCTCCAGATGAGATTTCACCTTGTTGAAAAGATGTTGCTTAGTCTCCTCCAAAATGAGTGATTCAGGGCATCATTTCCAGTGTAACCACAATAGTGTCTAACAGTCAAGAAGAAACTGAAGATTAAGCTACATTAACACTGTACCATTGTGTCTCATTGTGTATTCATTTCTTCCATTGTAACTTCATAGCACCTGCTGTGGATTCGGAAGTTTCACCAAGAGGGGGAGAGTTTGAAATGATGCCCTTGGTAGCAAATAAAAGTCCACTACCTAAAGAGACACCACGTAAAGATCCAGTTATTGAGACCATTAGGAATTATTTTCCTGAAACCTGGATCTGGGATTTAGTCACAGTAAAGTAAGTGATTTCCATTTGTATGATTTGGACTAGGTATAAAATTTTTCTTTATTTTCTTGTATTTCACTAATTAATTGATATTTATCATAAGCAAAGAAATTAGTCATTTACAAAACCATAGCATATCAACCCACCAATTATAAAATACATGTATTTCCATCATTCCCAGAATATGCACATAAAATGTGTCATGTACCTTTCTGATAGTTAAACCATTCAGGATCCCCATGTTGACAAATAGGTGAGGCCGTCTTATATGGGGCAGACCATGGGACTGCTGCATAGAGTAGACCATATACATCATAAAACTGTTGAATATTTTGAAAATGGGAATTCAGAGAAACTTTCAAATTTTTGCTCAGCTTTACGCTAACATACGATCTTGGAGATGTTGGGCAGTTCCAACTAGAGTTGGAGAAACAAGATTTCATTTTTCTATCTGGAGCCCCATTTACCCTGTTCACTTCCTACCACTCCTTTGAATGGCTCATGGGATGCTGCCCTGTCACACTCAGTTATCACCTCAGAGAGAACTAACTCATGTTTCTCTCTCTGTGCTTCACACTTCCGTTCTCCCAGCTCCTCAGGAGTGACTGAAGTGGAAATGACAGTCCCTGACACCATCACTGAATGGAAGGCTGGAGCTCTCTGCCTGTCCAATGACACTGGTCTTGGCCTCTCTTCTGTGGCAACTCTCCAAGCCTTCCAGCCCTTCTTTGTGGAGCTCACAATGCCCTACTCTGTGATCCGTGGAGAAGCCTTCATGCTCAAGGCCACAGTGATGAACTACCTCCCTACAAGCTTGCCGGTAAACACCTTTCTGAATTAAGTGTGACCAGAGGGGAAGAGAGCAATTAGTGTGTGTAGATTATAACTAAGACTTAAATGAAAAGGAGATAGAAAGGAAGGAAAAGATTGTATTGGACCAGTCAGCAAGTGGTTCTAAATGCTTAAACAATTTCCAGAGTCTAACTACATATATATAGCAAAGGGTTGTTCAACAATATGGACACTACATAAAATTAGGCGATTTGGCCAGTATTTAAACAGCATGTACTGTACTGACAGAGATAGGATATTCCAAGTAGCCTCTGTATACCATCAAAGGACATGGATCACATAGATATATGAGGTTGTTGTCAGTGCATTTTGCTTTTGTTCAAGGTAGGTGTATACTTCAAAATAGTAGCTAACAATCTAGTACAGTAAATGTAGTTCTGCCATCAAAATAAAACACATATAAATTGACACATATGTAATTATCTCCTCAATGGTTTGTGTAGATAATACAAAGATGATAGCTGAATAAATTTCTAGACATGTATCTGCAGATGAAATCTAGGCAAGCCTTCTGTGTAACTTACATGACATTTTAGGCATGTCCTCTGTTGCCTCCTGGACTCTTTTGCCTACATATCCCCATGCACTGATATGCTGACCTTCTATGGCAACATTGTTTTTCATTTATTTAGTTTGCTATTTCTTTCCCTGTGGGGCCACAGATGGCTGTGCAGCTGGAAGCTTCTCCTGATTTCACAGCTGTCCCAGTGGGAAATGACCAAGATTCTTACTGCCTTGGTGCCAATGGGAGGCACACCTCATCCTGGTTGGTAACTCCCAAATCTTTAGGTGAGTGAACATTTTGTAAGTGGACTCTACCCAGAAGAGGTGAGTGTAGCAAGGTTCCTTCAGTTACTTTCTTCTCACTGGGTTCCCAAGAGGAAGCTCTCAGTCATTGCTGCTTCTGGCCAATGCTTACCACCTTCTTCAATACAAGACAAGCTATTGACTCACTCATAGAACTGAGGATACCCTGAAGATCTGTCTTTGGTGGATGTTAGGGTCCTAGAAGATCTGAGCTCAGCTATCTGGATCATGTGTTTCAGGGAATGTGAATTTCTCTGTGTCTGCGGAAGCACGACAGTCACCAGAGCCCTGTGGTTCTGAGGTGGCCACCGTTCCTGAAACTGGGAGAAAGGACACAGTAGTCAAGGTCTTGATAGTTGAGGTGAGTAAACTTCTTCAGTCAGCAGTGTGCAGAGTCCAGAAAATGGAGCAATGTTGATTATATTTACATGAAAATAAAGGATATTAACATACGACCTTGACATAGTTCATAGCTATCGAGACCCATGCTTTTAAATCTATATGTGTTCTGTCTTCTTTTCCCTTCCTAGTCTTTTAACTGAAGCATGGGGGTAGGAGGCATAATCTAAGCTGGTTTATCTTGCTAAAGCTAGACCTCTTTCTAATGATTATGCCCCACCCTTTTTTCTTTATTATCTTTCCCTTTACCTTCATTTTGATCTGGCATGCCAAAATTCTCACATGCTGAAGCCATTCCAGCCCATAGCCTCACAAGTAAACTGTCTTTCAAAAGACAAAACAAAACAAAAAACTGCATCCTGCAATTCTGTGTTTGCACACTCAGTGTTTGCACACACTGTGATTTCTCATGTCATGTGATTTCCTATCCTTTTGTCCAAGCCTGAAGGAATCAAGAAAGAGCATACCCTCAGCTCACTTCTCTGCGCATCAGGTGAGAATCTTTCAAAACAACAATGAAATAATAACTTAAGTTGCCTACTTAGAGATCTTGCAATATTCCTATAAGATAATCAGGATCTACAGACCTTATAACCCCTAAAAAAACTAACAAAACTGAGTCTTGTAAATTAAGATCATCACTTACCCAATGCAGCTCTAAGAGTATTGTTCACACAGAACCTTGCACTGTAGTCCTTTTTAATTTTAGAATACAGAAGCCTCTTCTTCAATCTCAATACTTAGAAAGTTATAGATAGGGAGTGACTAAGAAGAGGTCACAACTGAAATTTTTTTTAAAAGGGGGGAGGGATGTGAATATAGAGAATATCTTGGGAAACACCATATTTGGTTTTTTTGTTAGATCATAAACAAAAACAAAGATTTATATGACTGAAAAATTTCATACGTAGGCAAGCTAAATCGTGGTGTGTACTTAGCATAACATTGTTCTCTAGTAGTTGTTTTTATACCTTGCTCTTTTATCCTTGTTCCACACTGGAAGACAATGATTGCAAAAGAAATATAGCAACACTTGACACAAGAGGAAGCTCAGTATCCCCTATGAGGGACAAACATAAGGTCAGGGACTGTTTACTCACAATAATGGCTCTATGGCCAGCACCTCTCTTAGCCAGTGCTTGTGGTGTCTACTCAGAACACATTTGTCAATAGCATAAAGAAAGCTAAAGATAGGATAAGAAAAGTCCTATTCTTTCCACTGGTCAATTGTGCCTTCCCTCAGTTACTGATGACAGTGTAATCTACCCACTACTGACCTACGGCAGTAGGAAGCCGTTCATGACAGCTGCAAGGGAGAGAACAGAGAGCCTCCCAAGCACCTCAGGGAACAAGGAAGAACAAAAGCTGGCTCAGGATTTATTCACTCACTGATTGTGACATATTGGCTGCTTCTTCACATTGCTTTGTTGTAGGATTCCATCTTCATGATTAAACACCAGGACCCAAAGCAACTTGGATTGTTGATCAGCTTACATGATCACTGTCCATCACAAAGTGAAGGCAGGCAGGGATCTGGAAGCAGAAGCTATGGAGGGATGCAACTGCCTAGCTTGCTCTGCTCTGGCTCAGTTTGCTTTCTTATGTACCACAGATGGTGCACACATGGCCAGGATCTCCACATCTATTATTCATTAAAAGAAAAAAAAGCTTCAAGATGGGCTTGCAGCCCAGTGTCATGGAGGATTTTCCCAATTGAGGTTCCCCATTCCCAGAAAACACAACTTATGTCAAAGTTCACACACACACACACACACACACACACACACACACACACACACACAGAGAGAGAGAGAGAGAGAGAGAGAGAGAGGAGAGAGGGGAGGGGAGGGGGATAGGGAAAGGGAGAAGGAGGAGGGACAGGACAGGAGAGGTAGAGGAATAGGAGAGGGACAGAAGCAGGGTTTTCCTAAACCTGAATTCAATAAATAACACATTTTCATGTGTCTATTAAAATAACTAATTAGGGTTTTGACAGAAGTAGAGGAACACAGGTCACAGAGCCTCAGACATTCTGTTTTGGACAGGTGCTGTGCTTCAAAGCAATGGGTGATAAAGGGGAAGAGGGTGGAGTTTGACAAGGCAGTGGTACCAGGGAATGTCGATTTCTGATATTTAACCTCAAGATCATTTTTCTATGGAGACAAGAACTCAAAGCTTAGGGCACAGTTTTGAAGCCACTGATCTTAGGGTACTTTAGATATGCAGAGAACAGAGATGATCATCTACCTGTCTGTTTTGTTTATTAAGATGCTGAGCTGTCAGAAACATTGTCTCTGCTGCTTCCACCAACAGTAGTGAAAGATTCAGCCAGAGCATATTTCTCTGTGATGGGTGAGTCAATCCATCCCTGGGGGACTTGGAACAATCTTCACTACCACTGCCCTGCCCTGCCCCCACCATGATTTCAAATAGAGCTTCCGAACTACAACCCTTGATCTCTTTCACAGCCTTCTTCTGACTTGATCCCTTCAATACACACTGGGATCCAGCACATGTCACCCATTCAACTCCTTCACATCACTGAGAAGGGATTCTATTAAAGACATTACTTTGTTCCTAAAGATAATGGCTATTCTGATGTCCCACCCTCTCAATTCCAGGTGATATCTTGAGTTCAGCCATAAAAAACACACAAAATCTTATCCAAATGCCCTATGGCTGTGGAGAGCAGAACATGGTCCTTTTTGCTCCGAACATCTATGTTCTGAAATATCTGAATGAAACTCAACAGCTGACAGAGAAGATCAAGTCCAAGGCCCTTGGTTACCTCAGAGCTGGTCAGTAAGGCTCAGAAACTCTGCCTTGTTCTTGTAAACATTCTCTCTACAAATGGGCTTAGCATTGGATGGGAGAGCTGAGTAGTGTTCTTGGTCAGTCCTATAAGCCAGGGTATGTGAGGGTATCTCTGACTTCAGATTTACAACCTGCAAGTCTCTGCCGTAATCGTTTCCTTAGAACACACCCAAAGCATTCTCTTCCAGGTTATCAGAGAGAACTGAACTACAAACACAAAGATGGCTCCTACAGTGCCTTTGGGGATCACTATGGCCAGGATCAAGGAAACACTTGGTAAGAGGAGTCCACTGTGTACCTGGCCTTGTTCAACTCTTTTTCCTCACGCCAGATCTACATGCATCTAATTTCATTGAAATCTAGCGGATGCCTGGGCCTGAGAGGAACATGTTTGAGGTAGTGCAAATCATGAATTGAAGAACTAAGATTCCTTTGAGCCTTTGACTCTGCACCATGTGCTTTAATGGCTTTGGTAAGCTGGCTTTTTCATTTCTTTCGATCGTTCATCAGTACATGCCTGGCTATATTTTACTGAACTTTCAAAGATGCTCATAACTGAGACTTGAAAAACTCTTGCCAGTCTTCATGTAACCTTACATTACATAAGAATGTATTATTGATGACTAGAGAGGTGGCTCAGCGGTTAAGAGCACTGTCTACTCTTCCAGAAGCCCTGAGTTCAATTCCCAGTAACCAACCATATGGTGGCTCACAACCATCTGTAATGGAACCCGATGCCCTATTCTGGTATGTCTGAAGACAGTGACAGTGTGCTCACATGAAATAATAAATCTTTTTTAAAAAATTACTCATTTAAAAACAAAACAAAAAACCAGAACAGAACAAAAGGACAGTGTTAGTGAGATAAAACACACAGACAACCAACCAACAGGTGACAAAGGAAAAAGTGACTGGGAGATAAACCAAGAAAAGGACCTAATTTTTTGAGGCAGAAAACATATGCCTTTGGCTTTTAGGAAAGGAGATTCCTCTTTCTACAAAAGGAAATATAGGGAGTGAGGGGAAGCCTAGGATAAGCATGCAGATGTGTTAGAGAAACACCAGAGGGGGGAATATAGGAGCAACGAGAAAGAAGGAAGGAAGCACCTGAAACCACACCTAGTGCGTCTCCATCCAAGTGGACCATGGAACTTTAGACTACTTGGGAGTAGCCAGAGACACTGTCCAGCTGTCCTGCTCAGAGACACTTAGACTGATTGCTCATGAGTGTGAACCTGGCCCCTGGAAACCCATGTGTGGAGATGCTGCCTCAGAACAAAGGCTTCATCTCCACACTCTCCCTCCCCCATCAGGCTCACAGCCTTTGTGCTCAAGTCTTTTGCCCAAGCTCGAGCCTTCATCTTCATCGACGAATCACACATCACCGACACCTTCACCTGGCTCTCCAAGCAGCAGAAGGACAGTGGCTGCTTCAGGAGCTCCGGATCACTGCTCAACAATGCCATGAAGGTGATCTTTTCTGAAGTGCTTATAAGCATGGTGACCTAGTAACTCCTCAAGGTCAAGTCCTACTACTTATCATGGGGAGGAATAATCCTATAGGTTGGGATGTATTTTCTCATAATGGGGATGTAAATGGGGACTTCCATTGAATACCTGGATTGGCCATGAGCGGGGAAGACTTCTTGCTTGCTGTATTTTTTGCTGACTACACTCGTTTGTTGTTTGCAGGGGGGAGTCGATGATGAAATCACCCTCTCTGCCTATATAACCATGGCCCTTCTGGAAAGTTCACTCCCAGACACAGTAGGTGCCACATTGCTTTCCAGCATTCAAACTGGTGTAAAGTCTGTGGCTTTCTATCCTTTCTGAAGCCAAGAGGAAGCTTTTATTTTTATTATTTTTTACAATGCTTTGCACTTGTCAGATTTCATTAATAAGCATCCACTTGCTCAACAAAATCCTGGATATGTTACAAAAATCAACCTGAAATCACAGCCTCTGGTACTGTCCCTGTTCATCTGTATCTTAAATGAAACATAGTTTATAAAAAGGAATGGCTCCCAAAACATAGAGAGGTAGACAGATAATCAACGACAGGAAGAAGATAGGAAAGAAAGAATGGAAGAAGGAAAGGTAGGGAGAAAGGAAGGGATGGAGAGAGAGGGAAGGAGAAAGGGAGGGAGGAAGGAAGAAGAGGAGGTAGGTAGTGGGAAGGTGAGAGAGGAAGAAAGAATAGAGAGGAAGAAGGGAGGAAGGGAAGGGGAGAGTGGAGAGAGGGGGTGTAGAGCAAATAAGGGAGGAAGGAAAGGGAAAAGGAAGGGAGGGACAGAGGAAGAGTGGGGAGGTGGAAGGAAGGGAGGAGAGGAGTGGGAGGGGATGGGAGGAGAGAAGAGGGAGGATTGATTTGAAAACTGTAAACATAGTAGCCTCCATATTTGTCCCAGGATCTGCTAGGACACTTTTTTTCCCCAAATAGCTCATTTTACCTTGTTCTGCCAACAGGATCCTGTTGTCTCCAAAGCCCTGAGCTGCCTAGAGTCATCTTGGGAGAACATAGAGCAAGGAGGAAATGGCAGCTTTGTGTACACCAAGGCACTGATGGCCTACACTTTCGCTCTGGCAGGGAACCAGGAGAAGAGAAACGAAATCCTGAAATCCCTTGATAAGGAAGCTATAAGGGAAGGTAAGAATGTGTGTTCTCGAGTTTATCTCCATCCAGCCCCCCTGAAGGAAAACAGGGTAGCATATGGAGAGTGGAAATAGCATTACATTTTAGTCCCAGCTCTGTGCCACGCTGAAGTTTCTCCTTGATTGCCCTATTTCAAAATGAGTCTTCCTTCTCTACAAAAGCCTTCTGTTTGGCATTTGCTGATAGGGTGACCAAAACCAACAATTGTAATATCACAGTAGAATGCACACAGGTCTAACTATGTTACAATGGTGAACATAGTGAAAGCTTAGCATTTCTCTCTGCTACCTGCATTCCTATCTGGAGCAACAAAGACTGTGAAGAACACACAGAGGAATGATGCTTTGAGATTTTGCTATTTCAACTGAAACTCTGAACCCATTGGCAAACTTTAATAAGTCATTTGGTTTGAACGCTGAAAAAGTGACCCTTTGTTGGGTGTGAGGGAGTTAATGAGTAAAAGAGTCCTGTCTGCTATTGATTCTTCAACAGCTGTGCTAGAGAACCATTGAGTACTTAATTTAGTTAACAACACAATATTTCTGTCCATGGTCTTTCTCAATCACAACCGTCCCCACCACCTGCAGATTTTTACTGCAAATTAGTAAACCTGGGTGTATTGTGAGTGAAAACTTTAAAACCTTCTACAAACATTTACTGTTCTTTCTTTCTACATATAATCCTATACTCAATCACCACTCGGAATTTTAATTTTTTTCCTCTATTTTTACCCTAAGACAACTCCATCCACTGGGAAAGACCTCAGAACCCGATGAAACCAGAGCAATATCTATACACACCCCAGGCTTCCTCTGCTGAAGTAGAGATGAGTGCCTATGTCGTCTTAGCTCGCCTCACTGCCCAGCCAGCCCCGTCCCCTGAGGACCTGGCTTTGTCATTGGGCACCATCAAGTGGCTCACAAAGCAGCAGAATTCCCATGGCGGCTTCTCCTCCACACAGGTCAGTGGTTTTCCTTCAGAATCCACATGGGGTTAGGGGATTTGAACAAGAGACACAGGAACCATAAAAAGGTGAAGAGAAGAGAACAAGGAAATGTTACTCGTGGATATTTTGTGTGTGTAGGAAGTGAGGTAATGATAGAATTCCACAATAAATTGCCCTCGTTCCTGTTCCCAGACACAGGAGTTCTCTTGATACCAGGATTAGTGAAACAGGCCTATGTTTCTGAGAACTTCCTAACCCAGATCCAATTCTTAATATAAAACAATGGCCAAAATCCTGGAATATCCAGAATCCTAGGCATAGCTCCCTCACCCTAGACATAGCTCCTTCACCCTAGAACAGCATAGGGAGACCCAAGACCAAACCGACATGTCTGCTGCCCTACTGACCTTAGGTCAGCTCTTTCCCTTCTCCTGATAGGCTCTCCTAATCTTATGTGGGATAGATCACTCTCGGCTTCTCTGCAAGCTGGCAGGAGGTTCTGCTACCTCTTGACACTTGGGAACCACCAGGGCTGTCCTGAGGTAATAACATCTCCACCTCCAAACACATCTGCCACAACGACTATAATTCATGCTCCAGTTATTCTGGCACCATGGCAGAGGTCATAGTGAGATGGCAGGGTCCTCTAAAGGACAAGTACAGTGTATTGAAAAGAAACCTTCTGTGATGCTAGCCACCCTGCTCTGCGGTTCAGTTCTTTTCCTCTTTCCTTTCACTAGACATCCCTGTTGTGATCGTAAAGTCCTTGCTGCAAGTTTCTGCTCTCTTGCTGGGCTCTGTTCTCAGGTTAGCAGCTGAAGTTCTCTTAGGATAAGAAAGGGTCACGTGAGAACGATCCTTTCTGGACCATGGAGGTCACTCGAACAGAGTATGCCACTGAGGAGCAAGGCAGTGAAGGACAACACTAGACCATAGTTTTTTCTATGTGATAAGTCTGAACCAGGACAGGCACTTGGCCATGGGTCCTTGATTCCTCAAGAAGTGCAGAAGGAAGTTTGCCAATGAGAGCAAGGATGTGGTTTTGTGGAGAGATGGAGATGATCACCATGGGTGTTGGGGACAAAGGAGAAAAACAATGAATGCTGGGAGGATAATCTAATCTATTTCCTCTGGCTAGGGAGGATTTGCATATGACAGGATACTCTAAGGGGTAAGCAATTGTGGAGTTTTTTGACCCTCAAATGTTTCTATATTAAAGCCTGAAATAAAGTCTAGAGCTCAAGTAATTAGAGACAGAAGATTCATGACAATTTGTCACAGCTAGAGCAAACTTTGGGAAGAGCTCAAGGCCTTCCAAATGGACGCTATCCTGAACGTTATCATTCATTCTTGTCAGGACACTGTGGTGGCCCTTGATGCTCTGTCCAAATATGGAGCAGCTACTTTTTCCAAAAGCCAGAAAACTCCTTCGGTGACCGTCCAATCTTCAGGGTCATTTTCCCAAAAGTTCCAAGTGGACAAGAGTAATCGCCTGTTACTGCAGCAGGTCTCATTACCAGACATTCCTGGGAACTATACCATCAGTGTGTCAGGGGAAGGATGTGTGTATGCTCAGGTAAGATGCTGGGAAGTTGTGGGTATGCGGCTGTGAGCCTCCTTCCCCTAAATGGAAGGTCTGACTTTGCACACATTATGCTCACATTGGGGAAAATTGATCCAAGGACACAGTGCAATGGAGGTGACATATTTCTGTTCACTACTTATCAGACCACGCTGAGATACAATGTGCCCTTGGAGAAGCAGCAGCCTGCATTTGCTGTAACGGTGCAGACAGTACCCCTGACTTGTAACAACCCCAAAGGCCAGAACAGCTTCCAGATCTCACTAGAAATCAGGTATGAGATAGGCATGTGTGTCTGTCTCTGTATGAGCATCTATCTCTGTCTCTGTCTCTCAGCTACTATAGGGCTGTCTTCCTCACACTCTTCATGGATCGGGTTCAAAGATACCCAAAGTGGGTCTCTTTATTAACATTTTGCTTTGCCTGTTAAAATAAATGAATGAAAATACTGTGCTTCAACAAAGTGAACAATGGGGAATTGTAAAATTATAATTTCTAATTAGTCTGCATTTAGGGTTCCTTTCTAGTCCACTACTGTAGTAAAATAATACATCATTCTTTTTCAGGAGCCCTTAACATGGTTTATTCTTCCTCACCAACAAAGAATAGCCTTCCTGGTCTTTCATAATTTCATTTTTCTAGATGGAGAGAGATAGTCGTTTCCTCTGACACTCATCAACAGCTTTGTACAAAATATAACCATCAATGAGGTCCAACTGCAGAAACAAAAGGGATCTTGTATGGAGAGAATACATTCATAGTTACACTTATTATACATATGGGCATGTGTGTGCATGTGTGTGTGTGTGCGCGTGTGTGTTGGTGTGCACATGTGCATGTACATGCGCCTGTGTGTATGTGTGCACCAGTGTGTGCCTGTGCATTTGTATTTTCATGTGTGACCGTGTGTGTGTGTGTGTGTGTGTGTGTGTGTGTGTATGTGTCTGCATGAGCACATACGAGCACATGTGCATGTGACAAAGGACAATATCAGCCCTCAACCATCAGCCCTCAGGTTCCATACATACTTGTTTATGACATTAGGTCTCTTACTAGCTAAGCAGACTGCTGACTTACCAGCATGCCTGGAAGACCCAGCCATTAATGCACTCTGCACATGATAGTCTTATGCAATCTATTCTCAGAACTACTTATGTTGACGATAAAGGTCATATATTTTAAGATATGGAAAATATCACACAGGCTATATCAGGAATTACTGCTGGACCTCAAAGAAGGCAGGATTCAGACTATTAAAATGACTCCTCCTGTGCACTTCTTTGGTCTGTAGTTACACGGGGAGCCGTCCAGCCTCCAACATGGTGATTGCTGATGTGAAGATGCTCTCTGGTTTCATCCCATTGAAACCAACAGTGAAGAAGGTAGGCAGAGACGAGATGTTTGTGTTCCCTGTATCCTCAGACTAGGAGCCTACCAATACCATCATGATTACGTCAACCCATGTCAAAGCAGGTAGCGCTAATTTAACACACTTGGGTTTGTTAAAATGCTGGTGTAGGTATGGACTGTGATAGCAGCCAGCACAGGAAACGTAAGAAAGGTGTCTGAGTTCACTGAGGCCACAATCTATCTAATGATAACTTTTAAAGGGTGATGAACCTGGTCAATAATGATTCATGGGAAAATGATAAATGGCAAAATTGCAGGTGTAGTTTCAGATGTTTTAAGAACTATGAAAATTAACAACAAGCTTAGATCATTAACAGAGCACAGGCAATATGGGGTAAGAACTGCCAGATGGGTGACTACTTTTAATGTTCGAACAAAAGTCAAAAAAGCCTATTACTCAGTGAGTTCATATTCAGTCAGGCCTTTAGTAGAGTAGCAGTCACAATTTCTAAATATATTTTCATTCTTACTGAAAAAGATTTTTCTCATCTATTTAAGTGAATTCAATAACATCGCCTTTTTATCATCCACTACCCCACAGTTCATTTACCTCTCTCACCCCCCAAGGCCTTGGCTATTGCAGTAACTCGTTGTTTTCTCTCATTTTCAGCTTGAAAGATTAGAGCACATAAGCAGAACAGAAGTGACCACCACCAACGTCCTGTTATATTTGGACCAGGTACGATTCCTTCCTTCCTCCCTAGACCTGCTGAGACGGCAGTCCTTGATCTATGTGGGTCAGGTGAGGGTCCTTCCCGCCTTCCTATACATGCCCGGGTGGGCAATCTTTCTTGGTGAGTCTATGTGGGAGGCACATAGCAGAAGAGAAGTAATTCTAAAGGAATTAACAATTGTAATTAGAATTAGAGGCATGTTCCCTCTTACTAGATGATGCTGTGAGTTCTTTCTCTCTGGCCTGGAGACCTGATTCAGCAGTTAAGGGCACTTACGGCTCTTACAGAAGATCAGAATTCAGTTCCCTGAAGCCAACCCAATTCACAACTCCCTATAACTCCAGTTCCAGGGAATCTGATTCCTCCTTCTGGGCTCCATCAGTACACACACACACACACACACACACACACACACACACACACAGAGAGAGAACAACAGTAGTAGTAGTAGTAGTAGTAGTAGTAGTAGTAGTAGTAGTAGTAGTAGTAGTAGTAGTAGTAGAACAAATCTTTAAGTCTTGTTTCCTCATTAGGGACTTAGCACTGGGACTTAGCATTTGGCAAGTCAAAGGGTTAACCCTCACAATGAACAAAGTCAAATATCATACATTAAGGAGGAATATGAATTTTTGGAATGGTTTAATAGGCTGGAAAAGCTTCACATAGTCCCAGGAACCTTTACTTCAGTCCACCTACCCCCGTCCCCACTCTAAAATCCTTATCAACATATCAGCATCCACCTAGGTGGGCAGTTAAGGAACACAGTGACTGTGAGAGTAAACACTACCCAACACATAACTCAGTCAGGCTGAAGAAAAACACTGGCCCCTTTTGTGAGTCTGGATCATTTTTCTCTCTTTCCCAGGTAACCAATCAGACACTGTCCTTCTCCTTCATCATTCAACAAGACATCCCGGTAAAGAACCTGCAGCCTGCCATTGTGAAAGTGTATGACTACTATGAGACCGGTGAGCAAGAGATGACCCTAAAGAAACTTGTTGTTTTGGTTTTTTGTTTACACACACTCTCTCTACATAACCCAGGCTGGCCCAAATTCTTAGTCCTCTTGACTCAACCTCCCAAATGCTAATATTACAGACATATGCAATCACACCCACTAGTAAAAACAATTGTTTTTCACACCCTGACATATTATGTAGGCTAGACAACCATTTATAAAATTTCAGTTTATTGAGCCACTCATGACTTGTTCCTGTTTGTCCAGGCAACCATGTGGGACCAAACATGCCCAAGTAACCCAAGAGACCAAACACTTTACAAAGTGGGGTCTAAATGTTGAAAGACACACAAATCTTAGAAATACAGCAATGGAAAGTGGAAGAATTGTACAAATAATTAGAATGGTAATAGAAAGGAGAGAGGGAATTGGAGCCCGTGTGCTCAGTGGTGATCAAAGAAAGAGCACAATGCCAGAGCTGGGGAATTAAATGGAAGACTTTCTGTCAAGGGAAGAGATATAGACCAAACATTTCAGACTAGAAGAATTCAAGAAATAGCGAAGGAAAACAGAAACATAGAATGCAATCTGAAAGGATTTATGTCTGCAAGGATTGCAGCTAGTACTCTGCTCAAACACTGTGGGAGAAGTGTTTGATTTTCTCCACAGGGTAAATTACTCCAATGTTGTTGTATTTGTTTGTTTATTTTGTGAGAGGTAGGCACATCACGTTGCCTGTGGAGATCAGCTGGCCATTTTGCTGAAATGGGCTCTCTACTGCCATGCACATCCCGAAGGCTGAACTCACTAAGGTCATCAGGCTTGGCAGCAAACACCTTTGCCCACTGAGTCATTTGCCAACCCAGGATAAAAATGTCAACCAGTGGCTTCAAGGGGCGAAATTCCCTCCTTTGGTTTGCCTGATATCCCCAGAGAGATGACTTTTTAGCAATCATTCAGGTCCTGATGGAGGAAAATGGTCAATCCAACACATCACCTACCCTCCACACACCCCTCCCTCAAGACCCACCTCCCTCAACACACCTCTTCCTCCACACACCCCTCCCTCCACACACCCCTCCCTCCACACACTCCTTTCTCAAAACTCCCATTCTCAGGTTCTAACCCCATGTCTTTCAGATGAAGTGACTTTTGCTGAATACAGCAGCCCCTGCAGCTCAGGTAAGCACCTAGCACTCCTCGCACATGCTTTCCTTTGATCTCCTTCCTCTCAAAACTACCCTGAACTTTTGTTAGATGAGCTCAGACAATTCTCACTGAGCATAAATGCAGGAATGTGCACCTTTGGATTGTCCACTAACCCTGGGAGACTCCTGTAACTTCTTTAGTAATATGTATAGTAGTTTATGGTAGAATATATGATGGATCCCATTCTCCTCCATGGCCACAATGCTTTCCACCAGAGAACCTTGTTGCCTGTACCCAGTGACATTATGCTCATCACATGCTGTTTTCTTCTCCCCATACACAGACGACCAAAATGTTTGAAACTCAAATCTGTGGACAAGGCATTGCTGGAATCCCCAGACCAGGGAACCTTTAAGAAGGTGATTTGTGTTTGTCTCTGAAATACAAATACTGAACAAGCTTGATAAATAAATACATAATTCTAGCAAGTTTCTATCTGTGATTATTTCTCCACTTAATCCAAATTTACTCCATACTCAGTGTTTTGCCCTATACTCCACATTTTGGATGAACAGAGATGACATCTAAACAGAAGCACACATATTGTGAACATGGGGAACACTTTACAACTGCTTCAATAAAACAGAGCTCCGGACATGGATAACCCCTGTGGCAACCTTCCCTCCATAGGAAAATCACCATGGATGTATTAGTGACACAGGATTACACTGCAAGCACAAAATGGGGATTCCAGCTTGCATTCAGAGCATTTCTGGAGGATGAGGCAGGAGAGTCACAAATTCAAGAGTGACCCATGCTCCTTTTGCAAGTGCCAAGTGAGCTGGACTTCATAACAAGATCATTTCTCAAAAAATCCAAAGGCAGGGAATATGGTTTGATGGTAAAAAAATACCCGACCACTTTCAAATCTGTGGATTCAATTTCTAACACAGAAGGAAAGCAGGAGATATAATACATCCTGGGAAAAACACTTTTTACAAAGACAAAAAAAGAGGCTTTTAGTGTCAGGAAAATGGCTATCCTGAGTGACGGGCAGGGAGCCATGTTGAAGACCACAGTGATAAATCTATTCAGTTGTGTAAAGGAGGGCATAGAGATTGAATAAGAAATTTTTCCAACAGGCTCAGGTGTTTGAGAAACTGGTTGGTCTCAAGCTGGTGCTGTTCTGCAAGGGTGTAAAAACCTTTGAAATATAGGTCAAAACTGGCAGTAGGGATGAAGCTTAAGAATTCTAGACCAGCCAAGTTCTGTTTGCTTCTTGACCTCTGGTGTATGAGGAATCCATTTCACAAGTTTTGCATCCTTGAACCTAAACATTCCAAGCCACTAGGCGGCCCCACCAGAGCAGGCTGGTATCCTCTGGACCTGGGAACCATCAGCTGATGACCAGGTGTTCATACACAGGAGCCTCTGGAAATATTTGAGATTCAGACCCTAACAGTCAGTTATTCTGTTGCTCTGGAGTCTGTGGCAAAGCAGCATGTCACAGGCTGAGGGTCAAACCTTGAACACAAATACCCACCTGTAAAGGCCATAGTTGTTGATGTGACCTTTTTCGAGGTGATGGGAACTTGAAGAACTGGATGGTGTCCTCACAGTGCTAGTGAGACCTGGCTACTCCTCACTGGCTTGCTGTTTTGCTTTGGGGGCCATGAGGTAAGAACTTGATTTAGCTTTGCTTTGGGTTGTGTGTCCTGTAGCTTCTCTGTCCCCTCAGCACAGAACCTAAAGGGGCAGGGATAATCAGTGGATCAAGATGAAACTTTCCCTTTCTAAGTGGATTGTGGCAGATGCATGCTCCAGTAAACAAAAGGCTGTCCTAGCAGAAGCAAGACGATAGGGTTTATTCATGTCACCATGAGACTGAAGAAATCTGTTGAGGCTAAGGGTCTTTATCACAGTAGTGTAATCACAGGTGGCTTTGGAGGGCACTGTGGTGGGAAGGGTACAACAGATCTGTCTCCTGGAAACTGTGGCAGACTGGTTATGAATATATTCAACCTCTTTAGAAAATTTGTTATTTAACTTTTAGGGAAAGCCAAAATTATTTCAGTCAATAGAATAAGTCTCCTAAAAGATTTTAACAGTGGAACTTTTCTGAAGATTAGGCTGAGCTTCCTGTGCAAAAAATTTTTAGACTCCATTTAGGTAAGGAAACAGGATGGAAAATGTGTTTCCAGAGTCAATGTGTATCTTTTTTTTAATTATTACTAATCATTTTGTTCATTTATACTTCAAGTGACACGTGCTAGATGCGTGTGTCAAGGTTTGTGTGTTGCTGTTTGTTATTTACTGTGTGTTCCCTATGTGTTTTCCTGTCCTGCTCAGAAGTAGCTGAAAAACTCCTGCTCCTGACCCCATGTACAGGAAGGACTCAAGTTTTACATTGGATTTTGCTTTTATTCGAGGTAGGTATATACTTCAAAATAGTAGTTAAAAATCTAGCACAGTAAATGTAGTTCTGCCATGAAAATATAACAAACATAAGTAGACAAATATATAATTAGCATTGTGTAGATAATAATTAGATAATAGCTAAATAAAGTTCCAGACACGTTTGTGTCGAGATTACCACATGGTGGCAGCAAAAGTCAAGAATATAAGTACTGCCATATTTTTAAAACCATTTGAAAAATAAGAAATTGGGAAAATACACCAATGGGTGGCCCATCACCACATGCAGACAGACAGCTCTAACTGGAGTCAGTGAATTAAAAAAGAGGAAGAAGAGAAAGAAGATGAAGTAGGGAGAGGAACATGGGGTGGGCAAGATGATCAAAGAATGAATAAATAAAATGGACAAAAGGAAGAGAGACACGGGAACAGAGAATAACTGTGGAAAATTAAAATGATAAAATATAAGAGAAACGTAATAGCACAATGTTCCATTCTCTTTGACCCACCAAAGCCACAGTCCCACCTTCCAAATCATTTCCATGTGGATTAAATTCCAGACTGGAGCAGTAGTCCAGCCCAGGGCACTGCTGGACAGGAGTCGGCTCCAGAGCTTCAGGAAATGATCCTCCGTACTCTGTGGCTTTTGGTGATGAGTGGATCTGCTGAAGTGTAAAACTGATTAAACTTCATACTAGGTCTCTGGGCTTTTCTTAGAAAGACACTAATTATGAGGGTGAAAGCTCCACCCTCACAATCTAATAATTTCCCAAAGGTCCCCTTCTCTGAATAGCACCATATTGGGAATCAGGACTTGCAGATGTTGAAGGGTTAGGACCATTGAGTCCATGACAACTCTGTTATCACAATCAACAGCAGGGTCAACGTGACAGAATGAATAGTGTGACTCACACAGACCCACAATACTGAGCTGGCTAATTCAGACCACAGCCACAAATAAAGCAGATGAGCCTACTGACTCCTCTCACTTGATCTATATAAACAGAAAACTTCCAAGTCAAATATCTAAAATTGTAGACTGAATTAGAAAAGCATCAAAGCCAATTCCCAGACTTGAGCCAGTTTACGTGGAAGGGAGGTTGGCCTCTACTAGGAGAAACATCCTCACTCCCTGGCACCAAACATACACAGTCATGCTTTCTTCCCTAAAAGGACCTTGGACTTTGATCAGGGTAGGTGCATACTGAAAAGAAAGCAGTAATTAGATCCTTAGAGAATAACTGGACACCAACTTTAGCATTAACTGGACATTAATTCCAGTAGACAGAAAACATCACTGTAGCACTCTAGTCAATGTAAAGGTTAATGGGGATGTGGGGATGGGATAACGGGAATTACTTTAAAAGATTAAACTCCAGTAACCAGAAAGTGTAGAGGAAATAACAAATTTATAATCATGTACATGACTGATAAAGTATATCCATGTGGGTGTTCATATTGAATCTGAGTCCTTTACAAGAGAAACAAGTGCTCTTAACCCCTGAGCCACCTCTCCAGGCCAAATTGTTGCACTGTGAATAAGTTTTAAGATAAACAATTTGCCTGGGTCTATCACACATAAACAAAGAAATTATAACGCACATGTTCAAACATGCACACGCAGGCACACGCATACACATGCATGCACATGCACACACCCTATCACCCAGTGCTGTTCTGCCAATAAAGAGGAAAGAGGAATACGGTGACTTGCAGGAAGATGGGGAAAACTGACGGTCATGGTGGAGAGTGCAGTAAGCCAGATGCCGAACCACACGTGTGCTGTGATTCTTCTCTCATGTGGAAGAGGAAGAGACATCCATCGTGGGTCAAAAGCAGGAGACAGAGTCTGAGGGCCTGAAAGAGAGGCTATGCAGATGAAGCCCCTTCCCCTAGTCCTTCCCAGATTATATGCTCTAACTCTCTCTGGCCATCAATACCCTTAAGTCAACTGTGCAGTTAGGGAAGAAATGAACAAAACTACCCTGAAGTCAACTGTGCAGGTGGGGAAGAATTGGACACCACTGGTTGGAAGGGGTGACTGAATATTCAAGTGATTCCCATGAGTGTTCCTGACTCTTGTTCCTATGAGGGAAGTTATCCAGTCAGGAAATCTTTCTAGGATCCTCTTTTACAAGCAAGCACAGTTGAACTCCTGAAGATGGTGACTATAGTTGTCTGGGAGGATAGTTCTGTACTCTGTGTGTGTGTGTGTGTGTGTGTGTGTGTGTGTGTGTGTGTGTGTGTGTGTGTGTGTGCAGTGCCTGCAGAAGGCAGAAGAGGACATCAGATTCCTTGAGTAGAAGTTGTAAGTCGTGAGCTTCCTAATGTAGATACTTTGAACTGAACGTATGTTCTCTGTAAGAATTGTCTCAACTCTTAATGGTTGAGTCTTTCTCCAGCCCTCTAGTAGGTTGTTCTTGTTTGTTTTGAGGATTTTTATTAATTCAACTTGTTTATAGACAAATCCACACATGTTCACTATGCTTGGTAACCAATGTTTATCCTTGACTCTTCGTCTCCAGACCTTTATGTTTAGTTCTCAGGGAATGGAACCCATCTTTAGGGAAGATGTACTTGATAACCTGCTGACCTCTCTGCTATCACAGTGAGAGGCTATAGAAGACTCTAGGACTTCACCTGTAGAGACCACCTTCATGGTCACATGAAACCTGCAAGCAAGTTTCTATGTGGTCACACCTTATGCTTTATTGTGTCCTTGGAATTGGAATGATGATTGTCTGGGAACCTAGGGTGGGAATGATTGTGGCCTGGAAACTCGTCTCCAAATTGTACTGTGTTTAAATATGTTGGCTATAAACCACCTGGTGTTAGACTACTGGAGTTTGATCTGGCCTAACAAAGTCAAGCTGACCCAAGATGTCATTCTAACCTCTTCGCTGCTGTACACTTCCCTGCCTGCCATGCTGCCATAACACTGGCAGGGACCCTTGTAACACATGAGAAAACTGATACCTGCAAGCTGTACTCTGACCTCCATATATATACATATATACATACACACATATACACACACACATGCATGTCTCGCACACAAACACACACATTTTATATATATATATACATATACATACACACACACACAAACACACACACACACACACACACATATATATATATATATATATATATATATATATATATATATATATCATAGTGTGATTTCACAAGCAAATGTAAAACACAAACCTGTTTGGTCAAAGCTGCATGTTCCACAGGAACTAGCTCTGGGCACACCACTGTGGCTCAGCTCTACTCTGGAATGTCCTTCCTGCTATGTCTGTCTCTCACTGGAACATGCATCAAGATTGCTCCCTAGTAAGAAGCAGGGGAGGTGGGGACAAGTGCCCTGTATCACCTGTACACATCTCAGGAGTCACATCATTATACATGAATCTAGGTGGTATCATAAAGGGCATTTGTGGAGTAGATTTACTAATCATTTCCCTAAAAAGTGACCCAAAGAGACACAGTCTGGGTGGCCTGACTCTATCACTTGGAAAATCCATAAATTAAAGGAAAGTTTGGATTTTTCTGCTTCAAAACAATGAAGGCTGCCTTTTCCTTTAGCATTCTTCTCAAATATTTGTCTGTGGCCATGTTAAGTTCATGCCTGTTGGTGTCAGTTCCTCCCTAATGTCATAGCTGCTTAGCTCAACCTCACGGGAGCAGAGATTAATACCTATAACAAGTGTGATTATACAGTGCATTCCTTTCCATTTTGTCTCATGTGTGTCTGCACATGAACAAATGGCACGCATTGCTTCACATGTCGATAAGGCATGCATGCATTCACTGTTTCCTGATTGTGGAGGTCATTTGACCATCTGCTTTACTCTCCTGCTGCCTTGATTTCCCCACCATAATGTGCTGGACTCTTGAGATGTGACTCAGAAGACACCATTTTTCCTGTTAAGTTGCTCTTACCCAGGTTGTTCCTTTGAATCATGAAATAGAACAGGCATCACAAGATCTTCGGGTCCATGACAAGTTCCTGAGTTCTTTGTGAGTTGGGAGGAAAAAACAATGATTCTCATTTGCAGACTGAAGACTCTCGAAGCCTAGAAACAAGACCACTACAGACACAAAAACTCCAAGAAGAATTTGTCTCCTGTCACATCTCAAGAGTGCATCACATCATTTGGCTAGAGACTCACCAGAGTGTAATACCAGGAACCTCTGATAGCCATGGCAGGGAACAGACAACTGCAGGTACAAAGGCATGGGAGCCATTGGTGTACATGCTAATGTACTGTGCCCTTAATGTGAAACAAAATGAACCCTGCTTCTACTGAATCTGTTGAGTATCTTGTAGGATTAATAAGAAAAGTAATATTCTTTAATCCCCCCAAAATAATATGGTCTTCCAGATATATAAAAGGAACCATTTATGGGCAGTTACAACAAGGTAGGGAAATTTACATCTACAGGTATTAGATGTACAGACAGCATCCTTAGACTCAGGCTTGGTGGAGTGGTTCTGATTCTGAGATACTTTCTTAGAGTGGTTTTTTTCATAGATAGGATATATCAGTTCAGATATCAAGGTTCAAAGTCTTAGTCATTGTTATATTGCTGTAAGAAACACCAAAACCAAGGCAACATTTATCAAGGAAAGCACTTAATCAGAACATCCCTACAGTTTCAGAGGTTTAACCTCTAATCTTCATGTTGTGGAACATGGTAGCACACAGGCCCATGCTTGAGCAGTAGGTGAATTCGACATCGTACCCATAGACAGAGAGCCAGAAGACCGGATCCTGGTATGGACTTTGGAAACCTCAAAGCCCCTCCCCAGTGGCATACATCTACCAACAATGAAGAGATCTCTGTATCTTTCGTAGTCTCTACAGTGTTTAAACGTCCAAAGTCTCTTTTGACATTCGAGGCAATCTCTTAACTGCCATCCATGTAAAATCAAAATCAAAAGGCACATTACATATTCCAAGAAACAATGACATAGAATATACATTACCATTCCAAAAAGAGGAAAGAGAGCCTAGTGAGGAAATACTGGACCATCCTCACCAAACTTGTAAAACTCCTATGAGGTAATAAATCAGTCCCTTTGCTTTTTAAACCCACATGTTGCTGTGTACCAGGGAGTGAGATAACCACTCTATTGGTGATGCAGGGGGAGAGAAACAGAGCCTCACTGCTGAGAGGCATAAAAGCAGTTTCTCACCCAGCTTCTCATCTCACACAAATGAGATGCCTCCCTTTAAAAACCATCCATCTAACTGGTTCTACATAACACACCTTCTATTTGGGTTTAAGACTGTTGGCTTGCTAATAAATTCATTTATTGGTAATTTTAATTAACTCTGTAATCTTTTTCCCAATGGATTTCATCTCTCTAACAGGTGTCTCTAGAAATATAGGCTTTACCTTCACAGTTTCATGCAATGGACTCTCTGAGCCTTCATGCAGGGCCACAACCCTTACACATGCCAAAGTGCAGAGGCTTTTCTTAGCAGGAGATTCTACAAATCCTTTCTTGTATCTTTGATTCTAAAGACAAAGCCATGTACTGATGTTGCCCAATTCTGCTGCTTAATCAGGCTGGAATTTGACCCCCTTTAAAATTACATCTGCCTCAGCTTTCTGTTGCTGATGCTGCTATTCACTGCTTAAGCTTGTCTACATTACCTTTCACACATTGGAAGCTTTCATTGGTGAGGTCTTGCCCTGATGTCATGATTCCATCTAGCATTGGCCTCTTCCTGACATTTTAATCTCCTTGAACACTGGACTTATCTCCATTACATTTACTGTTTCCATATTCTCTCAAACTCTTCATCTGTTATTTCTCCCCCACCCTACTTATCCCTCTTTATTGTATATCTGCATAAGAGTATCAGCTAGTAACTATGTCAATACTAAGTTCTCTTGAAATCTTGGCCAAGGCCACTAATCCAAAAGTTTTCAATTCAACCTCAGGTAAATTTTAGGACAAAGGCAGAAAGCAGCTTCATGCTTCACTAAAGTATCCCAAAAACAGTCTCTAGGGCTCTCACTAATATTTTTCCCACCTGAAACTTCTTGAGCTGGGCTACCATAGTTCAAATCACACACAGCACTGCCTCCCTTGTTCTTCTAGGATGGCCCAGTTAGTCCCACTTAAAGCATCTGACTGCTATTCTAGCCCAGAGTCCCTAAATTTTCCATATTCATCCAACAAACAGCATGTCAGGCTTGTAACAGTAATACCCCAGACTCTGTTTTAGTCAATGTTCATTCACTGTGAAGAGACATCATGATTAAGACAACTCTTAGAAAGAAGGCTTTTGACCAGGGGTTTGTTTATCGTTCCAGAGGCTTAGTCCCTTATCAATGTGTTAGGTAGTATGGCAGGATGTAGGCAGGATCTAGAGCAGTAGTAGAGAGCTACTGAAGAATTAAAGTTTCATAGTTTCACAGATATGAGAAACAAAGTTGTAAAAGCAAGGTTTTGAGGAATACATCTGACGTCAGGTTGCCTAATGTTATAACAATGTTTTGGTCATCACAATATTGAGTCAGAAGACCAGGCTATTCTGACTGAGCTAAAGTTAAGACAAAGCAAAAATAACTGTTCTCAGATAGATCCCTCTCCCCTTGCCTGTGGTAAATCCCAATAACAACCACAAGATGTCATCCTGACCCTGTCCAACCAACCAGTTCCTCCCCCTTCTAAGGGACTTGTTAATTTAGCCCAAGGCCAGGTGTAGGGCTTGATGAGGAAAGTGACCAACTGAGCCAAGAATAGACCCTTGAGCAGGCCAACCCATACCTGACCAGATCCTTTGTCCTGTGTACCACCAATGAGAATAGGCCAGCTAACCCTGTTGCTGAAGTCTGCCCTCGGTAATGAATAAAAGTTGTGTGCTTTTTGGGTTTGGGGTTGCCTCTTCCCACGTGGATGAGCAACCCCATGTACGTGGATCATTAACTGTCTTGCCATTGCAGTGGTCTCTCAAGTTGTGTTCTGTGGGTTGTGCTCCTGAGTTAAGGCCAATTCGTGGGTCTTATGACATTTAGTGCATTGGCTGGGAACTGTGCTCCCCGACCACAATTGGAGAAGAGATTGGAGGTAAGCTCAAGCAAATCTGTGTCCGGTGTTGTATTACTTTCTGTTTTGTCTCTGTGTCATGTTTTCTCGAATTTATCTTGTGTTGTCTGCATCAACTGTCTGAAGGGTTAGAGTGCTTTCAGAGAGCGGTTAGAGTCCCCTCATGGGTGGTCTCAGGCCAGGTGAGACCAAAATATTTCTGAGTGGTTAGAGTCCCTTCAGAGAGGAATTAGAGTCCCCTTAGTGGCCGCTGTTGGTTCCATGAGGGGCTTATGGCTGTGAAAGGCAGACATGCTAGTTGTCACAGGCCACAAGCCCAGGAGGGAGGGAATCCCATTGGGAGGTAGAATCAGAAATGGTCCACCTCAACCCAGAGACAGCTAAGGATTCTCCAGGTACTGAAAGTATCAGACATTTGTAGAAATCGTGTATATGAGACCTTGTCTTGGTCTTGTTTGTCTTGTTTGTTTTCTGTGGTATTGTAGGGTCTTTTTGGCTTTGTTTCTTCTTTACACTTGGACTGATGACTGTGTTTGAAATCATGGACTGCTGATTGTGTTTGGGATCATGGAACTGCTTGTTTTGTTTGTCAAAGAGTTTTACTTGGTCCTCTTGGTGCATAACTTGGAAATAATTTGCTTGAGAGAAATTGTTTTCTGCCAGGAAGTTTTGTCTTTCTCTCTTGAGCCTCCTCCCCAAGGAGAAGAAGAGAGTGGCAGGTGTATAACCTGCTAGCAAGCGAGCTACAGTCTGTGCTCAGCAGAGGCCCAGCTTAGGCCCAACTGGTGAGAGAGGAGTTTCTAGGAGATGGGGCCGCCAGCGAGGATTGATGCTCTGACAGCAAAAGTGTAGCATGGATTTAGTGATTGTTTAAAGACTATTATGAGACTTTTGTCCCTGAAAAAATTCCAATCCCTGTGACCAGACCTTCAACACTTGCTCACAGAAGGAGAGCGTTCATTAAAATAATTTTCTTTGAGGGAGCCTGCCTCCCTCTCCTTATCTGCTGGTACAATTGCAAGAGAGGAGTCTGTTTCCAGCATTAAGTCACCTTCTGCTTCATGACGAGTGCCTCTTATCCTATCCCCGCAGCAGCCAGTTCCTTCCCTGTGGTCAAAATACCCCAGGTTGGGGGGGATGGGAGCCCCCAAAGGTCTAGAGAGAGTCTGCAACAGACTGAGAGGAACTTTGTTTTGCCAGTCAGAATTTGGAACAGGCTTTGACTATGTTTACCCTAGGATGATATCAGGAGAAAGTCTTGGCACGGGCTCTTCAGCTTACTCCAACTGAAGGATGTTGCAAAGGTCAAGATCAATGTTTTCTTTTCCATGTGCCTTTAACCAAGTGAGACAGCTTGGTGAAGGGCTGGGGGGGACTGCTACTGAAGTCTTGGAATTCAGGGTCATGGGAAGGGCTGTAGTTCTATTAAAGATCAGTACTCCAGTGTTAGCAATCTCTTTATTGGATGTAAGAGGCAGGAAGCCCAGCTCAACTGTGACTGATAGACCCAGGTGAACCAGTTATCCCTGACTATAGATTACTCTCTGATACCCAAGGCTTCAGTCAGATCACGTGCCCCTGGGCAAGCATCCCTTCAACACTCTAGAGGCACAAGTGCTTTTCTCTCCTGGTCTCTTGGCTCAAGGTCACCAGGCATGTCTGACACCCTGGAAGAAACTCCCCCTCCCACTAAATCTGGCTTTTCTTCCAAGCTCACCAAGGTGTTCCAGGGAGCAGATGAGCCATACAATTCTTTTCTTTCCACAAAAATATATTTAATAACTTGTTATATAAAATCAAACACAAAATTTTATCTATAATTCAAAGTCACTTCTAAAAAGGAGTCCTTATATTTAGGAAAAGAACTAAAATATATACATAGTCACAACATTTGTAAGCACAACCGAAGAGCTGTGATGAAACTCAAGAATTCTAGATTTACAGCTGGAAGTTCCATAAGTTTATCTGTAATCAAATGTTCGGCACTAATTATGAACAACTATTAAGCCCAAAGCAAGAAAAAATAGGAAGGAATGACCTGTTTCTAAACCTTTATGACAAATACTTCTCAAAGATAAAAAAGGCAATATGAAATTACTTAAGTGACCAAGATTCCTCATTGGATCCCTGACTGTCACTTTTGGCATGTAGCCCAGCCTGATGAAAGACAGTATTCCCCGTGGTCAGGAAGCCCGTGCTGTGTCTCACCAGAGCCTTGCTGACTGTACTCATGTGCTCTGGCTCAAAGGAAGGAAGGAAGCAGTATTAGCAACAGTTGCGCACTGACTGAGACGTGTATTTATTATATTCCTGTATCTCTGATTCTATTCCTGAAAGGCTTTATCTCTCTCCTTCAAAGGTGTCCCTCACATTAGGGAGGAGGTGGGAGTAGATGACCACACACACCATATACACCTTGGTCCCCATAAAGGCTCCACGCCCTGTTTTTATTTTGAACTATACCCGTGGCAGTGGTCACACCATCTCATTCCAGAAAACACCTGACGCCACAAGGAGCCGCTGTTCACAGTGTGCTCTTGTCTGCTTCCTTTTCGGAACAAGAAGGGTGTGTCCACTCCTATTTAATGTCGTTTATGACAGTCTCTTCCTGTACTCCTTTCCATTCACAGTCTCCAAAGCAGTTTCCTAACAGCATTTGGTAGTATATGCCATATTGGCTTTTTAAGTGATAAAACTTTCTTGGTTCAATAAAGAAAAAAATTGATAATATATGTAAAACTAGAGTTTTATAATTCCAAATCGCAAGTTGCCTTTATTAACCAAAGAACTTGTTTGCAGTCATTTATCTGAAAATATTATAAAGCTCTTACAAAACCTGGCTTGTGGTAAGTTAACTTAAAAACTTCTTGCCATGGTGCTGGGCAAACCACTGCTGCCTCTGCTTGAGGTTTTCCAGTTCAGTGACAAGAGCCTGTCTGTAGGCCTCATACAACTTAACAATGTGCTCCAGTTCCTTCATGGAGAGCAGCTTCAGCATTCCCTGGTACCTGTCCAGGTTAGCCAGCTGGAAGGGCTCCCGCTTCAGAATGTGGTTGTATTTCACAGGGGCTCGGGCAGAAACTGAAGCCAGTCAGGAATTTCTGCAGTATGGTAGGGGTTCGCAGGGACCAGGAGAGACTGATTTCTTTCTGTTTGCTGTGGCTGATACGTGATGGGTGGAGGTTGATCATACCGAGGCACACTGGGAGCACAGGGGTGCCTGTACTGAGCCCCTTTATTTGTGTGACCCACATAATAGGTTCCAAATTCTGAGGATTCCACTCGCCCCCTCCCAGGAGGAAGTCCTTCTCAAGAGGATGACTCCAATGAGTTATGTTTGTGTTATGAACTATGTAGTATTTTCTCCCTCTCATTGTCCAGTCCACAGACCAGCCAGGAGGAAGGGGTAAATCTTCAGATCCATGGTTAGTTAAATTTCCTAAAGATGTAGCAGTGACTTTCCCAATACCCGAAGTGTGCCTCCCCTGATTCTGTGGCATTCTTTGGAAGAGATCATGGTTGTATTCATAATATCTGTAGTCTTCTTGTGCATGATTCCCAAGTGGCCTTCTCTGACCATCAAAAAAGTTATTTGAATAAAAATATCGAGAACTAGAGTCTCCATTTTCAACATCAAAATTAACTTCTGTTAAAAATGTCTGATGAGCCATGTTCTCGAGGAACATCCGCTAGGCTCCTGACAAGGTAAGAAGACGGTGCAGACAGTCTGTTGCTTTTTCTTCTCATTACTTCATGAGGCATCCTTTGAACTTGAGTTCTCAGGAAACTCTGGTTTCTTGAAACTACGCCATCTCCAGAAGCTGAGAAAGTACTAGCACTTGAATCTGGGTCCATCTTGGAATTGTTGGACCGTGCCGAATGAATGAAGGCATGAGATTCCCCAGCAGGGGCAACGTCTCCTTCTCCATGTACTTGCCCTGCACCTCGGCTGGCTTAGACACCTCATTTTTGGTTTTCTTGTGGGACAGCATCCTCGCGGATGACGCCTGCCACCGCCCTGGCAGCCTCGCTAGGGCTGCGAGCTCGCTGCCCACCACAGCCTTGTGGGCAGCACCGCTTTCGCCTCGGGTCTCCGCCGCCCGCACCCACCCGCAGGCTCTGCTGCATGTTGGCAGCGCTAAGTGCACCCACAGCTGCTCACTCACAGGGCAGCTCCTGCCGGGAAGTCAGCCTGCTCAGCGCCGCCACCTGAGGCCACCTTGGGACAGGGCCCTGGCCACCCACTAGGCTAAAGCTATGGCCACCGCCTGCATCTGGTAAACTTTCCCCGCTCCCCCATACAGTTCTTTTGTCAGCCACTTGGCATCTAGCACCCAGGTCCTAACCATCTCTCCATTCATTTGTTATTAGTTCTTACTGGAAGCCTAGTGTCTTTTAGAGACTGGGTCTCTTGAGATGCAGAGCCACCAAGCTGACACTGAAGGGAGGTACTCCTTAAGGGAAAATCTAAGTCCAGAGAGATAGCCAGTAACAGACCAGCTGCCCCTCTTCTCAGCTTTCTGTTTCACAGGCTCAAGGCTTGTGCTTATTTTTGCACTGGCCTTTTCCTCCCAAGAAAGCTTCCTCATTTAGCTGGGTGACAAATGTTATTTGTACTCTTCAGCGAACCTCTATTTTCCAGACTCTCTTCTTTATCTCACCAGCCCACTTGAAATGCTTGATATTAGCTGTTACCAGTGCTCTTTACCACCGAGGAAAACAGAATCCTACTAGGGGCCAGAAAGAATGTTCCGGGCCTGGATGGAAGGCCCTCACTCCTACTGTTGACTTCAATATGCCTGAAGGTAGGAAGTGCCCAAGGTCAACCATCAGACTCCAATGGTGGGTCTCTGAGGGGCTGGAAAATGCCCCACCAATTTGGCTAAGGTAAGGGAAATGGTCCAGGGGCAGACAGAATCCCCCTGAGTGTTCTTGGAATGTTTGATGGAGGCTTTCCATCAGTTCAAGCCCTACAACCCTACAGCAGAAGAGCACAAGATCACTGTTACTGTGGCGTTCACAGACCAGTCAGCTAAAGGTATAAAGAGAAAGTTACAGAAATTTGAAGGGTTACAAGATAAATTGCTGAGAGTGTTAGTACCAGTTGCAGAGAAAGTAAGGTGGAAATGTGTTCCAAGGTCTGTGCACATAAGTGGACAGCATCTAGTAGCTGTAGAGGAAGATGCAGAAGATATCATAACAGAGAGACTGAGGAAGAGAAAGAGGGAAAAAGGCAAAAAGAACAGGAAGCTAAAGAGCTAAAGAGAGATAAAAGGCAGGGGAGGAACTTATACTGGCCACAGTAGTTAGAGAGACTAGGAAGACAGAACCTGGCAACAGAAGAGAATTCCTGGCTAAAGATCAGTGTGCCTATTGTAAAAAGGACAGTGGGTCAAGGACTGTCCCAGGAAAAAGAAGAGGGGCCTCTCCAGTGTCCCCAAAGGCAAGCCTCTCAGTCTGAGAGAGCTGGTTATGCAAAGATGGAAGGGAAGCCCACCCAGTGTTTTGTAAATACAGGGACCCAACACTCTGTGCTCCTACACCCAAATGGACCAGTGTCCAGAAAAGAACTTGGGTACAGTGGGCTACCATCAACAAACAATACTCATGGCCTACCCAAAGAACAGTGGACCTTGGCGTGGGCCAGGTATCCCACTTGTTCCTTGTGATCCCAGACTGCACCTACGAGTCTAAACCCTGCAACCCTGCTCCTGGACCTTGTCCTAGACACTCCCCCTACCATGACTGTCAGCAGGTACTCGCTGAAGCACAGGGTGGCATAAAGATCTGACTGACCAGGCACCAGAGGGGGCAGATGCCACCTGGTTCATGGATGGGAACAGCTTCTTAGAGGAAGGAAAAAAAGGGGCTGGGGCAGCAGTGTTAGATGGAAACAGAGTCATCTGGGCTCAGGTCCTACCAGAAGGCACCTCTACTCAGAGGGCAAAGCTCATTGCCCTCACCAAAGCCCTTGAGCTGGGAAAAGGGAAAGAGACTTAACATCTATATGGACAGCAGATATGCCTTTGACAAGGCTCACCAGCAGAGGGGCCTGCTGACATGTGAGGGCAAAGAGATTATGCCATATGGCTGAGAAACACCTAAAGAAATGTTCAACATCTTTAGTCATAAGGGAAATGCAAATCAAAACAACCCTGAGATTCCACCTCACACCAGTCAGAAGAGCTAAAATCAAACACTCTGCCATTGACTTAGATGTAGAAAGAATAGAAGAGACTTTAACTGACCACCAAGAATCCCTGACCTCCCTCTCAGAAGTGGCCCTTAAGAATAAGAGATGATTAGACCTGTTATTCCTTAAAGAAGGAGGCCTGTGTGCTGCATTAAAAGAAGAATGTTTTTATAGATCACTCAGGAAGAGATAAAGACAATTTGGCTAAGATTAGAGAAGGATTAGAACAAAGTTTTAGAGAGAGAGAGACAGACAGACAGAGAGCACTCAAGACAAATGTTGGTTTTAAACCTGGTTCAATACTTCCCCTTGGTTCAAAACTCTGGTTTATTGCTTATTAGAGAAAGTATTGTTAAGACAACAACACAGGCCCATCACTAGTGATGAGATCGAGTTATGATTTTAAGAATAAAACCAGGACAAAAGAAAAAGAGGGGAATGAAGAAATAATGTTTCACAGTTTCATAGCTATGAGAAGCAAAGTTTTAAAAACAAGATTTTGAGAAATACATCTGACTTCAGATTGTCTAATGGTATGACAAAGTTTTGGTGGTCAAGATATTGAGTCAGAAGACCAGGCTATTCTGACCGAGCTAAAGTTAAGACAAAACCAAAATAACTGTTTTTGGAAAGACCCCCCTACCCTTCCTTGTGGTAAATCCTGAGAACAAACACAAGATGTCATCCTGACCCTCCCTGACCATCCAGTTCCTCCACCTTCTAAGGGACTTGCCAACTTAGCCCTTTCCCAAGGATTTTCCAAGTCCAGGTGTGGGGCTGGATGAGGAAAGTGACCAACTGAGCCAAGGACAGCCCTGTAAGCAGGCCAGCCAATACCTGATCAGATCCTTTGTCCTGTGTACCACCAATGAGAATAGGCCAGCTAACCCTGTTGCTGAAGTCTGCCCTCTGTAATGAATAAAAGTTGTGTGCTTTTTGGGTTTCAGGTTACCTCTCCCACGTGGATGAGCAACCCCACGTACATGGATCATTAAACCTCTTGCCATTGCAGCGTTCTCTCAAGTTGTGTTCTGTGGGCTGCGCTCATGAGGTAAGGCCACTTTGGGGGACTTACAACATTACATCCTGATCTACAGTTAAAAAAGAGGGGAAATCTTGACCTGGAGTGGTCTTTTGACTTCAAAATCCACCCCCCCATGACATAATTTCTCTAACAAGGCCATGGCTCTTAATCCTTCTAATTCTTTCAAATAGTGTCATTCCCTGGTGACTAAGCATTTAAATATATGAGCCTATGAAGGGGAGGAATTCTTCAAATCACTGAAGTTAGTAAAAGGAATATGATGGCCCAAGATGATTTTGTTTCTTCCCTATCCATATAGTATGGGGCAAGTGGACTGTGAAAACTGGTAAGGTTGAGCCAACCTAAATCTTGGGAAAGTTCAGAATTGAGAAGGACACGCATGAGGCCAGCTTCCTACTAAATGACCTGATCTGGAGCAGGTAACCATGACACCCCACGGAGAGGACCATGACATTCAGTTACATAGCATCAAAACCTGAAGTTGTCCTTGTTAATGAGGTATCTAGATAGGCTCTAAGTGTTTAGCCAATGAGTTTCCCTTCCTGAGCATTCCTTCCTGAAAAAGATATTTAATCTATGGTTCATCTTGAGTAAGGAGTATGCATTCACACCAACCATCAAATAAAGCAGTTTGGACAAGCAAGGACCAGCTCCTTTATCAAAGATCGCTGCAGAGAGAGGCTTCATTGTAAAGAACTGTGCCCAAATCTCCCAGAGGCCTTCTCTCTTCCAGCCCCTCCAAACTCATTCAGAACCAAACTAGATTCCATCCTATCCCAGGCTCAGCCATCTCCTTCCTATCTTGCATTTTGGGGAAGTGCAGACCCTCAGGCTGTTCTCAACTCTTCTTGGTACCCCAGTGGTGTCTGGGTACACAGGATACAGAAAACTGCAGGATCCATCCCAGGCCTTGCTGTTTCTAATCTGGGGAGGCACAGGCTGGGACCGCTATCATGAACTATGCCCTGCCACCCCTAAGCAGCTTACAGGAGGGACTCAGGCTCCTCAGCGGAAAGGCAGAAATATGGTCGGACAACATCCTATATATCCCAAGACTGCCAACACTCAACAATGAAACACCCTGACTTCAGACTTGACTTCCTCAGAGAACCACAGCCCAGGTCACCAGGACAACAATGGGGGCATCTCTCCATATACCATGAAGACAATAATTAAGTCTTTTTTACAAAAAGAAAAGATAAAGTCCTTTCTGAGACATTTTCCCTGGTGAGGTCTTCTATACAAAAGAGGAAATAACATCAACTCTCTATTATCTCTTTTAGAAAACAGATGCATAGGTAATGCTTTCTAATTCATGCCATTATTTTAACATTACCATGACATGATTGTGAGGTAAATAAGTAATATGGAGGGAAAAGTAATTCATGGAATAAACATAGATGATGTTTGTATCATCAAAAATTATGAGCAAATCAAACCCAACATATGGCTTATTCATCAAGATCAGGATGGATTTGTTGAAGGTAAGTTTCTTTCATCAGTTTATAATGAATCCTCTTGTTCAAAAGACATGACTTGGCAGTAAAGAGCATGACCCGCCTTTTCAGAGGACAAGGGCATATGTCTTAGGGTGTTATTGCTGTAAAGAGACACCACAATCAATGCAACTCTTATAAAAGCAAACATTTAGTTTAGGCTGGCTTAGAGTTTCAGAGGTGTAAGTCAATTTTCATCATGTGAGAACCATGGCAGCCTGCAGGTAGACACGGTCTGGAGGAGCCTGGAGTTCTACATTGAACTGAAGGCAGCCGGGAGGACACTGTCTGCCACACTGAATAGAGCTTGAGCATAGGAGACCTCAAAGCCCACATCCACAGTGACACACTTACTCCAACAAGGCCACACCTACTCCAACAAAGCCACACCTCCTAGTAGTGCCACTCTTCATGGGCCGAATATTCAAACACGTGAGTCCATGGAGGCCATATCCATTCAAACCACCACAGCATGATTCCCATCATCTATATACAGTCATTGTAGCTCCAGGGGATCTGATGCCTTCTGCTAAGGTCCAGGAGCACTGCAAACACACACACACACACACACACACACACACACACACACACACACACACACACAGAGAGAGAGAGAGAGAGAGAGAGACTCAAACACCAAAATATGCATAAATGTGAATAAAATAAGGGACTTGTAAATGACTCAGAGTTAAGAGCACTATGGATTTTGCAAAACATGGGTTCAGTCCCAGCACCCATGTGGTCGCTCACATTCATCTATAACTCCAACTCCAGGTTAGCTGATGGCCTCTTTTATTCTCAGAGGCCACCAAGCATGCATGTAGTACAAATTAGTGTTTCAGAGCACATAGGAAAATAAAACTCAAAAAATCTTTGAAAAGATAAAGTAAAACAAGGAAACGGAAAGTCAATCCATTTAGTCAACTATGTTAATGGGATCCAAAAAAAAAAAAGTTGATTATACAAATTGGTGCAGAAAAAAAGTGTAAAAAAGCCTGAATGTCAGTTTGTTGCAAACACTCTGCACAAGTTAGGACGGGACACTTATAATATCACAATATCCTAAAGAAACAACATATTTAATGAGCGAAATTAGATCCTTTTTCCCAAAGACTGAGAAGAGACAAAAATCTTTTTCTCCACTCAAACTCAATCTCCCATTAGAAGTCTTATGTAGGTAGCAAGGTAGGAAGAGAAGAGAAGACATATGCCTTGGGAAGGAAAAGCATTCTCCTCAGACAGCAATCTCATGTACGTTGACAGTCTCATGGATTTAACAGAGACGTTTATGAAAGAGTTAAGCAATTGGTAAGATTGTGGAGTATCTGGCCAATATTTGAAAACCCGTATTTTTATGAAGACCTGAAACTAATTTATATTAAAAAATTATATCTTACAGACAATATTACTATATTCTAAAAATTAGATAAATATGGTACAATAGGTGAGGTGTTATATGCAGCAAATACAAAATTATTGTGACTGAAGTGAAGAAAAGTCTAAATAAATAGAAAACTAATAAATAAAGAAGTTAGATTTAACTGAGATAATCAGATCCATCCTACGAGCTGAGCCACTGTGAATGGATCAATGCAGGGGAAAGTTCAGTCTTAGATGTAATGCTGTCTTAAGAAATTAGCTCAAATTCTGGGCCCCTATGAAAGACCAATTGAAGTCAAATCTACTGGCCTAAAACATACAGGAAATCCAGGACACAATGAGAAGATCAAACCTAAGGATAATAGGTATAGAAGAGAGTGAAGACTCCCAGCTCAAAGGACCAGTAAATATCTTCAACAAAATCATAGAAGAAAACTTCCCTAACCTAAAGAAAGAGATGCCCATGAACATACAAGAATCCTACAGAACTCCAAATAGATTGGACAAGAAAAGAAACTCCTCCTGTCACATAATAGTCAAAACAGCAAATGCACAAAACAAAGAAAGAATATTAAAAGCAGTAAGGGAAAAAGGTCAAGTAACATATAAAGGCAGACATATCAGAATGACACCAGACTTCGCACCAGAGACTATGAAATCCAGAAGATCATGGACAGATGTCATACAGACCCTAAGAGAACACAAATGCCAGCCCAGGTTACTGTATTCAGCAAAACTCTCATTTAACATAGATGGAGAAACCAAGATATTCCATGACAAAACCAAATTTACACAATATCTTTCTACAAATCCAGCCCTACAAAGGATAATAAATGGCAAAGCCAAAAATAAGGAGGCAAGCTACACCCTAGAAAAAGCAAGAAACTAATCATCTTGGCAACAAAACAAAGAAAAGAAAAGCACACAAACATAATCTCACATCCAAACAGGAAGCAACAATTACTATTACTTAATATCTCTCGACATCAATTGATTCAACTCCCCAATAAAAAGACATAGATTAACAAACTTGATACACAATGAGGACCCTGCATTCTGTTACCTATAGGAAACACACCTCAGAGACAAAAATAGACACTACCTCAGACTGAAAGGCTGGAAAACAACTTTCCAAGCAAATGGTTAGCAGAAGCAAGCTGGTGTAGCCATTCTAATATCAAATAAAATCAATTTTCAACTAAAATTCATCAAAAAAATATGGAAGGACACTTCATATTTATCAAAGGAAAAATTCACCAAGATGTACTCTCAATCCTAAATATCTATGCTCCAAATACAAAGGCACCTACATACATAAAAGAAACCTTACTAAAGCTCAAAGCACACACTGCAACTCACACAATAATAGTAGGAGATTTCAACACCCTACTCTCATCAATGGACAGATCATGGAAAAAGAAATTAAACAGAGACGTAGACAGACTAAGAGAAGTCATGAACCAAATGGACTAAACAGATATTTATAGAACATTCTATCCTAAAACAAAAGGATATTCCTTCATCTTACCACCTCATGGTACTTTCTCCAAAATTGACCATATAATTGGTCATAAAACAGACCTCAATAGATACAGAAAGATAGAAATAATCCCATGTGTTTTATCAGACCACCATGGGCTAAAGATGGTCTTCAGCAACAATAAGGGAAGAACACCCACATATACATGAAAATTGAACAATGCTCTACTCAATGATAACCTGGTCAAGGAAGAAATAAAGAGAGAAATTAAAGACTTCTTAGAATTTAATGCAAATGAAGGTACAACAGACCCAAACTTATGGGATACAATTAAAGCCATGCTAAGAGGAAAACTCATAGCTCCGAGTGCCTGCAGAAAGAAACAGGAAAGAGCATATATCAGCAGCTTGACAGCACACCTAAACGGTCTAGAACAAAAAGAAGCCAATACACACAGGAGGAGTAGAAGGCAGGAAATAATCAAACTCAGAACTGAAATCAACCAAGTAGAAACAAAAAGGACCATACAAAGAATCAACAGAACCAAAAGTTGGTTCTTTGAGAAAGTCAACAAGATAGATAAACCCTTAGCTGGACTAATGAGAGGACACAGAGAGTGTGTCCAAATTAGCAAAATCAGAAATGAAAAGGGAGACATAACTATAGAATCAGAGGAAATTCAAAAAATCATCAGATTCTACTACAAAAGCCTATATTCAACAAAACTTGAAAATCTGCAGGAAATGAACAAATTCCTAGACAGATACTAGGTACCGAAGTTAAATCAGGAACAGATATACCATTTAAACAACCCCATAACTCCTAAGGAAATAGAAGCAGTCGTTAAAGGTCTCCCAACCAAAAAGAGCCCAGGTTCAGATGGGTTTAGTGCAGAATTCTATCAGACCTTCATAGAAGACCTCATACCAATACTCTCCAACAAAGAAATAGAACTTCAGACCAATTTCTCTTATGAATATCGATGCAAAAATACTCAATAAAATTCTGGGAAACAAGAGCACATCAAAACAATAGCCATCATGATCAAGGAGGCTTCATCCCAGGGATGTAGGGATGGTTTGACATACGGTAAAACATCAATGTAATCCACTATATAAACAAAGTGAAAGAACAAAACCACATGATAATTTCATTAGATGCTGAGAAAGCATTTGACAAAATTCAACACTCCTTCATGATAAAAGTCCTGGAAAGAATAGGAATTCAAGGCCTATACCTAAACATAGTAAAAGCCATATACAGCAAACCAGTAGCTAACATTAAACTAAATGGAGAGAAACTTGAAGCAATCCCACTAAAATCAGGGAATATAAAAGGCTGCCCACTCTCTCCTTACTTATTCCATATAGTTCTCAAAGTTCTAGCCAGAGCAATCAGACAACAAAAGGAGATCAAAGGGATATAGATTGGAAAGGAAGAAGTCAAAATATCACTATTTGCAGATGATATGATAGTATATTTAAGTGTTCCCAAAAGTTCCACCAGAGAACTACTAAACCTGATAAACACCTTCAGGAAAGTGGCTGGGTATAAAATTAACTCAAATAAATCAGTAGCCTTCCCCTACACAAAAGAGAAACAAGCCGAGAAAGAAATTAGGGAAACGACACCCTTCATAATAGTCCCAAATAATATAAAATACCTCGGTGTGACTTTAACCAAGAAAGTGAAAGATCTGTACAATAAGAACTTCAAGCCTCTGAAAAAAGAAATTGAAGAAGATCTCAGAAGATGGAAAGATCTGCCATGCTCATGGATTGGCAGGATTTATTTAGTAAAAATGGCCATTTTACCAAAAGCGATCTACAGATTCAATACAGTCTCCATCAATACCAATCCAATTCTTCAGAGAGTTTGACAGAACAATTTGCAAATTCATCTGGAGTAACAAAATACCCAGGATAGCTAAAACTATCCTCAACAATATAGGACTTCTGGGGGAATCACTATCCCTGAACTCAAGGAGTATTACAGAGCAATAGTGATAAAAACTGCATGGTATTGGTACAGAGACAGACAGATAGACCAATGGAACAGAATTGAAGACCCAGAAATGAACCCACACACCTATGTTCACTTGATTTTTGACAAAGGAGCTAAAACCATCCAACGGAAAAAAGATAGCATTTTCAGTAAATGGTGCTGGTTCAACTGGAGGACATCATGTAGAAGAATGCTATCAATCAATTCTTATCACCCTGTACAAAGCTTAAGTCCAAGTGGATTAAGGACCTTCACATCAAACCAGATACACTCAAACAGATAGAAGAAAAAGTGGGGAAGAGTCTCGAACTCATGGTCACTGGAGAAAATTTCCTGAACAAAACACCAATGGCTTATGCTCTAAGATCAAGAATCGACAAATGGGATCTCATAAAACTGCAAAGCATCTGTAGGGCAAAGGACACTGTAGTTAGGACAAAACAGCAACCAACAGATTGGGAAAAGACTTTACCAATCCTACAACAGATAGAGGGCTTATATCCAAAATGTACAAAGAACTCACGAAGTTAGACTGCAGGGAGACAAATAACTCTATTAAAAAATGGGGTTAAGAGCTAAACAAAGAATGCACAGCTGAGGAATGCTATATGGCTGAGATGCACCTAAAGAAATGTTCAACATCTTTAGTCATGAAGGAAATGCAAATCAAAACAACTGGGAGATTCCACCTCACACCGGTCAGAATGGCTAAAATCAAAAACTCCAGCGACAGCAGATGCTGGCGAGGATGTGGAGAAAGAGGAACACTCCTCCATTGTTGGTGGAATTGCAGACCGATACAACCATTTTGGAAATCAGTCTGGAGGTTGCTCAGAAAATTGGACATTGCACTACCTGAGGATCCAGCTATACCTCTCTTGGGCATATACCCATAAGATGCCCCAACATATTACAAAGACACGTGATCCACTATGTTCATAGCAGCCTTATTTATAATAGCCAGAAGCTGGAAAGAACCCAGATGCCCTTCAACAGAGGAATGGATACAAAAATTGTGGTCCATCTACACAATGGAATACTACTCTGCTATCCAAAACAATGACTTTATGAAATTCACAGGCAAATGGATGGAACTGGAAAACATCATTGTGAGAGAGGTAATCCAATCACAGTAAAACACACATGGTATGCACTCATTGATAAGTGGATACCAAATGCTCAAATTAACTGAGATGCACAGAAAACATGAATCTCAAGAAGGATGACCAAAATGTGAATGCTTCACTCCTTCTTTAAAAGCGGAACAAGAATACCCTTAGGAGGGAATAGGGAGGCAAAGTTTAGAACAGAGGCTGAAGGAAAACCCATTCAAAGCCTGCCCCACATGTGGCCCATACATATACAGCCACCAAACTAGATAAGATGGATGAAGCAAAGAAGTACAGGCCGACAGGAGCCGGATGTCGATCTCTCCTGAGAGACACAGCCAGAATACGACAAATACATAGGTGAATGCTAGCAGCAAAACACTGAACTGAGAACAGGACCCCCATTGAACGAATCAGAGAAATGACTGAAAGAGCTTAAAGGGGCTAGAGATCCCATATGAACAACAATGCCAACCAACCAGAGCTTCCAGGGACCAAGCCACTACCCAAAGACTATGCATGGACTGACCCTGGACTCTGACCTCATAGGTAGCAATGAATAGCATAGTAAAGGGCATCAGTGGAAGGGAAAGCTCTTGGTCCTGCCAAGACTGAACCCCCAGTGAATGGGATTTTTTGGGGGGAGTGCGGTAATGGGAGGAGGATATGGAGGGGAATACAAATATAGAAGGGGAGTGGAAGGGCATAGGGGGATGTTTGCCTGGAAACCGGGAAATGTAATAACAATTGAAATGTAAATAAGAAATACCCAATTTACTGAAGATGGGGAAAAAAGCCATACACACATATTCACACACACACACACACACACACACACACACACACACACACACAGAGGTATATGATATATAATATATCCTATATTCCCTCTGCCATAAAGCCACAAAACATGATCCAGACTATAAATTAAAGGAAAAATCAAACATAAGGTATTATTAAATGTGTCATGTTAATCTACCCAATTAGTAATGTAAACATAGAAAATCTTGCTTACATATGATTTATTTTTTATTACTTTTTTTATTAACTTAAGTATTTCTTATTTACATTTCGAGTGTTATTCCCTTTCCCGGTTTCCGGGCCAACATCCCCCTAACCCCCCCCCATTTCCTTCTTTATGGGTGTTCCCCTTCCCATCCTCCCCCCATTACCGCCCTCCCCCCAACAATCACGTTCACTGGGGGTTCAGTCTTAGCAGGACCAAGGGCTTCCTCTTCCACTGGTGATCTTACTAGGATATTCATTGCTACCTATGAGGTCAGAGTCCAGGGTCAGTCCATGTATAGTCTTTAGGTAGTGGCTTAGTCCCTGGAAGCTCTGGTTGCTTGGCATTGTTGTTCATAAGGGGTCCTTTGGCCCCTTCAAGCTCTTCCAGTTCTTTCTCTGACTCCTTCAACAGGGGTCCTATTCTCAGTTCAGTGGTTTGCTGCTGGCATTCGCCTCTGTATTTGCTGTATTCTGGCTGCGTCTCTCAGGAGAGATCTACATCTGGCTCCTGTCGGCCTGCACTTCTTTGCTTCATCCATCTTGTCTAATTGGGCTGTATATGTATGGGCCACATGTGAGGCAGGCTCTGAATGGGTGTTCCTTCTGTCTCTGTTTTAACCTTTGCCTCTCTATTACATATGATTTATTAACAAAAAATGCAATTAGGCAATAAGTTAAACCATGGATATGTGTCTTCCATGGGTCAATGTCCTGAATAAATGTGTTACGTTTGGTCATTAAAACTTAAGTTAAAACAAACAAACAAACAAAAAAAGAAATTAGCTCAAATCCTGGGCCCCTCTGAAAGACCATTTGAAGTCAAAGGGTAGCAGGCAGATATCCCCCAAGGTGCTCCTAGGCAGTTATACCCTCATAAAGAGAGGGCATTTCCTGAGCACACTGTGTCCCAAATAGAAAAGGGAAGTTGTGTCTTCCCACAATATCTGAATTTATTGAACTAACAAAGTCACAAGGTGTGGAGGTGTCAAAGACAGGAAATGGTCAGACATTCCTACTTTCCTTGTTAATCTCTGCTGAGGTGAGCAGCTTTGGGTAATTATACAATTTTAATTAGGAATATTAGCACCTGATCATATATTACATACCAAATCTATCATCTTTCTTCCATCCTGCATTCCTTTCTTTTTTCTCTCTCTCTTCTTTTCCTTCCTTATCATTTGTGCTTCTTTTTTTTTTTTATGGTGCCAATTTAAATAGCTTTATTATTCCATGTTACTTGTTTTGGGTCCCTGTGGAACAATGCTATACCCTCTACTTTGACTTAATTGACCTCTTCAATGGTGGGGCCTGAAGATGCACCACCAGATGGAGGAGCTCCTCCACCAGGGAAGCCACCAGGCATTCCTCCAGGCATGCCACCAGCACTCTGGTACAGCTTGGTGATGATAGGGTTGCAGACCTTCTCCAGTTCTTTCTGCTGATGCTCAAATTCTTCCTTCTCCGCAGTCTGGTTCTTATCCAGCCAGCTGATGATTTCATTGCACTTGTCAAGAATCTTCTGTTTGTCTTCATCATTGATCTTGCCTTGAAGTTTCTCATCCTCAACAGTTGCTTTCATGTTGAAAGCGTAAGACTCCAGCGAGTTCTTAGAGGAAACCTTATCTCTCTGCTTCTCATCCTCAGCTTTGTACTTCTCAGCTTCTTGGACCATGCGCTCGATATCCTCCTTACTCAAGCGGCCCTTGTCATTGGTGATGGTGATCTTGTTCTCCTTTCTTGTGCTCTTATCTACAGCAGAAACATTGAGGATGCCATTGGCATCAATGTCAAAAGTAACCTCAATCTGAGGAACCCCACGGGGTGCTGGAGGTATGCCTGTGAGCTCAAACTTCCCAAGCAGGTTGTTGTCCTTGGTCATGGCCCTTTCACCTTCATACACCTGGATGAGTACACCTGGCTGGTTGTCAGAGTAGGTGGTGAAAGTCTGGGTCTGCTTGGTGGGAAGAGTGGTATTGCGCTTGATGAGGACAGTGATGACTCCACCAGCAGTGTCAATCCCAAGGGAAAGAGGAGTGACATCCAAGAGCAGCAAATCCTGAACATTCTCAGACTTGTCTCCAGATAGAATGGCTGCCTGGACAGCTGCACCATAGGCAACAGCTTCATCGGGGTTAATGCTCTTATTCAGCTCTTTTCCATTGAAGAAGTCTTGCAGAAGTTTCTGGATCTTGGGGATTCTGGTAGAACCACCCACCAGGACAATATCATGGATCTGTGACTTGTCTAGTTTGGCATCTCGAAGGGCCTTCTCTACAGGGTCCAGTGTGCCACGGAACAGGTCAGCATTCAACTCCTCAAATCGAGCACGGGTAATGGAGGTGTAGAAGTCAATTCCCTCATAGAGAGAATCAATCTCAATACTGGCCTGGGTGCTGGAGGAGAGGGTGCGCTTGGCCCGCTCACAGGCAGTGCGGAGACGCCTGACAGCTCTCTTGTTCTCACTGATGTCCTTCTTGTGCTTTCGCTTAAACTCAGCAATGAAATGGTTGACCATTCGGTTGTCAAAGTCTTCTCCACCCAAGTGGGTGTCTCCAGCTGTTGATTTGACTTCAAAAATTCCATCCTCAATAGTGAGGATTGACACATCAAAAGTGCCACCTCCCAAGTCAAAAATCAGCACATTCCTTTCAGCCCCGACCTTCTTATCTAAGCCATAGGCAATAGCAGCAGCAGTTGGCTCATTGATAATTCGAAGTACGTTGAGGCCAGCAATAGTTCCAGCATCTTTGGTTGCCTGTCGCTGAGAGTCGTTGAAGTAAGCTGGCACCGTGACCACGGCATTGGTAACAGTCTTTCCAAGGTAAGCTTCTGCAATTTCCTTCATTTTTGTCAGAACCGTTGAATACACTTCCTCAGGATAGAAACTTTTTGTCTCGCCTTTGTATTCGACTTGGAACTTGGGCCTGCCTGCATCATTCACCACCATGAAGGGCCAGTGCTTCATGTCAGACTGAACAACAGCATCATCGAACCTACGTCCGATCAGCCGTTTGGCATCAAAAACTGTGTTGGTGGGGTTCATTGCAACCTGATTCTTGGCCGCATCCCCAATTAATCGTTCTGTGTCGGTGAAAGCAACATAGCTCGGCGTGGTGCGGTTACCCTGGTCATTGGCAATTATCTCCACCTTTCCATGCTGGAAGACACCCACACAGGAGTAGGTGGTGCCAAGATCAATGCCAACTGCAGGTCCCTTAGACATGGTTGCTTGCGTGTAGGCCTGGCTGTGCTGATGACGAGACCACACAGAGACCCCCGAGAGCTGGCTCCGCGTTCAATGAGCATCATTTGTGCTTCTTTGATTGCTAGCTATACATAGGTTTTATAATCACTTTAAGGGACTAAGAAGCCACGGAAGCCTTGAGGTTTCAGAAGCCAGATAACAGAAACACAAAGGAGTCAGCAGTGATAACAGAAGAAACAGAAGCTGCAGGGAAGCTAAAGACACATCCTGGGTCTGAGATCAGAGGTACAGACTTGAGTCCAAAGGAGAAAGGACAGGGTCCAGAACTAGGCAGATAGATGGATAGACAGCAGGTCCTATGAAGGGGAATACAGGCAGATGCCACTTCCTTTGTCAATGGCAGGGATTAAACCAAGATGAAGCCCTAGGAGAGTCAGGAGTTCCCCATCTGTCCATCCTCAAAACATATGCTGAAAGACAAGGTAAAAGCTTTGCAGGAAATCTCCCAGGGGACAACCCTACAATCTTCCTGCAATTTAGACAGTTTTATCTTTGAGCAGGGCAGACAGGCAGATCAGGGTTGATGCTTTGGACGAAAACTCATATGACAGAATGAATGAACAGAATGTAGAATAAAGAACTAAGCTCATTGGGTGCAAAAAAACAGTAACAGAAAAAGCAGCCCTCCTCCCACCCTCCATCTTCATGTAGGTTGGTCTTGACTTCACAATTGCCAATTAAACAAGAAATTTATTTCCACAGTTTAATAATAACCCAAGCTGAGGTATTTGTTGGAGGGCAACATGACATCACCTTCCATGGCCATAGAAATAAATCATTTTTGAGCATATTACTCTGCAATGATGGCATTCTCAATGATACTGAACCCATCAACCACTGTCTTTTTAGATCTAGATTTTCTTATGAGAAGTCAGATGAGGATATTATAGGGTGGTTGGGATGATGCTTCTTCCTCTGGGACCCCTAGATGTTCCTCACGTGTCCTGGGGAACTTGGAAGCAGAACACTTTTTTTTTTAACAGAATCTCCGTGTTAGTGGGGGAGCATTTTTTAAACCTATCTAAGTTTAAAGCAAAGGCAATCGAATGCCTGCATGCAGAGATGATGAGTCTATAAAAGCCAAGTCACAAAGCCATTAAAGAATTCTTCCTAACTTCGCAAGTAGTAAAACCAGTGTCCATCACCAGGGAAGCAAAATGCTTCCAGAGTCTATCATTATCTGGGTCTTTATTAATCATTACTCTTAGGAGTGAAAGGTTTTTTTTACATGTGATATGACCTGTGCTAACTGAGGTTTGTCCTCTTAGGCAGGCATTGTTTGAGGAGTTAGGAAACCTTTGGATGTGTGGCCTGGCAGGAGGTAGAATGGATCCTTAGGAGACCTGGGAGATTGTCAGCACAGTGAAACCAGTTGCCTCAGACCCTGCTGCCAGTGAAGCAGCTGAGCCCACCACACACTGGGCCTAGTCCTTGGAAAGCCGGTACAGCATAGCTTTGTGTGTCACTTTGACATGAGTTAGAGCCACCACAGAGGAAGGAGCCTCAGTTGACAAAATGCCTCCATGAGATCCAGCTGTGGTGCATTTTCTCAATTAGTGATCAATGTGGGAAGGCCCAGCCCATGGTGGGTGGTAGCATTTCTGATCTGGTGGTCCTGGGTTTTACAATAAAGCTTGCTGAGAAAGCCATGAGGAGCAAGCCAGTTTGCAGCCCTCACCCTCCATGGCCTCTGCATCACCTCCTGCCTCCAGATTCCAGCCCTGCTTGAGTTCCTGTTCTGACCTCCTCCAATAAACCTATCTAAGTTTAAAGTAAAGGAATCGAATGCCTGCATGCAGACATGATGAGTCTGAAAACGTCAAGTCAGTGCAGTATGATGTGGAAGTGTAAGCCAAATAAACACTTTCCTCCCCAACTTGCTTTTTGGTTATGGTTTTGTCACAGGAATAGCAACCCTGACTAAGACAAAGTCTGAGCCAAAATGGTGTCCACATCTCTTGAAAAGAACTTGAGGATCATAATGGTTTTTGGTGAGCTGCAATTGGCACATGACCTCACAAACTGCCACTGAGGTAGAAGATCACACACCGAAGGTACCAGCTGGAACTGGATCTTGTGCACAAACTGCAGAAAGGCAGTTGGTTGGCTGCAGAACAGCTGGACTCAGACTTTGGTTCTCAGAGAATTTTGTTTTTTATTGTCCCTCTTTGGAATTGAACATCTGTGATCCCCACTGACCTGAACATAATGAGTTTGCTTCCTGATGAGTTGGGGTTTTTTGTTGTTGTTTTGTTTTCTGTGCCTGGATTTTGAGTTATGGTTTATTGTTTTGGGTTTAGTTTGTGCATTTGCTTCATGTGTTTTTTTTAATTACTAGTATCACCTGTTTTCTATTGTTATCTCTTCATTTATCTTTACATTTTGTATGTTGACTCATTTCTTTACTGTAAAAGCTCTTGTTAGTATATATCAGCTGTAAAAAATGACTTCAATTATACTTGGATCATAACCACCAGTTTGTTACTCCCCAGCCCACCTTTCAAGCCTTTCTCTGTAGTGATAAATTCCCCTATCATGTTAAGAGTCCTATCCTACCTTACCCTGCTACTCAAGAGAGTAAACACCATGGGTGATCTTGAGGGATGACATCTTTCCTTAGGTCAACACATTGTCACCAACAGGCTACCATCTTTTTAATGCCTATAACTATGAGGTTAAGGAAAAGGAAGTAGGTCTCATGCCTCTAAGTAGCGAATAGAAGGTCTACAGTAGTTAGTCAGTAGAGAATTTAAGGGTCTGAGCCAAAATGATCTCTGCCTCTCTTGAAATGCACTAGAGAAAGGGGCCTTAAAGAAGCCCGTGTGTTCACTCTCCAGCCACATCTTGAATCCAAGTCAGCACAAAGCTTATCCTTCTTTTTACTGCTGCTCTCATTCAGGTCAAAAATGTCCTCTTCAAGGTTTGTATATGAGAGGTCACACCACCTCCTGTCTCTAAAATGCTGGTCTCTTGCAGGGGTGTGTCTGGAGGAGTCATTGATGACCAGGACAGTGGAACCCAACAAGAGGAACTGGGTCACTAGAAGCAATGAGATTTGCCAAATCCATGTAAGCAGCTGATTCAGATTCATCTTCCCAAGTCTCCAGCCATGCCTTCCCTGTTGTCTGAGAGCCTGGGCCAAAATAGAACCTGTGTACTGTATGTTTCTTCTCAGGGATGTAGTCGTGGCAGTGAAAGTAATGGAGTGCTTGGAGATGGGAAGTGAAAAACTTCTTTTTTGGTTATGAAGAGCCATGATGATTGTCTCATTTCTTGCTATGACCTCATTGGTGCCATTGTGACAAAGTGCAGACCCCTCCCATTGAAGGCTGGAAGTGGGGGCAGGGAGACGCTGGATCTTGTTCACATACTACACAGAACCTGTTGTTTGGTTGGCTGCAGAGAGGTTGGACTCACAGATTGGTTCTGTAGACTTTGGTATTATTGATCTCCTGAAAACAGACATTGTTGATCTGATTTGACATCCAAAGAGTCAGTTTGTATCTGGCTTTGCTGGTTTTGATTTATATCTCTTAATTGGTTTCTGGATTAAGTTTGGGTTTAACTTGAATTTCTTGTTTTCTAGACCTGTAAAAATATTCTTAAATAAGCACAGTTCATTGATATTTTTCAATTTAATTTTTATTTTAAATGCATCGTTAGTGTGAATAAGAAGTGGACAATAATGAATCTCATCACAGTACGTACTTGAAAACATCCGCTGAGTGGTTATACCCACTAACCTTTGATGGGCTTAAAGCTTTTCTGTCCTGATAACTATCTTGCCATGACCCCTCCTTGAAAAAACAAAAACAAGCCAGCTGGACACTACCATTGGTCCTGATAAACTCTGGCTTTCCTAATCTCTTGGACCTTGATATGGGCAGGTTTCCTCTTTGTTGGTTTGGTGTTTGTGTTGTTTTTCCTTTTCATTCACACACTCAATTCTTTTGCTTGAAGCATTGATTTCTGCTTGTGTGTTAAATTTTCTTAACTGTTTCTTTGTCAACAGTTTGTGTCTGCCATGTTTTCCTTTGGTTTCATTTTCTTATTTGAAACCTTCCCTGTAACATAAGGAATTTATTTCCCTGTGGCACTCCTATACACTTATGTAGGGAACTTGGGTCATCATCTACTCTGTTCCACTGCAGCAGGCCCTGGCATGTGGCTGAAAGCCTCTCGTTTTTATTAAGGTTCCAGCTATGTATCCATGGCCCTAGTTAGGCTCTCCTTATCTCTGGAACTGACATGTTGCAGACAAGCAACCCTCAGTCTGTTCACATTTCAGAAAAAGACAAAATTTCATTCTTCATGGCTGAGCATGGGCCTCTTCACTTGTCCTCCTTATATGCTTCTTGTTTGACCACTTGGTTTGTGAAATTAACCCAAGATCCCATGCTGAACACTACATGAACACAAAACACCATCTCTATCATGTTGAAATGTATCTGACCTACAAAGTAATCTAACAGATGTATCTGTGAATGTTCAAGAATATTGACAGATGCATTTATGTGTATGTGTGTATGTATGTATGTATTCATGTATGTTTGTGCATGTGGCCTCTGTGTTCACATTTGCTGTTATGGTTCTGACACCAGAGTAAAACTGGCTTTGTAGGTTGTTTAGAATGATCTCACCCCTTTGGTGAAGCAGCTTGAGCATTCTTCTTTGTGGCACTTTACAGCCAATAGTTAAGCTCCATCAATTTGTTGGTCCAGGCTCTCTTTCTTAGGGGAGACTATATCACATCTTTCTATCTTGTCCCTATATTGATCTCTTCATGTTTTGGAACATTCTGAATTTATCATCACGCCAACAGATTAGCAGTGGGAAGGCAGCAAGTGCTTCGTATTTGATAACCTCCTATCAATTTTGATGTCTGAGAAATGTCTTTCAGGATTGTGAGCACTCTGGAGTGTAAGTTTTCCTCATAGCCTTTAGGGTTCCAATGGATTGTAACTTGTTTTCTGTGTCTCACATTTTAATAATTTGTGTCTTCTGCGTGATTGATGCCAAGGGTTTGTCAGATTCAATCATCCTATCAAATTTGCAGGTTTTTGTTTCTGTGATCTTTGTTTCACCCTCTATGTGTTTGCTTATTTCCAGCTCTGATATTTCGTATGCTTTGCATAACTACTTTGGAGTTTGGGTTGGGTTTTTGTTGTTGTTCTTAATCTCTGAACACAAGATGCATCATTAGGATGCTTGAGATATCCGTGATTTTCATGATATAGAAACTGAGCACTTAGTTCAATTCCCAGCAACCACATGGTGGCTCACAACCATCTGTAATGTGTTCTGATGCCCTATTCTGGTGTGTCTGAAGACAGCGACAGTGTACTTTTATATAATAAATAAATCTTTAAAAGAAAACCAAGCCTAAATGCACAAAAACTAAGAGCCATAAACTTGTCTGCTAGGCCTCCTTTGGTTTTTTGTATTTTACTTCTAGCATCTTGTAGTGATGTCATTCCCCACCTATAAGTGGGAGAAATGGAGGTGGAATTTCCAGGCCTGAATTTCTGTGATGCAAATTTGCCATCAGCATTCACAGAAAGACATTCCAGGTGGTCCATGTCCACCATAGTGGATGCTATGTGTTCCTTGAGCTACATGCCAATGGAAACCCACTAACTTGCAGAATAAATAGACTTAATGGTGTCCTCGCCATACTTTAAAATGGTATCTTCTACTAGAAAAAAAGTAGTGGTTACATTCTTGGGGTAATAGGGCTTTTTCAAAAGATCCATTCAAACATGGGTTTTGCATGTCTCCTAACCCTCCCTCTTTCCCTTAATGGAGAGATGGAATTACCTTCCCTGCCCACATTCATGGCTTCTGAGGACAACAAAGGCCAGAAGGCAAATGAAGAAAAACAGTGGCAAGGGTTCCTCTAGGTCCAGATCATCTGATTTATGCAGCACACTAGATATCAGCTCTCCTTGGACTTCTGACCTACAGGAGAATCTTGTGGATGCATACGACATCTATCTGATATGGTGGTACATACAAAGACCCCTTATCCTACCTGGAGGACAGCACTTCTGATTTGAGCTAAACCCCACAGGACAAGGGTGTGGAAGCTGAGATTGAGGAGAGTGGGAGCACTAAGTGCCATGGGATCCCAGAGACACAGGATGATATTGATGTGACTGATACCATCCACACAACTGGAGACATGAATGAAATTGACCTACAGTTCAGTGAGAGAACATGTACTAATATAGGAAAGCAGTCCCACAGCATCAGCTGGAGCTCACTCTCATCCCTCCCTTGTTGGGCCACTGCAGAGGCATAGGTGTGCCTGTGCTCTGGCATAGGTGAGTTATGATCCATCCAGGAGGTCAATGTCTAAGAAAATAAGTTCATGAAAAATGTTTGAGATTGATAAATGCAAAGATGTTTTAAAGTTGGTAAAGATGTATAAAGTTAAGATATATAAAGTTGGCAAATGCAAGTTAAAAGTGTTAAAAGGTCTAAGAAGATGTTTTAATGTATATAAATGCAAATTATTGAGATGTAAGAAATGATTTAAAGAAAAATTGGAAATGTTTCATATTTCTCTTACATGCAATTGTTATTTCAGAGTTTATAGTTTTATTAACATTGATCAATGGAGTTCTGATAAGCTAATGGAACATTGGCAATTTGTAATTCGGTCACAAGCTTGTGGTTTTAATATCCCTTTGGTTGTTTCCTAAATATAATGGAAAGATTTAGCTTTACATCATGCTAAAAAATCTCTCTTCAATCTGTGTATCTAGCCCTCTGGATTGAGGAAAAATGTTCTGTGCCTTTTAACCCAAACCTATAGCTTTTGCTAGGTCTCAAATGCATGAGTCTACTCCTGTCATCTAACGAATTCCTGTTAACTATATTTCTAAAATATGGACTTAATACAATGTTAAATACTAATATATATCCTTTTGTAAACTAAAGTTCACATAAGCTTCAGAGAATCAAAAGCCCTAAGACTTGCACCCTCCTGTCACAGATCAAATGGATTCCAGATAAGTACACTGCCTGTTCTGATCCAATCCAGTAGGTGGCCCCACACATAATTCATATAAACTAGCATGTATCACACAAATTAGAAATTATATACAATAAAACATGTATAGAATAACTACATGAGGGTTCAAACTTGCATGTGTTTATATAAATTATGAACATTAAATATGAATTATACAAGTTAAATATAATTTATTTATTTAGCGAATATTGTGTATATTACTATATATACAGTAATTATAAATTATTTGCATTAAATATTAATTATATACTTTAAATGAAAAATATATTTATTAAATATATTTCATATATTTTAAAGTATGAGTTAAATCTATAAGTTAATATCTATATAATGTACATAATTTCACATGTCCTCCAGGACAGGGAATTGTGGAACATGCCTGTGGAGCTCTAAAAATCAGTTATGAATAAATAAAAAGGAGGGGGTTGTATACTCCTTCACCACAAAATTTTATTTTGAATTTCCTGACCTTGGATACCAAGGGAATCCCTGCTGCTCTGTGTCAATGGATGCCCTACAACTGGCACACTCATGCCCAGGTGAAATGGAAATATCCACCTACTAGCATATAGCATGGTCCTGATATGGTATTAATATGAAAGTGGACATGTTGATGTTTCTTCACAGGATGCCAAAGGAGCAGTAGCTGCATAGTGATTGGAGAGACATGATGATGCTGGCACAAAGAATGAGGGTGACCTTGATTTTGCTGAGTACCCTGAAGATGGTGACAGGGAAGGTGTATTGGACAAATGTTCCTGACCCACCCTTGCTACATCCTTCTGTGTGGTCAAGGCCAGAAGTACTTGTGCCATCTAATAATACTCAGCTGTTAGGGTTTCCTTGGTCTGAGAGTAAAATGCATTTCAAATTAGTGAATGACACTGCTGTGGGTCAGGGGCTCCCTATCTGTTTTGCTAGAAATTGTACCAATGCTGGATGTGTCTCTGTGTACCCTAAGACTTAGAAGAAGACTACAGTGCCAAGCATTAAGATGGGAATGCCTATATCTCAGACTGGACAAGCTGCCTTGCCTCAGGCTTTTAGACATCGTAGGACAGAAAACAGAGACTGTGGAACCAGCCTCTGAAAAATCAATCAAGGAGAAAAGTTTTTAGAATGACCCTCCTCTATCTTTAATGTGACCAGTTATTGTGATTCAAGCAAGCACTGGTCTAGAAATCAACCCAATATTGGACAAAAGGAAATGACAGTGGACATGTGGAGGACTGATTGTGGATATTTTCAGAGATAGCTTCCTTGTATGATGTTATGTTTGCTGTGGATAAAAATGGAACAGGTTCATGGATTGATGTAAATGTAACATCCTGCATTACCCACACCTACTTTTATTAATTGTTACCTTGGTTGTAGGCTCTGATAATGAATTAAATATTTCTTGTTTTAACTGTCTTTTGTCTAATTGTGTTTCTGTCCTGTGTGATGGTCAATCTTTAATGGTAAAACCAGCTTTTATTATAATTCATGGCAATCTGAATCCTGGTATTTTGAAAAAGGCTTTCAGTTTTATAAGAATTAGATCATGCTCTGGCAAGGAGCAAACATACGATTGGGATGATCATTGCCAGTATGTTTTCCTCTCATAAAGGTGATAGGCAGTGCTACTAAGAGTACAAAAATCGAGTTTTGTTAATCATCTTGCTGAAATTGTAACCAATGCCCTGAGCATACAAGAGGATTTGGATAGATGACTAGAACAAAGAATTGACATATTATAAGATATAATTCAGATCATGAGAGATGAGGTATAAGGAATGAAATTCAGAAGCCATTTGGAATGTCATACTCAATATCTCTGGATTTGTATAACTCCACAAATGTATAATGAGAGGTAGCATAACCAGAACAGAGTTAAAAGGCACACTCAGGTATTTGTCATAACATAATAGTTCTTTAGATTTGTTAGCCCTGCATAATGAGGTTGCAAGTTTAAGCCTTTGCCTTTTGATGCTGCTAGCATTGCAGATGATATTTTGAAAGAATTACAGGCCTTTTTCCTCATTTACATCTCTTATTAGGTGTAACAGGGACTTGGTTTTGTGATCCTTTTTATGGCATGTCTATTACCTGCTCTTTTGAGAGGAATCATGAGAGCTTTTACAGATGTCAAAGCAGAGTTACATAAATTAAAGCTCCAAAGTCTTCCCTAGCAGAAGTTGGTAGTCAATGACAGGTAAGATCATCTTGAAAAATTCCTCAACCTAAGACAGGCCACAAGTACAAGATTATTCATATCCCAATGATGGGTAAAAGCTGTGTTTCCAGATGGCAACCTAAGACAGGCACAACTTTCTGCTCCAGGACTGATAAAGTGCCTCTTATAGATAAAAAAGATGGCTAAGATTCTCTCAGAGGTGGATCAACCTAAGACAGGACATGAATACTTAAATTCATGTACCAAGGGTCAGGTAAGGTCCATACCTCTTGAGGGGATGTCTAAGACAGGCACAGTCTTTCTGTGCCAATAGCTGAGACAGTTTGCGCTTGCATAGATTAAAAAGGGGGACACGTGGGGAAAACTTCTAGAGTTAGCTTTGACTGACTTGCTTGTAATAATCATAAATGAGTCTGCAAACTCTTTGTTTTTAATTAAGACATGCATGCATTATGCCCTACCAAGTTCCAATATTTATTCACGAATCCTTGAGAAACTGTCTTAACCTGAAGGAAATGGTTTAAGTGAAACATAGATAGTGTGTATAAAAAAATTCACCATTTAATGATTTGTGGCTGTTGTTTATCTTCCTAGAATTGGTCATGGTTTGTGTTGCTGCCCTTTAAAAGACACTGAGAAAGTAGAGTTGCTCACTGGAATGGTATTAACCAATGGCACTCCCAAAGCTGTTTCTCATGACTTCTTTCTGACTTTCTTATAATCATCCTCACTTGCCAAGTCCTGGCTCTCATGTTGACTGACAGACTGGCTCCTGCAACTCTGGATATCAGCAAGTGGTATCATGTGGAGCCTTTCTGACTAGGATCTGTTGTGTTCACCTTACTAACTTTCAGGCAGGGAGCAGCTCTGTGAGTCAGCAAAGGCAGCACAGCTGACAGGAAATGCAGGGGCATAATCTGTGGGGATCACTCAATCTCATTCAGGTTCAGTCCACTTGTAGTGGTAGATGAGTCTCTGAAGCCTGGACTTAATGTAACCCTGTCATATTTGAGCTTTTTCTTCAGAGAGATTGTTATGGTCAACGGGAATGTGATCATTTGTGACAGATTATCAGTTTGTATGGAATTCACATCCTTGACCACAGCTTACACCTATAGCCATGACCAAGTCGATATAGCAGTCTGCTCCACTCGTCCCTCATTACTGCCATAGTGCAGTAGGTCATCATAATAAGGGCTTGAGTCTTGGTTCTGTGATACCCTGGACCATTTCCCTTACACTATCCACTTACAGATGAGGCACATTCCTTCTGTCATAATTTACAATCTATTGCCATGTCAAAATATCATGATCAAGGTAATTTATAAGAGAAAACATTAAATTTTGAGGCTCCCAGTCAAGAAAATTAGAGTCTGCAATCCTTATTGAGGAGAACATGGCAACAAGCAGACAGGTATGAGTCTAAAAGAGTGCTGAGAGCTCATCTCTAAGAGAAGACTGACTTCCAGGCATCTAGGAAGTGGGTCTGGTAGCCCATGCCCACAGTGACACATCTACTCCAACAGGGCCATACCTTCTAATAGTGCCTTTCCCTGGACTGAGCATATGTAAACCATCACACCTCCTCAAGACAAAGGTTACCTAGTTTTATGAAATATGAGAGAAATTAATCCCTGATAAATGAGGTCACAAGAGCAACTATGAATGATCCATTTATGTAGGTTACTTCTCTTCGACACCTCCCAGGCACAAAGTTTCTTATGCTATGAGGCCATTGCTTGACCCTCTATATGTTCATCCCTGTGTCCATTTCAGCCAGAATATCCACCCTAGATATTAAAGACACAACTTTTAATGCTTGTCTCCCTGGTTTCCCCATATTCTAAAATGACTGGAAATTGATAATAACCCATGGTGCTCGTTAATTTGCAGGTTTTCCTTAGTCATACACTCTAGACAGAAACCATGTTCTACCACTAGCTTGTCCTGCATCTTGTACAGAGCTGCAAAAAACATTGGCCATAGCACTGAGTTTATGAGCCAAATACTCTGTGGATTAACTTAGGCTCATGAGAGAAGACATGCATTAGGAATCTAGCCAAAAAAACTGTCCTTCTTGTGTCATGGATGAGAGCTCACTAGAAAAAAGCTAATGCAAACTTCAGGACATGAACTTAGAATTCGTTATGACTTAAGAGCCTTGCATGGCAGTGGTGTGCCTGTAATCCCACTTCTATGGAGTTAGAAGGAGACCAATCCCTTAGATTCCTGTGTTAGATGGTCTAAGCTAATTTATAACTTTCAGCATCAAGAAAATTGTCTCAATAAGCATGGTAAAAAATGACACAAGACCCTTGTCCTATACACAAACGAGTAAACACATTCAAGTACCATAACCACACATATAAACTTAGACACATGTACTCAGATACACACAAACAGACACACACATAAACAAACACACATTCACACAAACATACACACACACAGACACCACACACACACACAAACACCCACACACATACACACACAGAGGCTTGAAAAAGAGGAAAAAGAGAACACTATTGATTAACATTTCATCTTTCTGAAATGACAGTTCTTAACCAGCACCATATACTCATGGTTCCAGGACAGAATCTGAGAGCACTCTCAAGATGTAGCTATGAATTACACTAGTAAGGGGATTATAAAGGCAAAACTCACAAGGGTATCTACTTCCTGCTTATGTGCAACCAGCCACACATCTGACCTACATGCAGAAAAGCACACATCTTTCATGTTGTCAGAGGCAAGCAAGTTTGTTTACAGGAATGAAAACACCTGATTTGTTATCTTACATAAACAAATCAGGTAATTCCAGGTATAATTCTCTCATTCTAGGAAAGACATCTGTCCTCGGGCAAGTGAGCTCCCAGGTTAGAGCCATTTTGTTTTATATTAATTTTAATCTTTTAAACATAATATTTATCACACAATGTTCTATTTTTTGATAGTTTTTGTTTGTTTTCAATATGTCTAGGATATATGTGTCTCTTGATCGACATACCTTAGACATAACCATTATTTTTAAGTTAAAACACAAAACTACCTCCCATATTGTTTTTATTTCTTGTATTAGGATCTTTGCACATAACTTGAAGCACTAAAATGTACAATAAGTCTTAATACATGTCCTGTTTCCCCCATACCTGGCTGACTCTGTCATGGTCAGTGTGAGAGACCAGACCATCTCCAGCATGGGTTCAGGCTCCATCTTAAAGGATCTGACCTGCTCTCTTCCTCCCTTCTTACCCCCTCTTGTTCTATGTTCTTCACTGCTCTTGTCCCCATATACCACCCCCCTCCATGTTCCCATGGCTGGCCGCCTTTTCTACTCTTCTCTCATTAAACCTCTACACTTGGGGGAAAAAAAGAATCTGACCTAAGGTTGAACTCAAGTTAACCAGCAAGCCTGCATCTAGCACTAGTTTCCTATTGATTAATTTGGGTTCAGAGGTCCATCAGAGAAATACATAAGTTTTGTGTTGTTTTTCTTTTCAAACCAAGGCATATCTCTGTGGAAGCTCTGATGTTCTGGACTGGCTTTGTAGACCAGGCTCTCCCCTCAAAATCACAAAGATGTGCCTGCCTCTGCCTCCTGAATTTTGGGGCTAAAGTGGTCCACCAGCATGCCAGGCATGAGTTTTAATTTTTTCATCGCTTACATGCTTCCATTACATTCCCTTCTAGCATGTTCTTTCTTTCTACTCAATGCCTCAACATTAAAGTTGATTCAGCTTATGCTATGCCTCGCTCTCAAGCCAGTGTCATGAGATCTTTGCAAAAATAAACAGCCCTCTGACCTAGACTAGAAATTCTAATGTGGTTCCTAACTCATACCTTAATAACCTTCCAAATGAATCGAGCTGTGTCCCAAATACTGATACCCGAACAATTGACACAGTCACCTGTATTTGCACAGGTTACACTTGGTCTCCTAGTAAACTGCAGAGATAGAAGCACACTTTAGATCAGGTTTGTGGGTTTCTGTTCTAACAAAGAAGATTTATGCACAGTGACTTGTAACAGGTGAGTTTTTGAGCTTGCCCAGTATCCACAGTCCCCTTTTTATACACAAGACCCAGAAAAGTAGATACTTGAACAATCAGAGACAGGAGAACTTAAAATCTCCAACCTGGACCACTCTAGTGACTCTCAAACAAGAAAGGAGAGAAACGGAGATGCCGCATCCCAGAGCGTGCTACTAGATTCCTAGTGAGTAGAAGAGGGTGAGGTGGTAAATGTCACACAATCATAGCAGAGCCATGCACGGAGAAGGCTTACTGGTCATTAAGATGAGAAAGTCTGCTCTAATTCAGACCAAGCAAATTCTGTGGCCTTGATCCTTTACCAACACTGTCCACAGATCCCCTGGCACCTTTCCTGCGACTGTTGTAATTTATTTGAGTTGTGCTCAGGCCACCACTGCACACAGTGACATTCACAGAGAACAAATATTCTATTTTGCTTTTTGAACACCTTGGGCAGAGAGTTCTGTTTACAGAGAGGACTCATAAATAAGCCGCTGTGGATTGGAGGACTCTGGAAACAGTGTTAAGGAAGAGGACAGCATAAGCTCTGTCCTGTCGTCCTGTCCTCCTGTCCTTCCATCATGTGGAAGAACAGAGAGGCTCAGCTGTGCCTTTTTTCAGCTCTTCTTGCCTTCCTGCCCTTTGCTTCCTTGCTCAATGGAAACTCGTGAGTACCACCAAGGCCCTCTTCCACATCGTCCCTCCTCCAATCAGAAAATATCCATTTCCATTCACAGTTCCTTCCCTTGAAAATCTCCCAAAATTCTTTTTGCTTTTCAATTAACAATTATATATATTTTATCATTATATGACTCTAGGTGATCTTTTTTCCAACTCTAAAGCAACCAGTGTTAAACTGAGGTGTGCCGTGATTCAGAATAGTATTGCTCTTATTACTGAACAAGTAGTATCTCAAATCCCAATCATCAGAGACATTCTCAGATGTTGAAACTATTTAATCACTTTGAAAATAAGCATTTAATTGGGTGGCATCCTTGGTTGGAAATGTGTAGCCTATGGTTTACCCTTCAGATAGATTTAGCTGTCTGGCACATCAGAACCCTGTGGATGTTTGTGTCCTAAAACAATACTCTTGTTAGGATCAAAGACTTTGGATTAAACTACCAATAGAACTTCTTAGTTGATGACCAAAATAACCATATAATTAGGAGTATATTGTTGAGTGATTTTATTTGTATCTGTGATCATAAAAATATATTTACGGTAGTAAAAATGATAAGAAAGCTAGTGATATTTTTTCATACTGTGATATAGCAATGACCAACTAGATTTTGGGGGACAAAAGTCTCTAATTATAGGAAAAGGTAGAGAATGATTCCTACAGATAGCCTTTGACACTTGCTCAAGTGTAACATAGGTGAATTCTACAAGTGTGAATTTCACAGTCACATTATAAATCATCAGTTGAAAAGTACCCCAAAATAAAAACAGGGTATTGAGTTATTTTTACGAATTAAAAATGTTAATGAAAAAATCATGATAAATTTCTATGAAAATAACAATTATTCCTCCTGGATTTTCATTTAAAAAATAGAAACTTTATAGAACTTGCATGCTGGTTGCTTAGTGACAGGAGTACACGCCATTCAAACCTGCCCTGGCAGGTATCACTGCTGAAGCTGATGATTGACAAGCTAATAATTGTCTTGCCACTCTGCTATGTGACAAACTGTGACAACTGTCACACTGTCAACCTGCCATCTCTGACTGTCAAAACATGAATGGTAATGGTGACTGTGTTGAAACTCCAGTTATAGACAATGAGATCAGTCATCAGCTAGCTGGAACCCTTTCCTTTCCAGGAAGTATATGGTGCTGGTCCCTTCCCAGCTCTACACCGAGACCCCTGAGAAAATCTGCCTGCATCTATACCATCTGAATGAGACAGTGACTGTGACAGCTTCCTTGATATCTCAAATGGGAACAAGAAAACTGTTCGATGAGCTTGTGGTTGACAAGGACTTGTTCCACTGTGTTTCCTTCACTGTGAGTACTAAGTACCTGTCCTGATTTGTTTTACATACTTATGCACATGCGTGTGAATATGTACATAAAATACCCATACATATTTCCAAAAAAAGGTTAATCTAAAAATATATCTGTGAACTCAAAACAATAGGAATTTAGAACATTTATCCAAAAAACAAATAGAATACATCATCTCACCCCAAACTGAGAAAGTTCAATACTTGTCCCATTCAATTCCTTCAAAAAAAGCCCACATCCAGAGAAAGAAAGGGTTCTCCAATTCATAGCACTTCCTGGTGCTGAGTTAGGAAACTTTCAAACAGCACTGCATATAATTACTACCACAGTTCATATGCATAATCCTGAGATCCTGAATAAGGGCTGGGGTTCTTCTTCAGGACCTATCTTCAAGACATAATTCCTACCACTGTTAAAACATTACCATTCTCTCTACCTCAGTTTCAGAGTTAGAACTCATTTTCTTTCGTGTCTTAGAGGTAATTTTCAATGAAGAGTATATTTACTCTATAAAAATGACTGTTTTTGTTTTCACATAAACTCTCATTGACTTACATAAATTGACTTTTCTATTCATCCCTTTTTTTCCTGGCAATTTTTTCCCCTCCATGTAATACTTAAACAGAAACTGATGGAGCCTTTATCTCTTTCCTGGGAGGTGGAAGGAGAAAAGTTTAATGAGGTAATATAAGAAGGGCAGAGTGAGATGGTGAAGGGTCTGTGTTCCTGTCATTCTCAGATCCCTAGATTGCCCTCTTTTGAAGAGGAGGAGTCACTCGACATCAACATTGAAGGGGCAAAGCATAAATTCAGCGAAAGGCGTGTGGTGCTTGTGAAGAACAAAGAAAGTGTTGTCTTTGTCCAGACAGATAAGCCCATGTACAAGCCAGGACAGTCAGGTATGAAGCTCCACAGTGGGCAAAGGAATTAATACACCACCCTAAACATGGTGTGAAGAAGGCCTGGGTCTTTGGACCTCACTAGAAAATTCTTTCTCTTTTTCCAGTTAAATTTCGGGTTGTCTCTATGGATAAAAATCTACACCCCCTGAATGAGATGGTGAGTTTTTTACCTATGGTTATTGGTGGGTTCTTCAAGACAAAATGTCACAGCAACATTCTAATTTCCGGCTCCTTCTGAGACATGGGTTAGCCCTTTTTTCTATTCTGTTCCTTTGCCACTTTATAGCCTCAGCTCTTCTACCATTGGCCATCCTATGGCTTCCTTATATGTGACTGTCCTTATTTGGACTCCATTTGACTGGATAAGTATCTCTGGATTGTCTTCATACTCTGTGGAGCCTTATACTGTATAGAACCTTTTAGGTTTTTCAGTCATTTCTTTTCTAGATTCTGTTACCATCCCTCAGAAATCCATTTCTAGTGTGACAGGGATATTTTTCACACAGTCTCTATTATTTTATAACCTCATATTTAACACTTGGGTTCTTCCCTAGTTGAATTCCTCTAAGAATAAAATTGCATTTCAGTCTCTTGTGCTCTGTGCTTAGGCAAGTTGTGTGTATCTGTGTTAAATACTCTCTCCTATGAATAGAAGGTTCTCTGATGAGGGATGAGGGATGCTTCAATCTAGAAACATAAAGATAAATCAGCAACAGTTAGATTAATCCTGTGTCCTCTAGCAGCACAATGATAGTGTGTTCTCACTTGGGGCCTATGATGCATGAAGCTCATGATTCCAAGTGTGTGGGTTTCATCTTGCACAGTGGGACTTAAGTCCAGTCAGACAATGGTTGGTTACTTCCTTGACATTTGTGCCACTATTGCTCCAGTGGTCATGTCTTACCTGGACAGTGGTTCTCCTAGTTTATAGGTTTCATAACTGTATGAGGCTGCTTGTTATCTTCCCCCTTTGATACTATGCATCACACCTTCCAGCTGCATGGAAGCCAGTCCATAGGGGTGATGAATCCCGTCTGTACCAGCTTTACTGTAGAATATGAAATCCTAAATTGGACATATAAATCCCATCCTCACCTCCCAAGACACCGAGATTATTGTGTCATGAGGAAAGAAAAACCGTAAGAGCCACAGGTGAATCCTGTTAGATCCAGAATGCATGCAAGGGAACAATCCCTAACACAGCATGGCAGCTGCACATATGAACTTACAGTTGCATTAGCATACACAAGCATATGCAAAACACTGCCATGGAGAGGGGAGATGGACACGAAGTCCAACCCCTAGCTGAGGAGCTCTTGTTAGGACAGCTAGTGGGGGAAACTCAGTTATCTTTTCAGGGATAGACCCTGCTAAGTCAACCATCCTCCAGTGGAAGTCCACATGTCCAAGAATATATGGGTATGCAGCACAAATTGGACTTAATGGATAGAAAAAAGGAGAGAACACTAATCAGGTACGTAGGGAAGGGAAGTAAATCCGGAAGGGATGAAAATCATTAGAAAATACTGTAAAAAATCTCAAACAAAAACTTAAAAATTAAACAAAATCAATCCACTTTTACTTAATTTGTTCTTTACAAAAAGCAAATTACAATAGACACAATTTTTTGGAGACTCTAAAAGTTCTACTTATCCCAATAATCTGTTGTATAATTTTTATCAAGTATATATTTTTCTTTTTTCTGATTTATTCTTCTTTCTTCCAAAACATCCTGACCATAGCCTCCCTTCCCCCTGCTCCTCCTAGTCTCCCCACAACCTTCCCTTTGCTCCAAATCAATTTTTCTTCAGAAAAAATAGCCCTCCCAGTGTTATCAACTGAATATGGCAAAACAAGATACAATACGTCTAGGTACAAACCCTCATATAAAGGCTGGGCAAGACAACCCAGTATGGGATAAGGGGTCCCAAGAGCAGGCAAAAGAGTCAAAGACTCCAAGTCCCACTGTTAGGACCCCCACAAACACCCTGAACTAAACCAGCACTGCATGCAGAGAAACTAGCACAGAGCCCAGAGGGGTCTGTCTGCTTTAGACATTAAATTTTGTAATCTCCATATCATAAATGCTCAGGGTGGGTCTTTGAGAACATCAGAGAAATCTTACTGATGATGTCCCTCAAAGTTCTGTTTGTGAGTTCCAATCTATTGAGTGATTCGTATGACTCAGAATTCTAGAAAATATACTGAAAATTCTCTATGGTGGTGAATAGGCTTACACTTGACTTTCTTACTGGACATTAAGTTCATTAAATTTTGGCTGAAACTCCCATCCTAGGGCCTACTTTATAAATCTATTGGATTTGCTGTGTGGGTGACATTTTTAAATCAGTGGTTCTTATCCTTCCTAATACTGCCACCCTGTGAGGCAGTTCATGTTGTGATAGCCCCCAACCACATTTTGTTATATTTGTTGCTACTTCATAAACATAATTTTGATACTGCTATGAATGGTAATGTAAATAATTTTGGAAACAGTTTTGCCAAAGGGGTTGTGACCTGCTGTTCTAACCTAATGTTGTTTTCCTTGTGTTTCAGTTTCCTCTGGCTTACATTGAGGTAAGAAATTTAAATGTTTCATAATCAATCTGATAAAAGTAACCTGATGTTGGAATGTTGTTGAACTTCTATGGGTCAGCAGCCCTCTGCCATTTGAGATAATGAGTTTGCTATTTCCCACTTCACTTTTATTTCTTCTTTCCCCAAAGGAATATAACTGAGTCCCCAAGTGCTTCCATCACCAGCACAGTGATCCTAGAAGCGTTGTTATACTTAACACTATATTAACTTAGAAAATTTACACCCTCATTCACAGGATCCGAAAATGAACCGAATTATGCAGTGGCAGGACATTAAGACAGAGAATGGGCTTAAGCAACTGTCCTTCAGCCTGTCAGCAGAGCCCATTCAGGGCCCCTACAAGATAGTGATTCTCAAACAGTCAGGAGTGAAGGAAGAGCATTCCTTCACCGTCATGGAATTCGGTATGGATTGGGAAAACCAAAAAGAGAAAGTGGGTGTCATAGGTTTCTGGTTATCATAGAATGAACTACTTTGGGTTTTAGGCTGGGTTTCATCTGACTCTAGCTAAGGCTATCCATCTCCAACTTCCAGAAAGTCCTGGGATTTTTCAGAACCAAATTACTGGTGTTCTTGTTTGTTTGTTTAATCAAGTAGATACCCCTGTGGTTTGCAAGAAGTGATATAGCACATAACCACTCAACATTCTAACTTTATTGGGGGTGAGGACATTGCCTTAATAATGTGAAATCTCCATTTCTGGACAGAGAATGATAGTTTAGGCAACAAGACAACACATTTCACATCTCCTCTCTGAGCATCTCCTCTCTCTCCCATTAGTGCTTCCCCTAGATTTGGTGTCTGACGTTGAAGGTCCCAAACGCATCTCTGTATGCGATGAAATAATCAATGTGACTGCCTGTGCGACGTGAGTTACCTGCTTCTGTCCTTCTTTCCTTAAGAATGAACTCGGACACAGAAGATCCCTGGAATAATGCCTCATTTTAGAATATGTAGAAATGCTACACTTGTGTCCTTCCCCGACTAGAACATTTCCCCTGTGGTGTTCATGTGTCCTTTACTGCTCTGCATCAATCGCTGTGCAATCATTCGCTGTGTGCATTGCTGATATCAATGGATAAAATCAATTGTTTGAGGCAGTAAAGAGCTCCTGCCTTTGGAGACAGGAAGGGACCCAATAAGATCCACTGACCCATGTGAAGAGAACATAAGCACTAAGTCAAGGCATCTCCCTGCCTTCTTATGGTCTGACAGAAAGAGCAGAGAGACAAGAGCTTCCTGTCTGCCTCCCCCTCAAACCACTGCCACCCAAGTTTAACCTTAGACATCTCAGCCTTCTGCTTGCATTTCTGGACCTGATAAATGAGGGCCTTGCACTATAACCAATAAAAGTTCTATTTAAGTCTAGAACCATAAAGAAGGAACTTGCAGTATGTGCCTCAATCAAACAGAAGACACACACCCCAGCCTACATTGGCTTGTCATTCCAGTGAACCAGCTCAAAAACTAAACCATAGGACAAAGGCCAAGGACTGAGGAGGTGCGTTAGGTTCTGAGTCATTTCCCATCCTCCCCACTCATTTCAGCCCCATCATCTAGTAGCTGAGGATCCTGGTTTGGTGACTTAATCTTTTACCACAAAAAGGAGAAAACCAGGTCTTCCTAGGTTCTTAATAGAGCTAAGAACCTATGCTTTTTTGTTTATTAATTAATTTATTTATTTACATTGCAAATTTTTAGCATACGCACTTAGAAGGTGTCAGGAGGCAATGGTGGTCTGTGTTTGTGCCCATTATGAAACCATACAGTCTCAGTGAGAAGACAATGGGTCTCCACTTTAGAAAGACCCTGGGTCTCTGTGACTTTATCTTGTGACAGATATACCTATGGGAAGCCTGTCCCAGGACATGTAAAGATAAGACTTTGCCATGGAAATCCAACCTTTAGCTCTGAGACAAAGTCTGCATGCAAAGAAGAGGACTCCAAGGTGAGTGAATCTGTTCAAAGGCCTTTTTTAAATATCTAAGGTTAACCAACAGAAAAGCACTCAGCAAAGATCAGAGGAAACACATAGCCAGATGTTGACAGAGGATGTTCTGGGAACTTGGACTGTAGCTCAGGGATGGAACAGTAGCCCAGGCATGTGTGCAATGCCCAGAAGACCACACTGACAGAAGTGATAACCCTCGGACCCACCACTGTTAAAGACACATTTCCACAACTTTACTTGGCCACTAAAATTTATTTTGAGCACATATTCATTGTGAAATAGTAGGTTTACAACATTTCCATACTTGAGTGTCATGTCTTTTAACTATATTCCCCTGTCCCATTGCCACCTATGTTCTCTTGGGTCCTCATTCTTATGTGTCCTCTTCTCTTCCTAGGTAACCTCCACTACTTTTGTGCCTTGTAGACTATTCTTTGAAGGTGCATTTTAAGAAGCACATATAAAATATAAATAATTGTTCAAAACAATAGCCTTCTTTACAATATATTCATTCATGCACATCATGTAACTGATTACCTACCTCAGTGCTTATCTGATTCTCTCCTTCCTTCCTCCCGCCAGACCCTTCCTCCTCCCAAATGGAACCACTGTTTTGCTGTCTTCTGGTTCTGTTTTGTTTTACCTCCCATAGGAGAGAAAGCATGCACTGTTGTGTGTCAGAGTTTGGTATATTTTGTAAAAGGTGGTCATCTCCATACCCTTAACATTCTCCTATTTGGTTTTGATTATCAGTTTATCTGGTGGACTCTCTTGTCTGTGACTCGTTTAAATGGCAAGCCATGCATGGGAACACATTTTAGTATGCTGACATAGATTCCTTTTGTAGATTCCTGACAGCTGATCATATGGTACCTTGACCTCTTGTTTTCTGAGGATCTTCTAGACTGACTTGGGTAGTGGCTGTACTAGGTTGTAGCCTCACCCACAATGTACGAGATGGGTAGGGCATGAGGCTCTTCTGCTGACCTGCTCACCTTAAGCATTAGGGAAAACAGGAATGTTAAACACAAGCTTGTCTCCTCAACAAAGGACACAAGGCCACACCTGAACTATTACAGATTCTTCCTTTCTAGACTTTTATCCTGAGCAGTTTCTTGGTCAGGTCAATAAAACCCATTGTTATGGGAGATGCCATTTGTATTTTACCCACATGTTGTCTGTAGAGCCAAGCAACTCCTGACTCCCACAGACTTTTACATTTATCTTAGTCATTCTCAGCAGCTGTTGGTTACCTGTAGCTCTTGATCTAGGAGTGGGGTTTGTGAAATTTCCCCTTTCCACCACATTGGCAGGTTAACTTGTTTTACCATTATTTATATCTTCTTCGGGCAACCACATTGTTGAGATTTTTATGGGTGTCTTTCCCTGTTGTGTCTGAAGGACACTATTTTTGCGACAGGCATTCTGGTCTTTTACAATCTTCTGACTCTTGTTCTATGATTTTCCCTGATCCTTCAATGAAGGGTTATGTTGGAGATGCATTGTTGGGGATGGGTAATCCTAGGCAATTCTGCATTTTGATGGGTTGTGCATCTCTATAAAGGTCTCCATCTCTTGAAAAATAAGGTTCTTTGATGAGGTGAGACCCACATGCATCTGTAAGGACAAGATTTTAGATACAGTAAAGGACTACATTGATTAAGGAAAATGGCAGTAGTAGGCTGCTCTCTACAGAGTCCATGTGACTGTTGAAGTTATCCATTTCTTCTTAGTTTAACATTTGTATTTTGGATGAATGTAGAAATCTGTCCACTTTTAAGTTTTCTAAATTAATTCGGTATAGGTTTTTGAAGTATTCCCTTACAATAGTCCAAATCTCTATAATGTCTGTATAATATTACCCTGCACATTTCTGATTCTATTGATTTGGGTCATTTTCTTTCTTTCGTTTGGTTAATTGTTCCAAAGATTAGTCTTGATCTTATCTTCTTAAATAACTCTCTCCTTCTTTGTATTCTTTCTTTCTGCTCCACTAGTTTCTGCTCTGGTTTTTATTATTTCTTACTATCTGCCAATACAGAATTTGATTGATCTTTCTTTTTTTCTGAATCCTTGATGTATATCAAGCCATTTATTTGTGTTAAATCTTTTCCTTCTTTTAAGCAGCACTCAGAGCTAGTTATGTCTCTCTTGCTTTGAATACCTTCAATAGACTTTTGTGTCATGTTTTTATTTTCATTTAATTCCAGGATTTAAATTTTTTTCTTGAGTTCTTTGATTCACTCATTATTAGATAGTGTGTTGTTTGATTTTCATGAATGCATGCAATTTTTTAACTCCTTGTGCTGTTGATTTTAAGCTTTATTGCATTGTGGTCAGATAGGGTGCACTGGGTCATTTTAATTTTTCTGTATTTTTCAGACTTTCTTTGTTTCTCACTGCATCATCTATTGTGGAGAAAATTCCTTTCACTACTTCAAAGAATAATTATACTTTAGTGTTTCGGTGGAAAGTTCTATAAATATCTGTTAGGGCAAAATGATAAATTGGTTTTATTTAATTCTGATGATTCTGCCTTATTTTTTTGTCCAGATGCCCTATTGGAGAAATTAGGGTGCAGAAATCAACTATAACCACTGAATTGTGTTTCATCTGTGTCTTGAAATCACATGGTATGCTTTTTATGAAAGCGTGTGTGCTAGACCTTGGTTCATCTATGTTTAGAATTGTAGTGTCTTTCAGTTAATTTTTCACTTTATCAGAATAAAGTGTCCCTCTTTATCTCATCTAATTAATTTTTGCTTGAAATCAGTTTGTTCAGATATTATAATAGCAATGCCTGCTTGCTTTCTGGTTATTTGCTTTGAATACTTTTCCAATCCCTTCACTCAAAGTGGTGTTTATCTTTGAAGATAAAGTGAGTTTCTTGAAACAACAAAAAGACTGATTTTGTTTCTTAAACCATTCAAGTGTCCTATGCCTTTTGATTGGAGAATTGTTGCCATTAATATTTAAAGTTATCACTGAAAGGTGCTTGTTGATTTCTGTCATTTTACTTTTGGTGCTATTTGTGTTTAATTCTATTTTATGTTTCAATAATTATAGTTTCATTTGTTTTCTTCCTGTAGTCTGTTAGCTTTGCTTCTTCCCCTCTTCTTTCAATATTCCTGTCCTTTCAATATTCTCAGTAGAGCTGGTTTTGTTGGACATGAATTCTGTTAGCCTGTTTATAGCCTTACAATTTTTTCAGTTTAGGAACTTCTTGAGCCTTGTCAGTTGTCTATGTCCTGAGCTTTATAAGTCTTGTTTATGTCCTGAGTCTCAGTAGCCTCCTTCCATATGGAAAGATTAAATTCAGATGAAATTTCTACATAACACCCTAACAATTATTATTATTTGGCCAGATGATCAATTTAATGAGTGTGTAGTAGTAAAATCACCCATTATTATTGTACCAGGACCCATCTATCCTTTGCTTAGTAGTGTTTCTATTATGAATTGTGACGCACTGACATGTTTACTCAGTAATTGGGGGTAGGTATTCCTTTCACTAATAGGTAGTGACTATTTTATTCCTTGTAACTAAATTTGGACTAGTCAATTCTATCATATATGAGTATTGATATTTCTGTTTCTTCTCAACTTGGATTTTCTTGATCTATCCCTTCCTACCCTTTCATTTTTGATGTGTGTGTGTTCTTTGGAGTCTAATTAGCTAGCCTTTTATTTTTTTTGCCACAAGGTGTGTTTTATTTTCATCAATCATATAGATAATTTTTTACATCACAGGGCAAACTGAGTGCCTGGGTGGGTTCAGAGTGTAGCTTGTGGCTTGTGCCTATCCATCTTCCCCACCAGAATGGGGTCTCAGAAATGATGAGGTGAGGTGGAGAAATTCTGCTAGGCTTGGAGGAAATTTTACTCTTCTTTTCCTGTTGAATGGTCTTTTGGTTGGCTGGTGTTCTTCTCATGCTCTTCGGTTTTCTCCAGTGTGGTCTTATTGAAGCTGGCAATTTCCCCCATGGATAACTTGCCTGCCATTTTCTTAGAACTCTTGGAATCTTGCTCTGAGCTCATGCTCCAGTTGCTCCCACTCACATTTCTGCAGCAAAGGATGTAGCCTGTGTCTCTTAATTAAAGACTTAAAATCATTTATACTTAGAGTTTCTGTTGATAATTACATGTTCATTCCTATGACTATTGGATGATATTTATCTTTTATCTCTTATCTGTTGCTGATTTATTGTCTTGTTCTGAATTGATAGCATTCAGATCTGTCTCTGCTTGCTTAAATCCTCTGTGAGATCACTAGTCATTTCCAAGACTACACTATTATTTGTCCAGCATTATGACAATTTGCATATCCTAGGATTCAGTTAGTGAAGATCTGTGCCTCTTTGTACATATCATGTTTCCCTGTTTGTTCATGTTTCCTGTATTTCATTTTTTATTAAAGTATGTATTTACTCTATATCCTGTTCACAGCTTCCCCTCCTTCCTCACCTCCCAGACCCTCCTTCTCACCTCCTCTCACCCCTCCTCCCTTTCTCCTCAGAAAAGGGATGGCTTCCCATGCATATCAACCAGCCTTGGCATACCAAGTTGCAGTAAGACTGGGCACATCTTCTATTGAGGTTGGACAGACAAGGCAGTGCAGAAAGGAGAAAGGGATCCAGACAAACTGCCACAACAGCAGAAAACCAAAGTTGTTAGAGCAATGCAATTTAAATGATGTAAAGTTTACTACTATGTCAACAATAATTGTAACAATGAAAATGGTACAAAAAATAAGCTGTGAAACTAAACTTTAATTAAGAACAAAATAATGATCCAGGCAACTCTTATCTTTCACAGTTCAGAATAATGTCAATTCTTTCCTATGAAGGCTATTCTCATTCACCGATCCACAGAATGGCAGCTTCTAAGCACCATTTCATTCTGGAAATGGATTTCAGTTTACTTTCTGCCACTAGGTATCAAGCCATCAGGTTCATGTCTGCTAGTAAAAAGTACCATTGAGCTACATCCATACCTGTGGTTGCTATTTTAATAATAGAAAGTAATTATTAAGTTCTAATGGCATGTAAGTTAAGTGTTCTGCATGTTATAATTGTGATATTGTATTATACTTAATATTCCTTAATAGATGTATTAAGTACTAAGTGGATACTTAGAATACAATCACTGTGTTTATGGATGACCAAGCCAAGGCAGCATTGTGACTGGTCATGCTCACACAGCAGCACAGTGTTTAGGCTGAGTCCCAGGCTTAGAACCAGAAGACCATGCACTAAGCACTCTCTTTCTGATAGAAGCCCTCGTGTGTGGGTTTCAGTAGACCATCAACCTGACCAGTGTGCCATGTCACCTTGCTTTTATCTTAAATATCAGCTAGACAACAACGGCTGCAGCACACAAGAAGTGAACATCACTGAGTTCCAATTAAAGGAAAATTACCGCAAAGTGCACCAGGCTTTCCATGTGAATGCAACTGTTACAGAAGAAGGGACAGGTATGTGAGTAAGAATATAGAAGATGGCGCTGTGAAAACTGATACATTTTCACATTGAGATGGTAGTTCTGAGAATGCAGAAAGCAAACAACTCTCTAACCAGGTTGGGCCTTCAATGTCATCACTAATTTCTTCCTCAGGGTCAGAGTTCAGTGGATCTGGAAGAATTGAAGTCGAAAGAACCAGAAACAAATTCCTATTTCTGAAAGCAGATTCGCACTTCAGACACGGGATCCCATTCTTTGTGAAGGTAAGGTGCTTTGTGGTTCATAGGTGGCAGAGCTGTAAAAGGTGCTTCAAGGCTGTTCTGCCAATGTTAAGTGTTTTTGACATCATGGGTTGCAAGACTAGAAGCGCCAGCTTAGTGGTGGAGTTTGTATTTCACATGGCCAAGCACATGAGTTCAATTCCCAGAACTAAAGTGAAGACTAGGAAAGTTTATCAAGAGGCTCCAAATCTCAAACCTATGCAGCAGAGTTTTCATTTATAACTGCTGCACCTGAAAACCTTAAACCCCAGAGTATCACCGTGTTTCAATGGTGAAGCAGCATGAGCTACATATTCATAACACACTCATGCTCGCTGGTAGCCTCTGCTCCCTCACGAGTTGTTCTTTTCATCCTGTAAAACACTGCAAGTACTTGTTGTGTCAGAGCATGTACTTGCAGTGTTTTACAGGATGGGCTCATTGATGGTCCCTTGTGAATAATAGGAAAATAGGAAGCATCTAAAAGCATCTGTTATGAAATTAAGAGTATGATACCTTCAGTCTCTGTACTTTCACAACATAGCTGGTTCTGCAGGTATAGATTTTCAGAAACGAATTTTTGTAGACTGAATTAGTGGTTGCATCTTTGGAATCTTTGTATAATACTGAAACAGGGGTTTCTCTTCCGTGTCATCTACCCATGCCTAGACTCTACTTTTCTTCCTTGTTCAATTTAGGTCCGCCTAGTGGATATCAAGGGAGATCCTATCCCAAATGAGCAAGTCTTCATCAAAGCACAAGAAGCTGGCTACACCAATGCTACTACCACTGATCAGCATGGCTTGGCCAAGTTCTCCATAGATACCAGCGGCATCTCACGATATATCCTCAATATCAAAGTAAGTCAGAAATGAGGAGGACATAAGATACAAGGTGAAACTTTGCAACAGTTTGAAATTAATAATGTTTAGTTTAATGAATAAAATTCCATGCCAAACTCTTATTTTAAGGCAAAACATAAAAAGTTTCTGACCATTAATAAAAGTATGAGCATATATTTTGAACACATTTTAAACACGGTATTTTTCATAGTCTCTTTTACTGTGTGTTTTAAATAAGTCAAGTTGGGACCTTCAAGCAAAAATGATTAAAAGTCCATTTTTTTCTACTTAGTGAAGGATATTTGTTGTGTATCCTCAAATTCATTACCCAAGTATGTTGTGCCCATTTTATCAAACAAGAGATACTTATTGTGTCACTGAATGTTACTGACATTACGCTAGTTCCTGCTTGAGGTGCACAAAGTCGGTGTGGGGAGAGGAGAAAGAGAGATTCAACACTTTCTAGAAATGCAATTTGGAAATAGGAAAACTCTAGAGATCTGCAATCTGCAGTCAGCTGGAATTTGACAGAGTTCTCCCTGTATATCATAGCTTAGTCAGATATGTCACAAAGGGGAGCCATTCGAAGAGAAGCTCACTATCTGACTTTCCAGGAGAGGTCTCTGAAGACCCTGAGGCCTTACATCTCTAATCCCAATAGTCTTTGCCCCAGTTGTCTCAGCATGTACCTCTCTGAGAACCCCTGTGGGGACAGGAATGCCAGCGGTGACTCACACACATCTCTGGCTGCAAATTTAAATGGTGGAACTCATATTCTATCTTATAGAAAGAAGCTGAAAAACATGTCCCTTTGCAAACAGCAGATGGACCCTAGAGATAGGATGGAGTGTGCATTTCGATGGAGGAGGGAAAGAGTAGTGTGACACTCACTTGTAGGCCAGCCAGTGTCACATTACTCAGATAGTTTTGGTTTGGAGGTTTTCTCCAAGCCCAGACATTCGGAGTCACATACCGGATAAGACACCAAACATTATTATCTCCAGTCCTCCACCACAACACCTGTCCATGCAGTCACACACGCTCATGTGGACTGAGCGGGTTCTTCTCTTGTATGGAGAAACTCCATCAGAATTGGTTTATTTGGCTTGATTTAACCACATGTAGCTCACTTTGTCATTTAACATCTCCCCCACAGAAACACATACATAGACTCAGTGACCAGAAGTCAGTCCTGCAGGACAGCAGACATTGTCTTAGTTCAGTTAATGACTTAGGCAGGTGCGCTCATCCCTCTGATTGCCCATCTGCCTTGAGCGGCTTCACTGCGTCCCAGATTGCACAAGGCTCACTACTGTTTAGTCTTCTCCTCGGATTCCTGGTGACCCTAGAAATGGATCCTTAGGGAAAGAGCCATGTCTTCCTAAGTGATGAAAATTTGTTTTCTTTTTTTCCTTCATGATCCTATTTCAGATTTTCCAATCTTCTCTTTCTCTTCCTTTGAATTTGACATGTCAATGTTTTGTTTTGTTCTTTACTTAGGGTAGAAACTATCAGGCTTCATTATGGCATTTCATATATTTTGTCATTTAATCCTCCTCTCCCAATGATCCCTCCATCCCCCAAATTGCTACTCCCCTACTCATATACTTCAGCTCCCAAGAGTCTTCCTTCCACGTCCACATAACGGAGTGCAGACTCCTCTTGTGTTCTTCCCTGATTTTCTTTCTCCTTCTTCAGTCCTTGTTTCCTTTCTCTCTGATCTTAATCCTTTTTTTCTTTTTCTCAGACTTCCTTTACTGCTGCTTGAGTAATAAAGTTTACCTCTATTTTTTGACTTAACATTTAACTGGACATTGTGTTTTCCACTTTCTATGCATTGGAATTTGGGGTAGAGTGGCTATTTTTAATTGTTTTTTAATTACATCCATACATGTGATTTACTTTGTTGTTGATGGATTTATTGAAATCTCCTCGATATTCTAGGGGTTTGTTGGAGTTAAAGCCTTTGAAAAAGAGCCACTCATGATAAAAATATCCTTATAATAGCAGGTGCTCTATAGCCATCACTAGAGATTTATAAATTGCAACATCAAAATAGAAGAAATCTGAAAATAAGAGCTTTGTCCCAAAGCTCTTATTTTTTCCAATAACTGAACTCAAAGCTATAGAAGCACATGAAATGTTACACAAATAATTTCATAGTTCTAATTTTTAAAATTATTAATGACAAAATTGGACACTTATACAACACCTAACACACACACAGACACAGACACAGACACACACACACACACACACACACACACACACACACACACACAGTCACACAGACTGCCAAGTGGAGTAAAGAAGAGACTATAGATTTTGTCCCCACAATTTTATAAAAAAATGGAAATATAAAAAATAACCTAAATAAAAAAAACTAAGTAGAAAGTTTCACTGATAGTCTAGATATAATGGAAGAAAAATACCAGGATTTACAGATAATGAAAAAGTATTATTACACTTAATGTGTGGTAACGAAATATTAAATCATTATGGCCCCAACTCTCAAGGCCTCTAGAACTCAGTTAGGAGACAAGGCCTGAAGGTGTTGGCATTGCACAGAGTGCAACTTGCAAGCAAGTGTCATGGAAAACCCACTCAGTGGACTAACAGAACATTCTCCAAGGCTGAGAAAAGATACAGACATGAGAGTACAGGAGACATTTAGAATGACAGACAACTAGAAAAGAACTCCTCAATTAAAATGTCAAGAATACAGAAACAACAATAAAAAGATTACTAAATGCTGCAAGAGAGAAGGTCCAGCTCACTTATAAGACAAACTATTAAAGTAACAACAGTCCTAACCACAGAAACTCTGAAGGCTCAGATCCTGGGATGATGGAATTAAAGTTGAAAATAAATAAATAAATAAGTAAATAAATGGATATAAACAAAAAGCTGGCATCCAACTTTACTATTCAGATGAAGTTGTCCTGTAAAATTGAAGGGTAATTGATGAGATGAGACCCAATACAGACCTGCAGAAGTACTTCAAAAGGTGCTGAGCTCTTGATAACCTTGAGAGGTTCTAGGCTCAGTTCTCAGAACCCACGTGGTAGCTTACAACCATCCATCACTCCAGTCTCAGGGGTACAATGTCCTCTTCTGACCTCTTCAGGCATCTGGGATATAAATGGTGCACATACATGCATGCTGAAGAAGCATTCATTCAAGCTAAAATAAAATAAATAATACTTTAAAATAAGTTGAGTAAATTAAAGCCACTCATGACTACCATACCAGCATCGTAGAAGATAGTTCAAGAAATAGTACTCACAGAAAAACGAGAAAATATGCAATCATCAGAAGTTAGAAAGATAAAAGAGAAAAAAACAAACATTATCAATTCATTAAGCTAAGAAACTTCTAAGATTTACAAAGGAGGAAGAAAATAACAGAGACCATCCAAAACCAGTATGATGATAATATTAACTTCAACTTGGCAAGATGTAGAATCATCTCTGCAACAGGCCTGTGATGGAGAGAGTAGGTCAACCTCTAGTCATGCTGCGAATAAATTCATGGGTTAATTTAAGTATAAAGACTAATATATCTTCATTTTGTCTGCTCCATTCTTCTAGATAAACTTAATGTAACCATCAAAAAATTATATGTAGTACTGTAGCATTCAATACTAAGTGTAAATAAATACCAATTTACATCTCTGCATTCAAAACAAAAATGAGCAGAATAGATTTTAAAACAACATCCAACTATTTGCTGTCTACAAGAAACTCACCGAATAAAAAAGATAGCATAGAGACTGAACTGAATGAAAGAAAAATTATAGTTCAACTAAATGAACCTATAAAACAAGAATTAATTACTATGCCCATATCTGACAATAAGATTTCAAGCCAAAATAAGATAACACCACTGCATTTTAAAAAGTAAATAATTCACCAAGAACATACACATAAATAAATTTACCCCCTGCAAGAAAACACAAATGGGCAGAATAGATTTTTAAAAACAACATCAACAACTAAAAGGACAAATAGGTTAATGCTTATTGTAAAGAAACTCACTTCATAAAAAGTGTGCATTGATAGATGGATCATTCCATGACCAAGAAAAATCTCAGGTTAAACTAAACACCTGAACACTGCTAAATCCAACAGAATGCGATATCCAACAGTAATGATTTTAAGCATTTAAACAGCAAATAATTCATTAAAAGATCCAGTTTAGGTAAAATGTATATCTTCAAAAATTTCAATCATTTATCATAAAAAAACACTAAATACAAATAAAAATGGACAAATAGATAAATACAAATTATTTATACCAAATAATGTTTTATAGTGATCCATTGAAGATTATCATCTGTATCAGAAATCTCAGATTTTTTATTTTGGTTCAATCACACCAGAATTTTTTACATCTTACAGAATGAAATTCAACAGGTGTGTGTATAGTAAACCTTACACTAAATAATAAGATAGCTATCAAAGAAATAGCCTCAATTTTTACCTCAAAATAAATACCTAGAGCAGTAAAAATACAAAATTAGTGAAAGGAAGTAAAAAATAATATTGCTGAAAGTAAATGATGGGGATGGAAACTAGGATCAGTAAAAATGTATTTATGAAAACACAAAGATAAATGAAATTGATTAGCCTTTATCTAAACCCAAAGAGAGATAAAACCCAAATTAGAAAATTAGATGTAAATATCACAGAACATACTATGAAATCCATGGGGTTCTTTGAGAATAATCTGAAAGCTTTCATTCCAATAAATTAGAAAATCCAGTAGAGACAAGTGAATTATTATATATTTATATTGTACCAAAAGTGAGCCAAAAGGATGTTAAAAAAAACCTAAATGGATCAGCAATGAGAAACAGAACTGAAGAAATAATTAAAAGGACCCAGAAAAACAAGAGCTGAGACTGGGAAGAACTCATTGCTGAATTGAACCAAACTTTAAAAAAGAAATATTATTGTATAAAGACTCAAAATAAGGAATGCCTCCTAAGCCATTCTATGAATCTAGAACAACCCAGAGACCACAACTAGATGAGGAAACAGTGACAAGAAACCTTCAGACTAATTTACCCAATGGACATTAAAGGAAAGTCTACATGAAATTCTTTCATGCCAAATTCAACCACACATTACACAAATTTTGTACCATGATCAAACTGATTTCATACTAAGAATGCATGGGTGGTTTCACATTTGTAAGCTGAGAACTGTGAAACAGCATATAAACAGAATCAAGAGTTAAGAATCACATGGTCATCTCAGTAGACCCAACAAATCATCTATTTTCAAGACACTAAATACAAATGGTCAGGAAACACATGCAAAGATGCTCACCACACTTGGCTCTCAATAAAATGAAGTCTAACACTATGTTGAAAGTTCATCTTTCACCCACCAAAATGGCTATCATCAGGAAAGCAAATATTGGCAAGGTTATGAGAACAAGGGAACCTGTGTGCACAGCTACTGAGGAGGTAAATTAGTGTGACCATGAAACTCAGAGCTTCTACAAAACTCCAAAATGAAAGCAGTGTATAGTGCAGGCATGCTACAGCCATATGCATGTCCATATGAGTCAAAGCTAACATATGATAGAGACCTACATCCCCATGGCAATCTCAGCAGTTCTCAACACAATTTGAGCAATGGAGCCAACTTTAATGCCTAGTGATGGATGAGTGTTTACAGAGACTCTCTTATGCAATGTATGGAAGCATCACCTGTCAATAAAATGCTGTTGGCCTATTACCTTAGGCAGGAAACAGGGAGTTAAAAATTCTGGTACAGAGAAGATTTCTGGGATAAAGTCAGGCATGGGAGATTCACCCCAAACTGAGGAGAGGTAACCAACAGAATAGAATAAACGGGATAATTAATTATGACCCAATGGGAGGAGCCAAGGTTTTGGACTAGACAATTATTCATAATAATCCAGTCTTGGAGTCATTATTTCCTGAACTTGGGCACGGGTGGAAAAGCCCACCATTACATGGGTGAATAGAGAAAATTGGAAATACATGCACATTTACTCATGATTTTTACTCAGATAATTATAAGAAGGTTATCTTGTCTATAGAGAGATGCTTGGATTTAGAAACTGTCAATTTAAGAAAAAAGTATAAGCTAGGAGAAATTGTCCCCCATATGCGGAATGTAGGGAAAGAACACAGTGAAGTAGAGAGGCTCTACTAAGGAAGAAGGAAGGCAGCACGAAACACAGGATTGGGTAGTACGGTGGCCGAGTATACTCAGAGTGCTCTACATTAATATATGAAAAGGTTCTCATCAGCCCATTAATTCATACATTCATTATGCACTAAAATTCATATATGTAAAACATTTTTCATTATGTATTAGATACACAAAAAATGCTTCCTTTGTCTTATAAAAAAATTATTTTCCCTTTTCACTCTTCCCTGGTGTAAACATTTGCCTCAATTCTGAAAATTTATGGTGTTAGACATCAATTCATTTAATGAAATTCCCCTCCCTTTTTATTAAGGTATACAAAATATTCAATCATTAAATGAGATGGGAAAATCTGCTGAGTCATCACAGAAGAGAGATTCTGCCTAGGCAGTCTACAGCATAGTATTTTCTTGTTTCTCCAGGTCTACCACAAGGAGGAAAATTCATGTAGCGATTCCTCTTGCACAGCAGAAAGACACGCAGAGGCACATCATACGGCCTATGCTGTTTACTCCATCAGCAAGAGCTACATCTACCTTGACACAGAAGCTGACGTCTTGCCCTGCAACCAGATTCACACAGTTCAGGCGCATTTTATTCTGAAGGGGCAGCTCTTGAGAGTGCTGCCACAGTTTGTTTTCCACTACCTGGTGAGTTCTGGTTCCAAATTGGAAAAAAGAAAAGAAAGAAAAAGAGAAAAGAAAAGACCATGTCTCTCCTGACTCATTGAGATCTAGGCTGGTTATTTCTGCCTGGAATACAATAAATTCTTCTATTTCTTCTAGCACAGTTAGAAGAAAGTCTTGCAAAACACAGATGTAAGTTTGGAAAATACTTTCCATTGTAGGTCATGGCCCAGGGCAGCATCCTCCAGACTGGAAACCACACTCATCAAGTGGAACCAGGAGAATGTAAGTGTTTCCTCACACCGAAACATTTTCCCAAGTGAGTGTCCACATACGCATTATGGAATCTCATGACTGAGCAACTAGCAGTGCCATCATGTTTGTGTGTCTCTGTAAACATTCTCCACAGTAGGAACTCGTGGCTCTGCTCTCTAATGTGTGTTGTTACTCATACCATGCCCTTCAGGGAAAAAGTCCCAGAGTCCCAAACTGAGTATCCTTTGAAATGGTGAAATATCTATTGTGAATAAGTAACACCCGAGTACAGAATGTACTGAGAGATACGACCCATGTGCAGAAACTGTGCACTCACATGTAGATTATCCCCAACATGGGAAAGGAGTTATCTTAGTGTCTGTCCAAAAAAATAGTAATAATCTGTAGACTTGGTCCTTCCCATTTTGGATACAATGTTTTTCATGTATTTTGATTCATTTTTATTATTTTTAAATTTTGTGTGAAGTGCTTTGGGTAACTATCGGCATGTCAATATAGGTACTCTGAAAGCTAGAGGCATCAGGTCCCCTGGAATACTGCAGCCAGAATTACAGAGATCTGAGCACCCTGGTGTGGGTGCTGGGAATCAAACTTGAAGAACATTAAGTGATCTTAACTTCTGAACTCTCTCTCCAGCCCTTTATTTTTACTCTTAAAGATAATTTATTTATTCTTTGAAAGTTACATTCATTTATCCAATGTATTTTACTTACAACCTCTCTCCTACTAATCCCCCTCTCCAACTCCTCCCTGCCTTCCTCACCAGGCCCCTGTCCTATTTTATGTCTTTTTTTTAACCTATTCAATTCAGTGAGTGCTACCCATATATGACATAGTATTGGGCAAGTCCCTGAAACAGGGACAATTTACCATGAGCCACATCACTGAAGAGATCTGACTCTTCCTCTTCTCAGCAGTCATCAATGGTGTTAGCTCCTTAGCAAAGAGTGGGTTTTCACAAACCCCTCCCCTTCCATGCTGGAATATTGATGGACTGGCTGTTGTAAAGGTTTTGGGCAGCAAACCATAGCTGCTGTGACTTCTGAGTCAAGTCACCCTGTCATCTCCTGATATTTGCTCAGTTCTACTGAAACTTGACTCACTTGTCACTCCCTTAATCGGACCTCTTCCACCCACTCCTTAAAATCCCAAGTAACCTCTGAATCCTGGTAATCTTGATGCTCTGCTCTGGTCATCCTTCCCTTCCCAAAGAGCACTTACCACATGCAAACACATTTTCTATAATTTACCTTCTATTATTCATCTCCCTTCATGGCCATATCAACTGCAGGGAGCACAATTGAAACCATGCACTATTTACAGGTGTCTCACCCAAGATAATGACAGTAAAACTCTTCTTCATATTGAATTAAAAACAGGACTGGTTAGTTATATGATTGCTCTCTCTCTCTCTCTCTCTATTGCTCATATAGTTATATGATTGCACTAATAGCTTAAAAATTGACACTGACTAATAGCATGTTCTAGATGTAAACCTGTGTGCTCCATGCAGTCAGAGATATCTTTCACGTAATTTCTAGAAGTGGTAGATACTCAGTGGATACTCAAAAAAAAAAATGACTGAAAAGCGGCTTCCTTGTCATTGATCAATTTTCAAAACTATTTAGCTGTTCAATAAGATATGCAATTAGTTCTTCAAAAAACACTAAGAGGGAATCAGAGCATTGATCTTGAGAAGTTTTATGAGTCCCCTCAGGGTTACCAGAAACAATAAGTGAGACTTCAAAAAACGCATAAAGTTCTCTGAAGAGAAGTAAATACTGTGAACATTGCAGTGAAAACCAGTTCAATACAAAGCAATGCCTGTTCTATCAAACGTGTCTTGCCCCTCTGAGGTGATTATTAATTTTCAGCTCCCTGAGTACCAGGATTTCCCCTTATCATTCTTCCTTTTATCTGAATAATAAAAGGGACATAAGCCAAGGTTCTCTCATCCTGTTTATAACGGGAAGATCTAACATGCTGTTTGGGATGCTGAGGTATAGAAGAGATATGAGGTTAGTGTAGGATTGGCTATCAATAACCAATATAACTTTGACAGTTAACATCCTGGTGGGAGATTATCTTTGAGATACCCTCCTGAGATCATTAGCATGCAAACAACTAACCACAGGACAGGAAGACCGCCTTCCACATCTAGACAGTCCTCCAAATCCCTGTGTTCAGTTATTTGTGTTTTCCTGTCAGTATTCTGACCCATAACCATCTCTTCCCATTCCCTCCAGCTCAAGTACAAGGCAACTTCACCTTGGAGATCCCTGTGGAGTTCAGCATGGTTCCCGTGGCTAAAATGCTCATCTACACCATCTTGCCTGATGGAGAAGTGATTGCAGATTCTGTAAAGTTTCAAGTTGAAAAATGTCTTCGTCATAAAGTAAGGGATTTATTACCTAAATTTCTTTAAAAAGGGGGGAGTCTTAAAGACATAGATTTCAGATCAATATGCTAAACCCAGTCACTGATGTGTGCCTCAGTGGCAAAGACGTGAACGGTACCAGAGTGCCAGATTTGAGTTCACAAACCACACACACGGTCAGAGGTTTAGGAGAAAGGAAGCAAGGAGGTGGAGAGCAGGGGAGGAGAACCAAATCCTTAGGAACTACTTTAACCTTGTGGAGCTTACGTTGTGCTGTATTTACCTGCATATGCACATGAACATGTGAATTAACACATGTGGCAGAAAGAGTTTTAGAAGCCCATACTTGTTGTTGTAAAAATATATAAAATAAAATGCTGTCTTTTACCCTGCTAGATCCAGCACCGCTGTGCCCCAAGATATCTGCTAGAAATCTTGCCAGAAGTACACATCCCAACTCTGGCAGCCCAGACTAGCTGCCTCACACTCCCTTACACTTAAATCTTCACATGAAAGAACACAGGACACTATAACCTCTGATCCAACTGAAAAGATATAATTGCCCACCTAAACATACAGATCCCTGTACACATCCATCCCTTGAGAATATTCATAACAACCTGTAAATACACAGAGTGGAATCTTAACATCAGCCTCTATATTGTCTTTCTTTTGCAGATTCTTCGCCTTCCTCTGTCTCTTCTTCCTTTCCATACCAGTCTCCTCCCCTTCCCTCAAACTTTTCTCCTGCCCATCCTTCCTTCTCATCCAATGACAAGCCTCATTCTAACTTGTACCTGCCTCCCCTGTGACATCATCTCACATGTACTCTCCTTCTTGAGTCTGAGAGGTCAAGCTCAGGTCAACAGACTTGGCAGCAGGTGCCTTTAGCCACTGAGTCATCTCAAAGATTTTTAATGTCCCATGATCTCAGTCACGTAATCCAGTCAGATGATCCAGGCCTATCAATTGTTGGTCCCTTTATTTCCCTCCAGTTTTTCATTATGATTTTTCTATACGTGTGATAAGAACCTAAGACCTTTGCTATTGAATGTGTGTAGCATCATAGACCTTCAGTACCTGTTCACATTAGGCCATTGAAACTATGTATGCTGGTGAGCATCTATGCTTTGCTTGGTCTAGAGTAATTAATGTCCCTGATCTGCTTTCTAGGCCCCCTTCACTATAACCCAATTTGCTTCACTCGCTGAAATGAAATAGGAAGCATTGAGAGATGAAGATGAATGGTAGATGATCAATAGCCAGACAGAAAGGCAGAAGTAGACATATTTCCAATTAGAATATTGATTTTTCTACCCCATGTATAAGATTCTTCATGAAAAAGTCCTTTAAAATGAGTAACCTTGTTAGGGTTAGTGTTGTAACCCTTTTATCCCAGCACACAGGAGGCAGGCAGATTTCTAAGTTTGAAGCCAACCTGTTCAACAGAGTGAGTTCCAAGATAGCCAGGACTGCACACATAACACACAAAATACATTGTCTCAAAAAAACCTCACCAGAGTGAGATACACAGAAAGATGGGGGCCAGGGGAGGGAGGGAGGAAAGAAGGGTAGGAGGAAGAGAGGGGCAGGGACAAGGACAGGGACAGGGATAGGGACAGAGACAGAGAGAGTCAAAGATGGAGGGGATCAGATAGGGAGGGGAAGATGGGGAGGGGAGAGGAAAAAGAAGGGGAGGTGGAGAGAGAGAGGGAGGAAGTGTAACTTCAGGGCAGCAGAGATGGCTCAATAGGTAATAGCATTGGTGGCACTGAATTCTGATTCCAGCACTCATGTAAAAGCCAGGCGTGACCAAAGGGTCCTATAACCCCAGTGATGTGGAGGTTAGAGGCAGGAGAATTGCTGGGACTTGCCTGCTGCCAGTTTAGTTCCAGGGACACTCTCAAGAGAATAAGGCACTGTGTGGCAGCAGGGCACCCACACCCTCCTCTGGCCTCTGCTGGGTGCATGGGTACATACACCTGCACATGTGTGTGCTTTGCTTCATAGTCACATACACGTGCAAGCACACCGAAAATGATCCATTTGCAAGATTTCAGGGAGCCGAAATCATTTGTTGCTTTGGAGTTTGACTGACACATTTCCTGTTTTCGTAAATCAATCCCAGGGGAGAAAGGGGAAACAACGAAGCTCAGTTATGCTTCTGACCGTATTCATAATCTGGAAAAACACATGTGTCTGCAGAGTTCCCGAGTGACTCCATGTGGCAGATTTCAGGGCTCAAGGCAGGAACCCAACCCCTGCTAAAGTGTGATTTTCCTTCCCACAGGTGCACCTGAGCTTCAGCCCATCCCAAAGTCTTCCAGCCTCACAAACCCATATGCGGGTTACAGCTTCTCCTCAGTCCCTCTGTGGCCTGAGAGCTGTGGACCAAAGCGTGCTGCTCCTGAAGCCTGAGTCTGAGCTCTCCCCTTCCTTGGTGAGTCCTCTTAAGCCTCTGTTCAACAGAGTGGGCTCTGGGCCCGAAGTGGCCCTAGTTCTGATGAAATTGCTTGTTCGGCCACGAGAGCTCTTGAACACTAAAATACTGCATTTCATGCTGACAGTGTCTGTAAGGGAGCTCTTCAATGTAACATCCCAGAGAACAGATTAGAAAACTTTAGCCAATAAACTGAAGACAGAGAAGGAAATGAGGCTCTCTGAGTTGCAAAGTCTTCTGTGCTCTTACTGGATCTGTCCTACCCCAGACATGGCTTGTTCACATTGGATGTTCATGACGCAGCTTTTCAGACTCACACTGCATGTGGGAGCCAAACGAAAACATTTATACGAATAGAATCGTGCACATCTCAAGAGTTCTCCAGAATAAGAAAAAAAAAAAAACCCCGATATATAGTGGTTTAAAATTTATAATTTTAAAATGCAAGGTTCTCACCTCGTTTTGAAAATTCTCAGAAGCACAAATGAACCATGCACTATTTACAAGAGACTTACCCAAAATAATGAAAAAAAAACCCTCTTCTTTATATTGAATTAAAAACAGGACTGATTAGGGATAATTTTGTGATCACTAATAGTGTAAAATAGTGTAAAATTATTAATAACATTGGCTAATAGCATGTTTTAGAATGTAAGGTAGATATGTAAATTTAAAAACAGAACTCTTTAGTTCCAATAATGCTGGGAACTTACCAGTCCTAAACTGACACATAAATTAAACCAGTATTTAAGTAGTTTAATGATGAGATTTTGTGATGCACGTGGAGAAAATGCTTTGGAAAGTATCCTGCTATAATGTTTCTCTTTTTGATTTTTACTTTCCCCAAAGCTTTTAAACACGAGATTTTTTTGATCAGATGTTTTTAGCTGACAAATATGGGCAATTAGTTTGAAAACGCAAGGTTTGTTTAAAAGTGGTGGGGTGATACGGCCTCTGGGATCCCTTAGATAAGGGCACTGGAGCAGCAGGTCCCCTGCGCCCGAGACACCGCCAGAACCTGAAGGGGCCGACCAGATAAACAGTTCTCTGCACCCAAATCCCGTGGGAGGGAGAGCTAAATCTTCAGAGAGGCAGACACGCCTGGGAAGCCAGAAGAGACTACACTCTGTCCACATTTCTGACTCCAGAGGAAAACACCAAACGCCATCAGGGACCCTGGTGCATGGGGGCTCCCGGAAAGGGTGGCACAGGTCCTCCTGGTTGCTGCCCTCACGGAGAGCTCATAAGCAACACCGCACGGGCAAACTTGAGCCTCGGGACCACAGGTAAGACCAAATTTTCTGCTCCAAGCGACCTGACTGGTCAACTAAGGACACAGGCCCACAGGAACAGCTGAAGACCTGTAGATAGGAAAAACTACACGCCTAAAAGCAGAACACTCTGTTCCCATAACTGGCTGAAAGAAAACAGGAAAACAGGTCTACAGCACTCCTGACACATAGGCTTATAGGACAGTCTAGCCACTGTCAGAAATAGCAGAACAAAGTAACACTAGAGATAATCAGATGGCGAGAGGCAAGCACAGGAACCCAAGCAACAGAAACCAAGACTACATGGCATCATCGTAGCCCAATTCTCCCACCAAAACAAACACTGAATAGCCAAACACACCAGAAAAACAAGATCTAGATTCAAATCATATTTGGTCATGATGCTGGAGGACTTCAAGAAAGACATGAAGAAATCCCTTAGAGAAATGCAGGAAAACATAAATAAACAAGTAGAAGCCTATACAGAGGAATCACAAAAATCCGTGAAAGAATTCCAGGAAAACCCAATCAAATAGTTGAAGGAATTAAATGGAAATAGGAAGAGCTTGAAGGGGCTCGAGACCCCATATGTACAACAATGCCAAGCAACCAGAGATCCAGGGACTAAGCCACTACCTAAAGACTATACATGGACTGACCCTGGACTCTGACCTCATAGGTAGCAGTGAATATCCTAGTAAGAGCACCAGTGGAAGGGGAAGCCCTGGGTCCTGCTAAGACTGAACCCCCAGTGAACTAGATTGTTGGGGGGAGGGTGGGGAGGGGAACACCCATAAGGAAGGGGAGGGGGGATGTTTGCCCGGAAACCAGGAAAGGGAATAACTCTTGAAATGTATATAAGAAATACTCAAGTTAATAAAAAAAATGGAAATAGAAGCAATCAAGAAAGAACACAGGTAAACAACCGTGAATATAGAAAAGCAAAGGAAGAGACAAGGAGCTGTAGATACAAGCATCACCAACAGAATACAAGAGATAGAAGAGAGAATCTCAGGAGCAGAAGATTCCACAGAAATCATCGACACAACTGTCAAAGATAATGTGAAGTGGAAAAAGCTACTGGTCCAAAACATACAGGAAATCCAGGACACAGTGAGCAGATCAAATCTAAGGATAACAGGTATAAAAGAGAGTGAAGACTGCCAGCACAAAGGACCAGTAAATATCTTCAACAAAATCATAGAAGAAAACTTCCCTAACCTAAAGAAAGAGATGCCCATAAGCATACAAGAAGCCTACAGAACTCCAAATAGATTGGACCAGAAAAGAAACTCCTCCCATCACATAATAGTCAAAACACCAAATGCACAAAATAAAGAAAGAATATTAAAAGCAGTAAGGGAAAAAGGTCAAGTAACACATGAAGGCAGACCTATCAGAATCACACCAGACTTTTCGCCAGAGACTATGAAAGCCAGAAGATCCTGGACAGATGTCATACAGACCCTAAGAGAACACAAATGCCAGCCCAGGTTACTGTATCCTGCAAAACTCTCAATTAACACAGATGGAGAAACCAAGATATTCCATGACAAAACCAAATTTACACAATATCTTTCTACAAATCCATCCTACAAAGGATAATATATGGTAAAGCCCAACATAAGGAGGCAAGCTACACCCTAGAAAAAGCAAGAAACTAATCGTCTTGGCAACAAAACAAAGAGAAGAAAAGCACACAGACATTATCTCACATCCAAATATGAATATAACAGGAAGCAATAATCACTATTCCTTAATATCTCTCAACATCAATGGTCTCAACTCCCCAGTAAAAGACATAGATTAACAAACTGGATACGCAATGAGGACCCTGTATTCTGCTGCCTACAGGAAACACAGCTCAGAGACAAAGACAGACACTACCTCAGAGTGAAAGGCTGGAAAACAACTTTCCAAGCAAATGGTCGGAAGAAGCAAGCTGGAGTAGCCATTCTAATATGAAATAACTTCAATTTTCAACTAAAAGTCATCAAAAAAGATAAGGAAGGACACTTCATATTCATCAAAGGAAAAATCCACCAAGATGAACTCTCAATCCTAAATATCTATGCCCCAAATATAAGGGCACCTACATATGTAAAAGAAACCTTACTGAAGCTCAAAACACATATTGCACCTCACACAATAATAGTAGGAGATTTCAACACCCCACTCTCATCAATGAACAGATCATGGAAACAGAAATTAAACAAGGACGTAGACAGACTAAGAGAAGTCATGAACCAAATGGACTTAAGAGATATTTATAGAACATTCTATCCTAAAGCAAAAGGATATACATTCTTCTCAGATCCTCATGGTACTTTCTCCAAAATTGACCATATAATTGGTCAAAAAATGGGCCTCAACAGGTACAGAAAGATAGAAATAATCCCATGCATGCTATCAGACCACCATGGGCTAAAGCTGGTCTTCAATAACAATAAGGGAAGAATGCCCACATATACGTAGAAGTTGAACAATGCTCTACTCTACGATAACCTGGTCAAGGAAGAAATAAAGAAAGAAATTAAAGACTTCTTAGAATTTAATGAAAATGAAGGTACAACATACCCAAACTTATGGGACACAATGAAAGCTGTGCTAAGAGGAAAACTCAAAGTTCTGAGTGCCTGCAGAAAAAAACAGGACAGAGCATATGTCAGCAGCTTGACAGCACACCTAAAATCTCTAGAACAAAAAGAAGCAAATACACCCAGGAGGAGTAGAAGGCAGGAAATAATCAAACTCAGAGCTGAAATCAACCAAGTAGAAACAAAAAGGACCATAGAAAGAATCAACAGAACCAAAAGTTGGTTCTTTGAGAAAATCAACAAGATAGGTAAACCCTTAGCCAGACTAAGGAGAGGACACAGAGAGTGTGTCCAAATTAACAAAATCAGAAATGAAAAGGGAGACATAACTACAGAATCATAGGAAATTCAAAAAAATCATCAGTACTTACTATAAAAGCCGATATTCAACAAAACTTGAAAATCTTCAGGAAATGGACAATTTCCTAGACAGATACCAGGTAAAAAAGTTAAATCAGAAACAGATAAACCAGTTAAACAACCCCATAACTCCTAAGGAAATTGAAACAGTCATTAAAGGTCTCCCAACCAAAAAGAGCCCAGGTCCAGACGGGTTTAGTGCAGAATTCTATCAGACCTTCATAGAAGACCTCATAACAATATTATCCAAACTATTCCACAACATTGAAACAGATGGAGCACTACTGAATTCCTTCTATGAAGCCACAATTACTCTTATACCTAAACCACACAAAGACCCAACAAAGAAACAGAACTTCAGACTAATTTCCCTTATGAATATCGACACAAAAATACTCAATAAAATTCTGGCAAACCGAATCCAAGAGCACATCAATACAATCATCCACCATGATCAAGTAGGCTTCATCCCAGGATGCAGGGATGGTTTAATATACGGAAAACCATCAAAGTGATCCATTATATAAACAAACTGAGAGAACAAAACCACATGATCATTTCATTAGATGCTGAGAAAGCATTTCACAAAATTCAACACCCCTTCATGATAAAAGTCCTGGAAAGAGCAGGAATTCAAGGCCCATACCTAAACATAGTAAAAGCTATATAGAGTAAACCAGTTGCTAACATTAAACTAAATGGAGAAAAACTTGAAGCAATCCCACTAAAATCAGGGACTAGACAAGGCTGCCCACTCTCTCCCTACTTATTCAATATAGTTCTTGCATTCTAGCCAGAGCAATCAGACAACAAAATGAGATCAAGGGGATAATGTTTGGAAAAGAAGAAGTTAAAATATCACTATTTGCAGATGATATGATAGTATATTTAAGTGATCCGAAAAGTTCCACCAGAGAACTACTAAAGCTAATAAACAACTTCCGCAAAGAGGCTGGGTATAAAATTAACTCAAATAAATCAGTAGCCTTCCTCTACACAAAAGAGAAACAAGCGGAGAAAGAAATTAGGGAAATGACACCCTTCATAATAGATCCAATTAATATAAAGTACCTCGGTGTGACTTTAACCAAGCAAGGGAAAGATCTGTACAATAAGAACTTCAAGACTCTGAAGAAAGAAATTGAAGAAGATCTCAGAAGATGGAAAGATCTCCCATGCTCATGGATTGGCAGGATTAATATAGTAAAAATGGCCATTTTACCAAAAGCGATCTACAGATTCAATGCAATCCCCATCAAAATACCAATCCAATTCTTCAGAGAGTTAGACAGAACAATTTGCAAATTCATCTGGAATAACAAAAAACCCAGGATAGCTAAAACTATCCTCAACAATAAAAGGACTTCAGGGGGAATCACTATCCCTGAACTCAAGCAGTATTACAGAGCAATAGTGATAAAAACTGCATGGTATTGGTACAGAGACAGACAGACAGATAGACCAATGGAATAGAATTGAAGACCCAGAAATGAACCCACACACCTATGGTCACTTGATTTTTGACAAAGGAGCCAAAACCATCCAATGGAAAAAAGATAGCATTTTCAGCAAATGGTGCTGGTCCAACTGGAGGTCAACATGTAGAAGACTGCAGATCGATCCATGCTTATCACCCTGTACAAAGCTTAAGTCCAAGTGGATCAAGGACCTCCACATCAAACCAGATACACTCAAACTAATAGAAGAAAAACTAGGGCAGCATCTCAAACACATGGGCACTGGAAAAAATTTCCTGAACAAAACAACAATGGCTTATGCTCTGAGATCAAGAATCGACAAATGGGATCTCATAAAACTGCAAAGCTTCTGTAAGGCAAAGGACACTGTGGTTAGGAAAAAATGGCAACCAACAGATTGGGAAAAGATCTTTACCAATCCTACAACAGATAGAGGCCTTATATCCAAAATATACAAAGAACACAAAAAGTTAGACCGCAGGGAGACAAATAACCCTATTAAAAATGGGGTTCAAGCAAATACAGAGGCGTATGCCAGCAGGAAACCACTGAACTGAGAAGAGGACCCCCGTTGGAGGAATCAGAGAAAGAACTGGAAGAGCTTGAAGGAGCTCGAGACCCCATATGTACAGCAATGCCAACCAAACAGAGCTTCCAGGGACTAAGCCACTACCCAAAGACTATACATGGACTGACCCTGGACTCTGACCTCATAGGTAGCAATGAATATCCTAGTAAGAGCATCAGTGGAAGGGGAAGCCCTGGGTCCTGCTAAGACTGAACCCCCAGTGAACTAGACTGTTGGGGAGAGGGAAGCAATGGGGGGAGGGTTGGGAGGGGAACATCCATAAGGAAGGGGAGGGGGGGGAGGGGGATGTTTGCCCGGAAACCGGGAAAGGGAATAACACTCGAAATGTATATAAGAAATACTCAAGTTAATAGTAATAATAATAAAAAAATGGGGTTCAGAGCTAATCAAAGTATTCATAGCTGAGGAATGACGAATGGCTGAGAAACACCTAAAGAAATGTTCAACATCTTTAGTCATAAGGGAAATGCAAATCAAAATAACCCTGAGATTTCACCTCACACCAGTGAGAATGGCTAAGATCAAAAACTCAGGTGACAACAAATGCTGGCAAGGATGTGGAGAAAGAGGAACACTTCTCCATTGTTGGTGGGATTGCAGACTGGTAAAACCATTCTGGAGATCAGTCTGCAGGTTCCTCAGAAAATTGGACATTGAACTACCTGAGGACTCAGCTATAACTCTCTTGGACATATACCCAAAAGATGCCCCAACATATAAAAAAGACACGTGCTCCACTATGTTCATCGCAGCCTTATTTATAATATCCAGAAGCTGGAAAGAACCCAGATGCCCTTCAACAGAGGAATGGATACAGAAAATGTGGTATATCTACACAATGGAATATTACTCAACTATCAAAAACAATGCCTTTATGAAATTCATAGGCGAATGGTTGGAACTGGAAAATATCATCCTGAGTGAGGTAACCCAATCACAGAAAAACACACATGGTATGCACTCATTGATAAGTGGCTATTAGCCCAAATGCTTGAATTACCCTAGATGCACAGAACACATGAAACTCAAGATGGATGATCAAAATGTGAATGCTTCACTCCTTCTTTAAAAGGGGAACAAGAATACCCTTGGCAGGGAATAGAGAGGCAAAGATTAAAACAGAGACCGAAGGAACACCCATTCAAAGCCTGCCCCACATGTGGCCCATACATATACAGCCACCCAATTAGACAAGATAGATGAAGCAAGGAAGTGCAGGCTGACAGGAGCCGGATGTAGATCTCTCCTGAGAGACACAGCCAGTATACAGCAAATACAGAGGCGAATGCCAGCAGCAAACCACTGAACTGAGAATAGGACCCCTGTTGAAGGAATCAGAGAAAGGACTGGAAGATCTTGAAGGGGCTTGAGACCCCATATGAACAACAATGCCAAGCATCCAGAGCTTCCAGGGACTAAGCCACTACCCAAAGCCTATGCATGGACTGACCCTGGACTCTGACCTCATAGGTAGCAATGAATATCCTAGTAAGATCATCAATGGAAGGGAAGCCCTTGGTCCTGCCAAGACTGAACCCCCAGTGAATGTGATTGTTGGGGGAGGGCGGCAATTGGGGGAGGGTGGGGAGAGGATCACCCATAAAGAAGGGGAAGGGGAGGGGTTAGGCGGATGTTGGCCTGGAAACCGGGAAAGGGAATAACATTCAAAATGTAAATAAGAAATACTCAATTTAATAAAAAAAAAACCTAAAAAAATGCCAAAATAGTTTAATTTGAGTGTTCTTTCTTAAAGGGTTTATTTAGAGATGTGTAGACATGATATAAGAGACTACATGGGTAGGAAAATGAAAGTACAGCTATGTTATACATTATCCTGGTATATGGCGAAGGTGCTTGGGATGGATTAAGAAATAGTGTCACATAGAAAAAGTATTGGCCAGTGATTGATGTAAACGTGGTGGGTTGATGCAGCTAGTGTCCTACTCACAGATGTAGGAATACAGAATGTAGCAAGATAATTTAAAAGGTGTGTGTTCCCAGTTCATCTGAGCAGCTTGTTCTTGAATGATAGGTTGTATCCCAAGGAGCTGTTGGAGTATCAATAAACATTCTGCAAAACCTCAAAAAGAAAAGGGGGTGGGGCTTCCTTACTCTGTCCACCCTGCCCTCTCCTTGCTCTGGGTACCCATACTTTTGATGAGGACAGCTATTTTCTTGAACATACAGGTATTTGTGCTGATCACAGTGATTTTTTTTTTTGAGAATCCTCGAAGAAAGCCCAAGAAAGAGGACCCTGCCAGAGGCAACCAGTCAGTCAACTCAGGAACCACAATATCAGCCAAAGTTAATTCGGGGAGTGCTCCCCACAAGCCCCGTCATGTCCTGTCTCTTACAGATATATGATCTACCAGGTATGCAAGACAGCAACTTCATTCCACGTTCCCACTGATCCATTTGAAGACGAAGATCATTGTGTGATTACCGACCAAGAGTCATTGGAAAGCTCACATACTCAGTACCATATGGACGAGAGAAGGATGTCTACAGACACGTGAGGGTGAGCCATGCTGTCTATTGACCTGCTGCTATGTGAATTATTTAGGTTTAATGAAACCCTATATTAGGAAAGAATTTTAGGCTTAGGCTCAGGGTTCACTCCTAAGCTTTCCAAAAATCTGTATCTTGGAAAGTGGACAGTCTAGACTACTATTTTCTCTCTATGGAGGAAACTGGCACAGAGAGGGGAACTGACTTTATTATTATTATCATTATCATTATTATTATTAACTATTATCATTATTATTAATGGTTTTACAGACAGGCTCTCATTATGTAGCTCTGGTTGTCCTGGTTCTCACTCTGTAGACCAGGCTGGCCTCAAAGTCACAGAGATCTGTCTGCCTCTCAAGTGCTGGGATTAAAGGAATGTGCCACCATGCATGGCTGAGAGCGACTTCTAAAATTAGCAGCAGTGTATCAGAAAGAAGGCCTGCACATGAGCCTCTCTATAAACTCTGTTCCTCACTGCACTCCATGAGTATGAGACACACAATTTGTGTAGGAATTCTACTTGAACATGTAAAACTGTATGTGAAATAGTTACTGAGATTTTTATATACTTTTTTTTCAGAATTTTGAGATATTTTGCTTGATCAATATTTTTCTTTCTAGGACACGGGTTTAACGGCACTCACCAACTTGAAACTTCGTACATTTTGTTTTGACTATGACATGGTTCCATTAGCAGGTAAAATAAAAATCTGTATTTTCAGAATAAAACAAATGTGAATTGTTTATCAAAGCTGGTAAAATGAAATTGTGGTGCACATGTAGAGCATCCAAGGAGAGGAAAAGAGCCCAAGCTTAGCAGAACAAAATGTGCCTAGGTAATATGCTGCTACTTCAAGGAAGTTAAAGGCTGGACGTCCTTCCTTCAACGTTAAAATAAGACAAAAACATAATAGTTATTGTGGTACAGGAGCATTGTGTGAAGTGGGAAGGACTTTTGTACATGGGTCATGAGAGGTGAAAAGAGTTCCCTAAGCATTAGAGAGGAAAGGGACAGAAAAGTCAGGCATTGCAAATAAAGGAGAGGACAGGGAGAAAAAAAAGCACACTCATATACTAACCAACTAATCACTTAGTCTTCCCCTCTTCCTCTCATTTGAGTTCCTTTCAGAGTGACTGTACCATTTGCATCCCCACCAACAGTGAATGAGGGCTCCCTTTCCCCAAATCTTCTTCAGCACTTGTTGTCAGTTATTTTTTTGACCTTGTTCTTGAAGGCAAATATAAAGTCTGAGGTCAGGTTACAGGTTGTGGTGATCGCAGGGAAGGACCTATGGAAATGTAGCTTTGTGTTTGTATGGATTAAAAAATTGGGAGAGATACTCCATGCTTAGAAGTCAATGGGAAACACTTAGGTGAAGCCCTAATTAAATCTGCATATATACTTGTTCTTGGAAAAAAGGCAGAGTACAGACCCTCAATCACCAGCTTTAAATCCTACATTTCTTGCCAGTCCAAACGCAAGCCAATGCTATGATTCTTGGGTCATAAACTTTCTATCTCTAACCCAAGAGTTTGTACTTATACCTATTTCCATTTTTATATAAATTGAAAACCTATGAAAATATTGGGTCAATCCTACAGATCTTAAGAAAGAAAAAAGATGGCAAGAGTATCTCTGACGACAATGTAGACATCATTCAGCTCTTTTCTGGAGTGATCTCATTGCAGCCATAAGATCTGTTACCTAGGATCGCATTATGGATATTCATTCCTCCTACGGAGCACAGTAGATCTGTAAACATTCACTAACCTTCCAATTTTAACCTAGGAAAATATGCTTCATAGTTTCTTCCAACTCCAACTGCTCCAGATGAGGTTTCACTTTGTTGGAAAGATGTTACTTAGTCTCCTCCATAATGAGTGATTGACAGTATCATTTCCTGTGTAACCATAATAGTGTCTAACAGTCAGGAAGAAACTGAAGATTAAGGTACATTTACACTGTACCATTGTGTCTCATTGTGTATTCATTTCTTCATAGTACCTGCTGCGGGATTTCTTGATGACTATTTCGATAGCTCTTTTGGAGGTTTTCTCTCAGGAAGAATACAAAGTCCACCTCTTAAAAAGGCAGCACGTAAAGATCCCCCACCTAAAGATCCAGTTATTGAGACCCTTAGGAATTATTTTCCTGAAACATGGGTCTGGGATTTAGTCACAGTAAAGTAAGTGATTTCCATTCATATGATTTGGGCTGGGTGTAAAATTTTTCTTTATTTTCTTGTATTTCTCTAGTTATTGATTTTTATCATAAGCAAAGGAAATTAGTCATTTAGAAAACCATAGCATATCAACCCACCAATTATGAAACACATGTATTTCCATCACTCCCAGAAAATGCACATAAAATGTGTCATGTACCTTTCTGATAGTTAAAGCCATTCAGGATCACCATGTTGAGTAGTAGGTGAGGCCATCTTACATGGAGCAGACCATGGGACTGCTGCATGGAGCAGACCATATACATCATAAAACTGTTAATTATTTTGAACATGGGAATTCAGAGAAAACCTCAAATCTATGTTCAGCTTTCCACTAACATATGAACTTGGAGATGTTGTGGGGCTACGACTTGAGTTGGAGAAACAAGATTTCATTCTTCCATCTGGAGCCGCATTCACCCTGTTCACTTCCTACCACTCCTTTGAAGGGCTCATGGGATGCTGCCTTGTCACACTCAGTTATCACCTCAGAGAAAACTAACTCATGTGTTCCCTCTCTGTGCTTCACAATGCCGTTCTCCCAGCTCCTCAGGAGTGACTGAACTGGAAATGACAGTCCCTGACACCATCACTGAGTGGAAGGCTGGAGCCCTCTGCCTGTCCAATGACACTGGTCTTGGTCTCTCTTCTGTGGCAACTCTCCAAGCCTTCCAGCCCTTCTTTGTGGAGCTCACAATGCCCTACTCTGTGATCCGTGGAGAAGCCTTCACGCTCAAGGCCACAGTGATGAACTACCTCCCTACAAGCTTGCCGGTAAACACCTTTCTGAACTAAGTGTGACCAGAGAGGAGGAGAGCAATTAGTGTATGTAAATTATAACTAAGACATAAATGAAAAGAAGAAAGAAAGGAAGGAAGAGATTGTATTGGACCAGTCAGCAAGTGGTTCTAAATGCTTAAACAACTTCCAGAGTCTAGCTACATATATACAGCAAAGTGTTGTTCACCAATATGAACACTACATATAATTAGGTGAGTTGGCCAGTATTTAAACAGCACATACTGTACTGACAGAGATAGGATATTCCATGTAGCCTCTGTATACCACCAAAGGACATGGTTCACAGAGTATATGAGGTTGCTGTCAGGATAAAATGGCATATTGTTTTAGAGTGGACTTTGGTTTTGTTCAAGGTAGGTCTATACTCAAAATAGTAGCTAAAAATCTAATACAGTAAATGTAGTACTGCCATCAAAATAAAGCACATATAAATTGACACATATGTAATTATCTCCTCAATGGCTTGTGTAGATAATACATAGATTATAGCTAAATAAAGTTCTAGACATGTATCTGCAGATGAAATCTAGGCAAGCCTTCTGTGTAAGTTACATGACATTTTAGACATGTCCTCTGTCTCCTCCTGGACTCTTTGCCTATCTACCTCCATGCATAATGTGTTGTCCTTCTGTGGCAACATTGGTTTTCATTTATTAATTTGCTTTTTCTTGTCCCTGTGGGGCCACAGATGGCAGTGCAGCTGGAAGCTTCTCCTGATTTCACAGCTGTCCCAGTGGGAAAGGACCAAGATTCTTACTGCCTCGGTGCCAATGGGAGGCACACCTCTTCCTGGTTGGTAACTCCCAAATCTTTAGGTGAGTGAACATTTTGTAAGGGGACTCTACCTAGAAGAGGTGAGGGTAGCAAGGTTTCTTCAGTTACTTTCTTCTTACTGGGTCCCCAAGAGGAAGCTTTCAGTCATTGCTGCTTCTGGCCAACGTTTACCACCTTCTTCAATACAAGACAAGCTCTTGACCCACTCACAGAACTGAGGACAAACGGCAGATCTTGGAAAGTTCGGTGGATGCCAGGGTCCTGGCAGATCTGAGCTTAGCTCTCTGGACCATGTGTTTCAGGGAATGTGAATTTCTCTGTGTCTGCGGAAGCACAACAGTCACCAGAGCCTTGTGGTTCTGAGGTGGCCACAGTGCCTGAAACCGGGAGAAAGGACACAATCGTCAAAGTCTTAATAGTTGAGGTGAGTAAACCTGCTCAGTCAGCAGTGTGCTTTGTCCAGAAAATGGAACAATGTTGACTATATTTAGATGAAAAATAAAAGATAATAACATATGACCTTGGCATAGTTCATAGCTAGTGAGCCCATGCTTTTAAATCCATATGTGTTCTGTCTTCTTTTCCCTTCGTAGTCTTTTAATTGAAGCATGGGCGGAAGGGGAAGGGAAGATGATCTAGGCTGGTTTATCTTCTTAAAGCTAGACTTCTTCCTTTTCTTGTGTGTGTTTGATTATATATATATATATATATATATATATATTCATCTTTATCAAATTGGGTATTTTTTTTTACAACAATCTTCATTTATTCTAATACCAGGGCATTGAGTAGAGTCAGGAGTGTGATTCCTTATGTTCTAGATTGACATAAGAGTGTGTCATGGATCCATAATACATTAGATATTAAATGTGTCCCCATGGTGGCAAGAAAGATGGTTTGCTGTTTGATTACACTGGATATTTTCATACACAGAACATACATGGTTTGCAACAATCTTCATTCATTCTGATACCAGGGATCTTGCCACCTTCCTCTGACTTCTGTAGGTATTAGTCATACATCTAGTACATTGAAATTCATAAATAATTTTAAAAATGTTTTTCCATGATTCTGTACAGAAAAGTGATTTGCAGAAAATATTTTATGTAATACTCTAGCTATATATTCTTACCTCTTTTGAATTCTGATTATACTATGAGTTGGTCTACAAAACATTTACCTTATTTGTTCTTTGTAGTTAGATTTCTTTATTTTTCATCTTTATTAACTTGACTATTTCTTTTTTTTTTCTTATTTACATTTCCATTGTTATTCCCCTTCCCGGTTTCTGGGCCAACATCCCCCTATTCCCTCCCCCTCCCCTTCTCTATGGGTGTTCCCCTCCCCATCCTCCCCCCATTACCGCCCTCCCACCAACAATCACGTTCACTGTGGGTTCAGTCTTGGCAGGACCAAGGGCTTCCCCTTCCACTAGCGCTCTTACTAGGCTATTCATTGCTACCTCTGCAGTTGGAGCCCAGGGTCAGTCCATGTATAGTCTTTAGGTAGTTGCTTAGTCCCTGGAAGCTCTGGTTGGTTGGCATAGTTGTTCATATGGGGTCTTGAGCCCCTTCAAGCTCTTCCAGTCCTTTTTCTGATTCTTTCAACGGGGGTCCTGTTCTTAGTTCAGTGGACTGCTGCTGGCATTCGCCTATATATTTTCTGTATTCTGAGTGTGTTTCTCAGGAGAGATCTACATCCCATTCCTGTTGGCCTGCATTTCTTTGCTTCATCCATCTTATCTAGTTTGGTGGCTGTATATGTATGGGCCACATGTGGAGCAGGCTCTGAATGGGTATTCCTTCTGCCTCTGTTCTAAACTTTGCCTCCCTATTCCCTGCCAAGGGTATCCTTGTTCCCCTTTTAAAGAAGGAGTGAAGCATTCACATTTTGGTCATCCTTCTTGAGTTTCATGTGTTCTGTGCATCTAGGGTAATTCAAGCATTTGGGCTAATAGCCACTTATCAATGAATGCATACCATGGTGTGTTTTTCTGTGATTGGGTTACCTTACTCAGGATGATATTTTCCATTTCCATCCATTTGCCTACAAATCTCATAAAGTCATTGTTTTTGATAGCTGAGTAATATTCCATTGTGTAGATGTACCACATTTTCTGTATCCATTCCTCTGTTGAAGGGCATCTGGGTTCTTTCCAGCTTCTGGCTATTATAAATAAGGCTGCTATGAACATAGTAGAGCATGTGTCTTTGTTACATGTTGGAGCATCTTTTGGGTATATGTCCAAGAGAGTTATAGCTGGGTCCTCAGGTAGTTCAATGTCCAATTTTCTGAGGAACCTCCAGACTGATTCCCAGAATGGTTGTACCAGTCTGCAATCCCATCAACAATGGAGGAGTGTTCCTCTTTCTCCCTATCCTCGCCAGCATCTGCTGTCACCTGAGTTTGATCTTAGCCATTCTCAGTGGTGTGAGGTGAAATCTCAGAGTTGCTTTGATATTCCCTTATGACTAAAGATGTTGAACATTTCTTTAGGTGTTTCTCAGCCATTCGTCATTCCTCAGCTGTGAATTCTTTGTTTAGCTCTGAACTCCATTTTTTAACAGGGTTATTTGACTCCCTGCGGTCTAACTTCTTGAGTTCTTTGTATATTTTGGATATAAGACCTCTATCTGTTGTAGGATTAGTAAAGATGTTTTCCCAATCTGTTGGTTGCCATTTTGTCCTAACCACAGTGTCCTTTGCCTTACAGCAGCGTTGCAGTTTTATGAGATCCCATTTGTCGATTCTTGTTCTTAGAGTATAAGCCATTGTTGTTTTGTTCAGGAAATTTTCTTCAGTGCCTATGTGTTGGAGACTCTTCTCACTTTTTCTTCTATTAGTTTGAGTGTATCTGGTTTGATGTGCAGGTCCTTGATCCACTTGGACTTAAGCTTTGTACAGGGTGATAAGCATGGATCGATCTGCATTCTTCTACATGCTGACCTCATTTGAACCAGCACCATTTGCTGAAAATGCTATCTTTTTTCCATTGGATGGTTTTGGCTCCTTTGTCAAAAATCAAGTGACCATAGGTGTGTGGGTTCATTTCTGGGTTTTCATGGGAGCATGGGAGATCTTTCCATCTTCTGAGATCTTCTTCAATTTCTTTCTTCAGAGGCTTGATGTTCTTATCATACAGATCTTTCACTTGCTTGGTTAAAGTCAGATCGAGGTATTTTATATTATTTGGAACTATTATGAAGGGTATCGTATCCCTAATTTCTTTCTCAGCTTGTTTCTCTTTTGTGTAGAGGAAGGCTACTGATTTATTTGAGTTAATTATATATCCAGCCACTTTGCTGAAGGTTTTTTTAAATCAGGTTTAAGAGTTCTCTGGTGGAACTTTTGGGATCACTTAAATATACTATCATATCATCTGCAAATAGTGATATTTTGACTTCTTCTTTTCCAATCTTTATACCTTTGATAACCTTTTTGTTTTCTGGTTGCTCTGGCTAGAACTTCAGGAAGTATATTGAATAAGTAGGGAGAGAGTGGGCATCCTTGTCTAGTAGTCCCTGATTTTAGTTGCTTCAAGTTTCTCTCCATTTAGTTTAATGTTTGCTACTGGTTTGCTGTATATAGCTTTTAGTATGTTTACGTATGGGCCTTGAATTCCTGCTCTTTCCAGGACTTTTATCATGAAGGGGTGTTGAATTTTGCCAAATGCTTTCCCAGCATCTAATGAAATGATCATGTGGTTTTGTTCTTTCAGTTTGTTTATATAGTGGATTATGTTGATGGTCTTCTGTATATTAAATCATCTCTGCATGCCTTGGATGAAGCTTACTTGATCATGGTGGATGATTGTTTTGATGTGCTCTTGGATTCGGTTTGCCAGAATTTTATTGAGTATTTTTGCATCGATATGCATAAGGGAAATTGGTCTGAAGTTCTCTTTCTTTGTTGGGTCTTTGTGTGGTTTAGGTATAAGAGTAATTGTGGCTTCATAGAAGGAATTCAGTAGTGCTCCATCTGTTTCAATTTTGTAGAATAGTTTGGATAATATTGTTATGAGGTCTTCTATGAAGGTCTGATAGAATTCTGCACTAAACCCATCTGAACCTGGGCTCTTTTTGGTTGGGAGACCTTTAACGACTGCTTCTATTTCCTTAGGAGTTATGGGGTTGTTTAACTGGTTTATCTGTTCCTGATTTAACTTTGTTACCTGGTATCTGTCTAGGAAATTGTCCATTTCCTGTAGATTTTCAAGTTTTGTTGAATATAGGCTTTTATAGTAAGATCTGATGATTTTTTGAATTTCCTCTGATTCTGTAGCTATGTCTCCCTTTTCATTTCTGATTTTGTTAATTTGGACACACTCTCTGTGTCCTCTCGTTAGTCTGGCTAAGGGTTTATCTATCTTGTTGATTTTCTCAAAGAACCAACTTTTGGTTCTGTTGATTCTTTCTATGGGCCTTTTTGTTTCTACTTGGTTGATTTCAGCTCTGAGTTTGATTATTTCCTGCCTTCTACTCCTCCCGGGTGTATTTGCTTCTTTTTGTTCTAGAGCTTTTAGGTGTGCTGTCAAGCTGCTGACATATGCTCTCTCCTGTTTCTTTCTGCAGGCACTCAGTGCTATGAGTTTTCCTCTTAGCACAGCTTTCATTGTGTCCCATAAGTTTGGGTATGTTGTACCTTCATTTTCATTAAATTCTAAAAAGTCTTTAATTTCTTTCTTTATTTCTTCCTTGTCCAGGTTATCATTGAGTAGAGCATTGTTCAACTTCCACGTATATCTGGGCATTCTGCCATTTTTGTTATTGAAGACCAGGCTTGGCCTGTGGTGGCCTGATAGGACGCTTGGGATTATGTATATCTTTCTGTACCTGTTGAGGCCTGTTTATGACCAATTATGTGGTCAGTTTTTGAGAAAGTATCATGAGGTTGTGAGAAGAATTTCTATCCTTTTGTTTTAGGATAGAATGTTCTATAAATATCTGTTAAGTCCATTTGGTTCATGACCTCTCTTAGTCTGTTTATGTCTCTGTCTAATTTCTTTTTCCATGATCTGTCCATTGATGAGAGTGGGGTGTTGAAATCTCCTACTATTATTGTGTGAGGTGCAATGCCCGTTTTGAGCTTTAGTAAGGTTTCTTTTATGTATGTAGTTTCTTTTGTATTTGGAGCATAGATATTTAGGATTGAGAGTTCATCTTGGTGGATTTTTCCTTTGGTGAATATGAAGTGTCCTTCCTCATCTTTTTTGATGACTTTTGTTTGAAAATAGATTTTATTTGATATTAGAATGGCTACTTCAGCTTGCTTCTTCACACCATTTGCTTGGAAAGTTGTTTTCTAGCCTTTCACTCTGAGGTAGTGTTTGTCTTTGTCTCTGAGGTGTGTTTCCTGTAGGCAGCAGAATGCAGGTTCCTCATTTCGTATCCAGTTTGTTAATCTGTCTTTTTATTGGGGAATTGAGTCCATTGATGTTGAGACATATTAAGGAATAGTGATTGTTGCTTTCTGTTACATTCATATTTGGATGTGATATTATTTTTGTGTGCTTTTCTTCTCTTTGTATTGTTGCCAAGACGATTAGTTTCTTGCTTTTTCTAGCATGTAGCTTGCCTCCTTATGTTGGGCTTTACCATTTATTATCCTTTGTAGTGATGGATTTGTAGAAAGATATTGTGTAAATTTGGTTTTGTCATGGACCACCTTGTTTTCTCCATCTATGTTAATTGAGAGTTTTGCTGGATACAGTAACCTGGGCTGGCATTTGTGTTCTCTTAGGGTCTGTATGACATCTGTCCAAGATCTTCTGGCTTTCATAGTCTCTGGTGAGAAGTCTTGTGTAATTCTGTTAGGTCTGCCTTTTTATGTTACTTGACCTTTTTCCCTTACTGCTTTTAATATTCTTTCTTTGTTTTGTGCATTTGGTGTTTTGACTATTATGTGACAGGAGGAGTTTCTTTTCTGGTCCAATCTATTTGGGGTTCTGTAGGCTCCTTGTATGCGTATGGGAATCTCTTTCTTTAGGTTAGGGAAGTTTTCTTCTATGATTTTGTTGAAGATATTTACTGGTCCTTTGAGCTGGGAGTCTTCACTCTCTTCTATACCTATTATCCTTAAGTTTGATCTGCTCACTGTGTCCTGGATTTCCTGTATGTTTTGGACCAGTAGCTTTTTCCGTTTTACATTATCTTTGACAGTTGTGTCGATGATTTCTATGGAATCTTCTGCTCCTGAGATTCTCTCTTCTATCTCTTGTATTCTGTTGGTGATGCTTGTATCTACAGCTCCTTGTCTCTTCCTTTGGTTTTCTATATCCAGGGTTATTTCCCTTTGTGCTTTCCTTATTGCTTCTATTTCTATTTTTCATTCCTTCACCTGTTTGATTCTGTTTTCCTGGAATTCTTTCAGGGATTTTTGTGATTCCTCTCTGTAGACTTTTACTTGTTTATTTATGTTATCCTACATTTCTGTAGGGGAGTTCTTTATGTCTTTTTTGAACTCCTACATCATCATGATCAAATGTGATTTTAAATCTAGATCTTGCTTTTCTGTTGTGTTTGAATATTGAGCGTTTGTTTTGGTGGGAGAATTGGGCTCTGATGATGCCATGTAGTCTTCTTTTCTGTTGCTTGGATTCCTGTCCTTGCCTCTCACCATCAGGTTGTCTTTGGTGTTACTTTGTTCTGCTATTTCTGACAGTGGCTAAACTGTTCTAAACGCCTGCGTGTCAGGAGTGCTATAGACCTGTTTTCCTGTTTTCTTTCAGCTAGTTATGGGAACAGAGTGTTCTGCTTTTGGGCGTGTAGTCTTTCCTGTCTACTGGTCTTCAGCTGTTCCTGTGGGCCTGTGCCCTGAGTCCACCAGGCAGGTCACTTGGAGCAGAAAAGTTGGTCTTACCTCTGGTCCCGTGGCTGAAGTTGCTCCTGGGGGCTGCTTTTGAGCTCTTTGTGAGGGCAGCAACCAGGAGGGCCTGAACTGCCGTGCACTATGGTCCCAGATGTCATTAGGTGTTTTCCTCTGTAGTCAGAAATGTGGGCAGAGTGTAATCTTTTCTGGCTTTCCAGGCGTGTCTGCCCTTCTGAAGGTTTAGCTCTCCTTCCCTCGAGATTTGTGTGCAGGGATCTTTTGATCTGGTCCCTTCAGATCTGGGCTGTGTCTGGACTGCAGGGGACCTGCTGCTTGAGTCAAATTGGGTATTTCTTATTCACATTTTAATTGTTAGGCCCTTTCCCAGTTTGCAGGCCAACATCCCCCTAACTCCTTCCCCTCTCCTTCTATATGGGCGTTCGCCTCCCCACCCTCCCCCCATTGCTGTCCCTCCCAACAGCAATCCCATTCATTGGGGGTTCAGTCTTGGCAGGACCAAGGGCTTCCCCTTCCACTGGTGCCCTTACTAGGCTAGTCATTGCTACCTCTGCAGTTGGAGCCCAGGGTCAGTTTTTGGGTAGTGTCTTAGTCCACGGAAGCTGTGGTTGTTGGCATTCTTGTTCACATGGGGTCTCAAGCCCCTTCAAGCTCTTTCAGTCCTTTCTAAGATTCCTTCAATGGGTTTCAGTTGTTTGCTGCTGGCATTCGCCTGCCTATATATTTGCCGTATTCTGAGTGTGTTTCTCAGAAGAGATCTACATCCGAGTCTTGTCAGCCTGTACTTCTTTGCTTCATCCATCTTATCTAGTTTGGTGGCTGTATATGTATGGGCCACATGTGGGGCAGGCTCTGATTGGGCATTTCTTCGGTTTCTCTTCTAGACTTTGCCTCCCTATCCCCTTCCAAGGGTATTCTTGTTCCCTTTTAAAGAAGGAGTGAAGCATCCACATTTTAGTCATCCTCCTTGAGTTTCATGTGTTCTGTGCATCTAGGTAATTTGAGCATTTGAGCTAATATCCACTTATGAATGAGTGCATACCATGTGTGTTTTTCGGTGATTGAGTTACCTCAGTCAGGATGATATTTTCCAGTTCCATCCATTTGCCTACGAATTTTATAAAGTCATAGTTTTTGATAGCTGAATAGTATTCCATTGTGTAGATGTACCACATTTTCTGTATCCATTCCTCTGTTGAAGGGATTTTGGGTTCTTTCCAGCTTCTGGCTATTATGAATAGGGCTGCTATGAACATAGTGGAACATGAGACTTTGTTATATATTGGGGCATCTTTTGGGTATATGCCCAAGAGAGGTATAGCTGGGTCCTCAGGTTGTTCAATGTCCAATTTTCTGAGGAACCTCCAGACTGATTTCCAGAATCGTTGTTCCAGGGTAGACCTCTTTCTAATGATTATGCTTCACCACTTTTTTCTTTATTATCTTTCCCTATTATCTTCATTTTGTCCTGGCATGACAAAATTCTCACATGCTGAAGCCATTCCAGCTCATGGCCTCACAAGTAAAGTTTTCTCTCAAAAGACAAAAAAAGAGAGAACTAAAAATTGTCTCCAGCATTTCTGTGTTTACCCACTTAGTGTTTGCATGCTCGGTGATTTCTCATGTCTGAATTTCTTATCTTTTGTTCAAGCCTGAAGGAATCAAGACAGAGCATACTTTCAGCTCACTGCTCTGTGCATCAGGTGAGAACCTTTCAAAACAACAATGAAATAATAACTTAAGTTGCCTACTTAGAGATCTTGCAATATTCCTAGAAGAAAATCAGGATACTACATACCTTATAACCCCTTATAACCCCTAAGAAAAACTAACAAAACTGTGTCTTGTAAATTAAGATCAACACTTATGCAATGCAGTTTCCTAAGAATATTGTTTACACTGTAGCCCTTTTTACTTTTAGAATACAGAAGCCTCTTCTTCAATCTCAACACTTAGAAAGTTATAGATAGGGAGTGACTAAGAAGAGGTCACAATTATAATTTTTCTTTAAAAAGGGGGAGGGATGGAAATATAGAGAATACCTTGGAAAACACCATATTTGTTTTTTGTTAGATCACAAATAAAAGCAAAGATTTATATGACTGAAAGAAATACATAAGCCATGATAAATCACAGTGTGTACTTAGCATAAAATTGCTCTCTACTAGATGTTTTGATACCTTGTTCTTTTATCCCTGCTCCTCACTGGAAGCCAATGATTGCAAAGGAAATATAGCAATGCTTCACATAAGGGAAAGCTCACTATCCCATATGAGGGACAAACATAAGGTCAGGTACTGTCCACTTAGAATAATGGCTCTAAGGCCAGCACCTCTGTTAGCCAGTGCTTGTAATGTCTACTCAGAACACACTTGTCAATAGAATAAAGAAATCTAAAGATAGGATAAGAAAAGCCCTATTCTTTCCATTGGTCAACTGTGCTTCCCCTCACAGTTACTGATTACAATGTAATCTACCCATCATCCCTGCCTTAGGAAGCCGTCCATGACAGCTGTATGGGAGAGAACAGAGAGCCTCCCAAGCACCTCAGAGAACAAGGAAGAACAAAAGCTGGCTCAGGACTTCTCCACTCACTGATTGTGACATGTTGGATGCTTCTTCACATTGCTTTGTTGTAGGATTCCATCCTCAACACTAGGACCTAACATAGTTGGACTGTTGATCAGCTTACATGATCACTGTCCATCATGAAGTGAAGGCAGTCAGGGATCTGGAACTGAAGTAGAAGCTATGGAGGGATGCAACTTTCTAGCTTGCTCTGCTCTGATTCAGTTTGCTTTCTTATACAGCACAGATGGTGGGCACTGGGCCAGGAACTGTCACATCTATTATTTATATTAAAAAAAAAAGCTTCAAGACTGGCTTACAGCCCAGTGTCATGGAGGATTTTCACAACTGTGGTTCCCCACTCCCAGAAAACAAAACATGTCAAAGTTCACACACACACACACACACACACACACACACACACACACACACACACGAGGAGAGAGAGAGAAAGTCAGAGAGAGACAGAGACAGAGAGACAGAGAGACAGAGAGAGAGACAGACAGACAGAAGCAGGGTTTTCCTAAACCAAAATTCAATAAATGACACATTTTTATGTGTTCATTAAAATAACTAATTAGTGTTGACAGAAGTAGAGGGACACAGGTCACAGAGCCTTAGACATTCTGTTTTAGACAGATGCTGTGCTTCAAAGCAGTGGGTGATACAGGGGAAGAGGGTGGAGTTTGACAAGCCTGTGGTTCCAGGAAATGTGGATTTGTGATATTTAACCTCAAGAAGGAGACAAGAAATCAAAGCTTAAGGTGCACTTCTGAAGCCACTGATCTTTGGGCACTTTAGATATGCAGAGAACAGAGATGATCATCTAACTATCTGTTTTGTTTATAAGATGCTGAGCTATCGGAAACATTGTCTCTGCTGCTTCCACCAACAGTAGTGAAAGATTCAGCCAGAGCACATTTCTCTGTGATGGGTGAGTCAATCCATCCCTGGGGGACTTGGAACAATCATCACTACCACTGCCCTGCCCCCACCACGATTTCAAATGTAGCTTCCAAACTACTACCCTTGACCTCTTTCACAGCATTCTTCTGACTTTATCCCCTGAATATCCTCTGGGATCCAACACATGTCACCCATAAAACTCCTTCACATCACTGAGAAGTGCTTCTTTTAAAGACCTTACTTTATTTTTAAAGATAATGGCTATTCTGATGTCCCACACTCTCAATTCCAGGTGATATCTTGAGTTCAGCCATAAAAAACACACAAAATCTTATCCAAATGCCCTATGGCTGTGGGGAGCAGAACATGGTCCTTTTTGCTCCGAACATCTATGTTCTGAAATACCTGAACGAAACCCAACAGCTGACAGAGAAGATCAAGTCCAAGGCCCTTGGCTACCTCAGAGCTGGTCAGTAAGGCTCAGAAACTCTGCCTCATTCTTGTAAATATTCTCCCTAGAAATGTCTAGAAATGGGTTTAGCATTGGAGGGGAGAGCTGATCGGTATTCTTAGTCAGTCCTATAAGCCAGGGTATGTGAGGGTCTTTCTTTCTTCAGATTTACAGCCTGCCAGTCTTTGCTGTAATCGTTTCCTTAGAACACACCCAAAGCCTTCTCTTCCAGGTTATCAGAGGGAACTGAACTACAAACACAAGGATGGCTCCTACAGTGCCTTCGGGGATCACAATGGCCAGCGTCAAGGAAACACTTGGTAAGAGGAGTCCACTGTGTACCTGGCCTTGTTCAACTCTTGTTCCTCACAGCAGCTCTACATGCATCTAATTTCATGGAAGTCTAGGGGATGCCTGGGCCTGAGAGGAACATATTTGAGGTAGTGCAAATCATGAATTGAAGAACTAAGATTCCTTTGAGCCTTTGACTGTGTACCATGTGCTTTAATGGCTTTGGTAAGCTGGCGTTTTCATTTCTCTACAAGATCATTCATTAGTATGTGCCTGGCTACATTTTAGTGAACATTCAAAGATGCTTATAACTGAGACTTGAAAAGCTCTTACCAGTCTTCATGTGACCTTTCATTACATAAGAATTTATTATTCACAGCTGGAGAGGTGGCTTAGCAGTTAAGAGCACTGACTACTCTTCTAGAGGTCCTGAGTTCAAATCCCAGCATCCACATGGCGGCTCACAAGCATCTGTAATGAGATCTGTTGCCCTCTTCTGGTGTGTCTGAAGAGAGCAACTGTATACACACATAAAATAATAAATCTTTTTTTTAAACATTACTCACTTGAAAACAAAACAAAACAAAACAAAACAAAAAGGTCTGTGTTATTGAGATAAAACACACAATCAGCCAACAGGTGAGAAAGGAAAAAGTGACAGGCATAACCTGGAGATAAACCAGATGAGGGACCTAATTTTTTGAGGCAGAAAATGTATGGCTTTGACGTTTAGGAAAGGACATTCTTCTTATCTACAAAAGGAAATCATGAGAAGTGAAGGGAAGCCTAGGATAAGCATGCAGGTGTGTTAGATAAACACGAGAAGGCACAAGATAGAAGCAATGAGAAAGGAAAGCAGGAAGCACCTGAAACCACCATGCCCATCCAGTTCGACTAAGAAATGTTAGACTACCTTGGAATAGACAGAGAGACTGTCCAGCTGTTCTACTCAGAGATTCTTAGACTGATTTCTCATGAGTGTGAACCTGGCCCCTGGAAACCCATGTGTGGTGATGCTGCCTCAGAATAAAGGCTTCATCTCCACACTCTCCCTCCCCATCAGGCTCACAGCCTTTGTGCTCAAGTCTTTTGCCCAAGCTCAAGCCTTCATCTTCATTGACAAATCACACATCAACAACGCTTTCACCTGGCTCTCCCATCAGCAGAAGGACAGTGGCTGCTTCAGGAGCTCTGGATCACTGTTCAACAATGCCATGAAGGTGATCTTTTCTGAAGTGCTTATAAGCAGGTGACCTAATAACTCCTCAAGGCTAAGTCCTACTACTTACCATGGGGAGGAATAAGCCTCTATGTTGGGATGTACTTTCTCATAATGGCGATGTGAATGGGAACTTCCATTGAATATGTGGATTGGCCATGAGCGGGGAAGACATCTTGCTTGCTGTATATTTTGCTGACTTCACTCCTTGGTTACTTGCAGGGGGGAGTCGATGATGAAATCACCCTCTCTGCCTATATAACTGTGGCCCTTTTGGAAAGTTTACCCCCAGACACTGTAAGTACCACATTGCTTTCCAGCATCCATGTGTAAAGCCTGTGGCTTCCTATCCTTTCTGAAGCCAAGGTACAGCTGCCTCCTCCTCCTCCTCCTCCTCCCTCCTCCTCCTCCTCCTCCTCCTCCTCCTCCTCCTCCTTCTGTTTTACAATGCTTTGCATTCGTCAGATTCCATTAATAAGCATCCACTTGCTCAACGAAATCCTGGAGATGTTCCAAAAATCAACCCCAAAACACAGCCTCGGATACTGTCCCTATTTGTCTGTATCTTAAATAGAACATTCCTTAGAGGAAAGGAATGGCTCCCAAAAGATAGCAGAGAGATAGACAGACAGATAATCAATGACAGGAAGATGATAGGAAAGAAAGAAAGGAAGAAGGAAAGGAATGGAAGGGCAGGAGAAAGGAAGGAATGGAGAGAAAGGGAGGGAGAAGGAGAGGGAGGAATACAGGGAGGGAGGGAGAGGGAAGGAGAGAGAGCGGGAATGAATGGGGAGGAGGAAGGGAGGAAGTAAAGGGGAGGGAGGAGAGGGGGGAGGGGAGAGAGAGAGGGAAGAGGGAGTAAGGAAGGAATGGAAAAGAAAAGGAAGGGAGGGAGAGGGAAGGGGAAAGGGCAAGGGAAAAGGGAGGGAGGGACAGAGAAAGAGCTGGGAGTTGGAAGGGAGGGGATGGGAGGGAAGGGGAGAGGAGGGCGGGTTGATTTGAAAATTGTAAACACTGTAGCCTCCATATTTGTCCTGGATCTACTAGGACCTTTTATTTATCACATGTAGCTCACTTTTCCTTGTACTGCCAGGACCATCCTGTTGTCTCCAAAGCTCTGAGCTGCCTAGAGTCATCTTGGGAGAACATAGAGCAAGGAGGAAATGGCAGCTCCGTGTACACCAAGGCACTGATGGCCTATGCTTTCGCTCTGGCGGGGAACCAGGAGAAGAGAAATGAAATCCTGAAATCCCTTGATAAGGAAGCTATAAAGGAAGGTAAGAATGTGTGTTCTCGAGTTTGTCTCCATCCAGCCCTCCTGAAGGAAAACAGGGTAGCATATGGAGAGTGGAAATAGCATTACATTTTAGTCCCAGCTCTATGCCATGCTGAGGTTTCTCCTTGACTGCCCTATTTCGAAATGAGTCTTCCTTCTCTACAAAAGCCTTCTGTTTGGCATTTGCTGATAGTGTGACCAAAACCAACAAATGTAATATCACAGTAGAATGCACACAGGTCTAACTATGTTACAGTGGTGAACATAGTTAAAGCTTAGCTTTTCTCTCTGCTATGAAGGACACACAGAGGAAAGATGCTTCAAGATTCTGTTATTTCTTTTCTTTTTTTTTGGTTTTGAATTCTTTATTTCTGTGGACATTCTAATTGCCCTTTTCAGACTTGAGCTTCCTAGTCTAAATTCTTGTATAAAAGTCACCTTATAATATTGTAGTGAGGATCACCAGTCATATTTGTATGATGTCTGGTATTAGTGGGTGCTCAATAAACAATGGCAGGCTATAACTACGACTTAGAGTGTTTCAATAGGTAAAATGAACTTTCTTGACACTGCTCTGAAAAATTATGTTTACAAATGCCTAATCCCAAAAGATTAATTGTACAACCAAGGAAGGGCTAATGTTATGCAAATGTTTTACTTTGCAACTGCACTGGCCATTCACATATTTTCCTATTCATAGACAAAATAGTAATTGGTTGACATTAGCACTGCTGCATCCCAATGGGCTCTTAAGTGGGGGAAAAGGGCTCCTCTAGCACAGTGCAGAATGGATTTGTCTATGGTAAAGGGCCCCTCTAGCACAGTGCAGTATGGATTTGTCTATGGTACTGTGTGCTTTTTCCATTTACTGCTTTAAGGATTCTGTTATTTCAATTGCAACTCTGAACCCACTGGGAAACTTTACTAAGTCATTTGGTTTGAAAGCTGAACAAGTGGCCTTTTGTTGGGTGTGAGGGAGTTAATGAGTAAAAGAGTTGTGTCTGCTATTGTCTCCTCAACAGCTCTGCTAAAGCACCATTGAGGTCGTAATTTAGTTAATAACATAATATATATGTCCATGGTCTTTCTCAATCACAACCCATCTGTAGCAACTGCAGATTTTTACTGCGAATTAGTAAACCTGGGTGTATTGTGAGTGAAAACTTTAAAACCTTCTACAATCTTTTACAGTTCCTTCTTTCTACATATTGTCATGTATTCAGACCTTTAATTATCTCTCAATTTTTACCCTAAGACAACTCCATTCACTGGGAAAGACCTCAGAAACCCGTGAAATCAGCGCGTTCTCTGTACAAACCCCAGGCTTCCTCTGCTGAAGTAGAGATGAATGCCTATGTCATCTTAGCTCGCCTCACTGCCCAGTCAGCCCCATCCCCTAAGGACCTGGCTTTGTCAATGGGCACCATCAAGTGGCTCACAAAGCAGCAGAATTCCCGTGGTGGCTTCTCCTCCACACAGGTCAGTGGTTTTCCTTCAGAGTCCACATGGGGTTAGGGGATTTGAACAAGAGACACAGGAACCATAAAAAGGTGAAGAGAAGAGAAGAAGGAAATGTTACTCGTGGATATTTTGTGTGTGTAGGAAGTGTGGGATGATAGAATCCTACAATAAATTGCTCTAGTTCCTGTTCCCAGACACAGGAGTTCTCTTGATACAAAGATTGATGAAACAGGCCTATGTTTCTGAGAACTTCCTAACCCAGATCCAATCCTTAATATAAAACAATGGCCAAAATCCTGGAATATCCAGAATCCCAGGCATAGCTCCCTCACCCTAGACATAGCTCCTTCACCCTAGAACAGCATACAGAGACCCAAGACCAAACCGACATGTCTGCTGCCCTACTGACCTTAGGTCAGCTCTTTCCCTTCTCCTGATAGGCTCTCCTAATCTTATGTGGGATAGATCACTCTCGGCTTCTCTGCAAGCTGGCAGGAGGTTCTGCTACCTCTTGACACTTGGGAACCCCCAGGGCTGTCCTGAGGTAATGACATCTCCACCTGCAAACACATCTGCCACAGTGACTGTAATTCATGCTCCAGTTGTTCTGGTACCATGGCAGAGGTCATAGTGAGAGGCAGGGTCCTCTAAAGGACAAGTACAATGTATTGAAAAGAAACCTTCTGTGATGCTAGCCACCCTGCTCTGCAGTTCAGTTCTTTTCCTCTTTCCTTTCACTAGACAGCCCCTGTTGTGATCATAAAGCCCTTGCTGCAAGTTTCTGCTCTCTTGCTGAGCCCTGTTCTCAGGTTAGCAGCTGAAGTTCTCTTAGGATAAGAAAGGATTGTGTGAGAGAGATCCTTTCTGGACCATGGAGGACAGTTGAACAGAATATGCCACTGAGGAGCAATGCAGTGAAGTAGAACACTAGATCGTAGTTTTTCTATGTGATAAGACTGAACCAGGACAGGCACATGGCCATGCTGCCTTGAGTGCACAGTAAGTGCAGAAGCAAGTTTATCGATGAGAGCAGGGACGTGATTTTTTTGGGGGGGGGTAACCATGGGAGCTGGGGACAAAGGAGAAAAACAATGAATGTTGGGAGGAAAATCTGATCTGTATTCCTATTTCCTCTGACTAGGAAGGATTTGCATATGGCAGGATACGCTAAGTAGGAAAGACATGTGGAAGTTTTTGACCCTCAAATGTTTCTATATTAAAGCCTGAAATAAAGTCTAGAGCTCAAGTAATTAGAGACAGAAGTTTCATGACCGTTTGTCACAGCTAGAGCAAACTTTGAGAAGAGCTCAAGGCCTTCCAAATGGATGCTATCCTGAACGTTTTCATTCACTCCTGCCAGGACACTGTGGTGGCCCTCGATGCTCTGTCCAAATATGGAGCAGTTACTTTTTCCAAAAGCCAGAAAACTCCTTCGGTGACTGTCCAGTCTTCAGGGTCATTTTCCCAAAAGTTCCAAGTAGACAACAGTAATCGCCTGTTACTGCAGCAGGTTGCATTACCAGACATTCCTGGGAACTATACCATCAGTGTGTCAGGGGAAGGATGTGTGTATGCTCAGGTAAGATGCTGGGAAGTTGTGGGTATGCGGCTGTGAGCCTCCTTCCCCAAAATGGAAAGTCTGACTTTGCACACACTATGCTCACATTGGGGAAAATTGATCCAAGGACACAGTGCAATGGAGGTGAAGTATTTCTGTTCATTACTTATCAGACCACGCTGAGATACAACATGCCCTTGGAGAAGCAGCAGCCTGCATTTGCTCTAAAGGTGCAGACAGTACCCCTGACTTGTAACAACCCCAAAGGCCAGAACAGCTTCCAGATCTCACTAGAAATCAGGTATGAGATAGGCACGTGTCTCTGTCTCTGTAAGAGCATCTATCTCTGTCTCTGTCTCTCAGCTACTATAGGGCTGTCTTCCTAACACTCTTCATGGAACGCGTTCAAAGATACCTAAAGTGGGTCTCTTCATTAACATTTTGCTTTTCCTGGTAAAATAAATGATTAAAAATACTGCGCTTCAACAAAGTGAACAATGGGGAATTGTAAAATTATAATTTCTTATTAGTCTGATTTTAGTGTTCCTTTCTAGTCCACTATCATAATAAAATAATACATCATTCTTCTCCAGGAGACTTTAACAAGGATTATTCTTCTTCACCAACAAGGAATAGACTTCCTGGTCTTTTAAAATTCCATTTTCTATAAGAAAAGAGATATTCAGTTCCTCTGACGCTCATCAAAGGTTTCATAGGAAATATAACCCGTAAAGGGCTCTAACTGTAAAAGCCAAAGGGATCTTATATACAGAGAATACTCCCATGGTGTGACCTTATCAGACTTATGTTCGTGTGTGTTTGTGTGTGTTTGTGTGTGTGTGTGTGTGTGTGTGTGTGTGCGCGCGCGCACGCGCAGGCGCAGAAATATATAAGCACGTGTGCATGTAACAAAGACAATGTCAGCCCTCAGGTTCCATACATACTTGTTTTTTATACTAGGTCTCTTACTAACCAAGCAGACTGCTGACTTACCAGCATGCCTGGAGGATCCAGCCATTAATGTACTCTGCACATGATACTATTATGCTGTCTATTGTCAGAACTATTTATATTGACGATAAAGGTCATGTATTTTAAGATATGGAAAATATCACACTGGCTATATCAGGAATTACTGCTGGACCTCAAAGAAGGCAGGATGCAAATTATTAAAATGACTCCTCCTGTGCACTTCTTTGGTCTGTAGTTACACGGGGAGCCGTCCAGCCTCCAACATGGTGATTGCTGATGTGAAGATGCTCTCTGGTTTCATCCCATTGAAACCAACAGTGAAGAAGGTAGGCAGAGACGAGATGTTTGTGTTCCTGTATCCTCAGACTAGGAGCCTACCAATACCATCATGATTACGTCAACCCATGTCAAAGCAGGTAGCACTAATTTAACACACTTGGGTTTGTTAAAATGCTGGTGTATGTATGGACTGTGATAGCAGCCAGGACAAGAAACGTAAGAAAGGTGTCTGACAGAAAATTGGACATTGAACTGCCTGAGGATCCAGCTATACCTCTCCTGGGCATATACCCAAAAGATGCCCCAACATATAAAAAAGACACGTGCTCCACTGTGTTCATCGCAGCCTTATTTATAATAGCCAGAAGCTGGAAAGAACCCAGATGCCCTTCAACAGAGGAATGGATACAGAAAATGTGGTACATCTACACAATGGAATATTACTCAACTATCAAAAACAATGACTTTATGAAATTCATAGGCAAATGGATGGAACTGGAAAATATCATCCTGAGTGAGGTAACCCAATCACAGAAAAACACACATGGTATGCACTCATTGATAAGTGGCTATTAGCCCAAATGCTCGAATTACCCTAGATGCCTAGAACAAATGAAACTCAAGACGGATGATCAAAAAGTGAATGCATATCGCTCCTGAGAGACACAGCCAGAATACAGCAAATACAGAGGCGTATGCCAGCAGGAAACCACTGAACCGAGAACAGGACCCCCGTTGAAGGAATCAGAGAAAGAACTGGAAGAGCTTGAAGGAGCTCGAGACCCCATATGTACAGCAATGCCAACCAAACAGAGCTTCCAGGGACTAAGCCACTACCCAAAGACTATACATGGACTGACCCTGGACTCTGACCTCATAGGTAGCAATGAATATCCTAGTAAGAGCACCAGTGGAAGGGGAAGCCCTGGGTCCTGCTAAGACTGAACCCCCAGTGAACTAGACTGTTGGGGGGGGGAAGCAAGGGGGGAGGGTTGGGAGGAACACCCATAAGGAAGGGGGAGTGGGGAGGGGATGTTTGCCCGGAAGAAAGGAATAACACTCGAAATGTATATAAAATACTCAAGTTAATAATAATAATAATAATAATAAAAGAAAGGTGTCTGAGTTCACTGAGGCCACAATCTATCTAATGATAACTTTTAAAGGGTGATGAACCTGGTCAATAATGATTCATGGGAAAATGATAAATGGCAAAATTGCAGGTGTAGTTTCAGATGTTTTAAGAACTATGAAATTTAACAACAAGTTTAGATCATTAACAGAGCACAGGCAATATAAGGTAAGAACTGTCAGATGCGGTGACTATTTTTAACGTTCAAACAAAAGGCAAAAAAGCCTATTACTCAGTGAGTTCATATTCAGTCAGGCTTTTAGTAGAGTAGCAGTCACAATTTTCTAAATATATTTTCATTCTTATTGGAAAAAGATTTTTTCATCTATTTAAGTGAATTCAGTAACATCACCTGTTTATCATCTGCCACCCCACAGTTCATTTCTCTTCCTCACCCCCCCTCCAAGGCTTTTTCAGTAACTCGGGGTTTTCTCTCATTTTCAGCTTGAAAGATTAGAGCACGTAAGCAGAACAGAAGTGACCACCACCAACGTCCTGTTATATTTGGACCAGGTAAGAGTCCTTCCTTCCTCCCTAGGCCTGCCGAGATGGTAGTCCTTGATCTATGTGGGTCAGGTGAGGGTCCTTCCCGCCTTCCTATACATACCCAGGTGGGCAATCTTTCTTGGTGAGTCTATGTGGGAAGCACATAGCAGAAGAGAAGCAATTCTAAAGGATTTATCAATTCTAACTGAGTTAGAGGCACGTTCCCTCTTACTAGATGAGCTGTGAGTTCTTTCTCTCTGGCCTGGAGACCTGATTCAGCAGTTAAGGGCACTTACGGCTCTTGCAGAAGATCAGAATTCAGTTCCCTGAAGCCAACCCAATTCACAACTCCCTTTAAATCCAGTTCCAGGGAATCTGATTCCCTCTTCTGGGCTCCATTCTTACCCCCCCCCACCAACAACAACAGTAGTAGCAGTAGTAGTGATAAAACAAATTTTTAAATCTTCTTTCCTTGTTGCTGGCTTTCCTGGGACTTAGCGTCCAAGTCAACAAGCCAAAGGTGTAACTCTCACAATGGATGAAGCCAAATATCATACATTAAGGAGGAATATGGATTTTTGGGATGGTTTAATAGACTGGAAAACCTTCACATAATCCCAGGAACCTGTACTTTAGTTCCTCCCACCCCCACTCTAAAATCCATATCAGCATCCACGTAGCTGGGGGCAGTTAAGGAACACAGTGACTGTGAGAGCAAATGCTACCCAACACATAACTCAGTCACGCCGAGGAAAAACACTGGCCCCTTTTGTGAGTCTGGATCATTTTTCTCTCTTTCCTAGGTAACCAATCAGACACTGTCCTTCTCCTTCATCATTCAACAAGACATCCCAGTAAAGAACCTGCAGCCTGCCATTGTGAAAGTGTATGACTACTATGAGACCGGTGAGCGAGATGACCCTAAAGAAACTTTTTGTTTTGGTTGTTGTTTTGGGTTTTTTTTTTTTTTTTTAACACTTTCTCACTATGTAACCCAGGCTGGCCCAAATTCTCAGTCCTCTTGACTCAGCCTCCCAAATGCTAATATTACAGACATACACCATCACACCCACTAGTAAAGACAATTGTTTTTCAGACCCTGACATATTATGCAGGCCAGACAACCATTTATAAAATTTCAGTTTATTGAAATTTCATGACTTGTTCCTGTTTGTCCAGGCAACCATGTTAGACCAAACATGTCCAAGTAACCCAAGGGCCCAAACACTTTACAAAGTTGGGTCTATAGGTTGAAAGACACACAAATCTTAGAAATGTAGTAATGGGAAGAGGAAGAAATGTACAAATAATTAGAGTGGGAATTGAAGGTGAGAGGGAATTGGAGGCTGTGTGCTCAGTGGTGACCAAAGAAGGAGCACAACGCCAGAGCTGGGGAATTAAATGGAGGACTTTCTGTCAAGGGAAGAGATACAAACCAAATGTTTCAGACTAGAAGAATTCAAGATATAGTGAAGGAAAACAGGAACATAGAATGGAATCTGAAAGGACCTATGTCTTCAAGGATCGCAGCTAGTCTTCTGCTCAAACACTGTAGAAGTGTTTGATTTTCTCCACAGGGTAAATGACTCCAGTGTTCTGTTTTTGTTTATTTTGCGAGAGGCAGGCACATCATGGTGCCTGTGGAGCTCAGCTGGCCTGTGACAGAAATGGGCTTTCTCCTTCTGCCATGCAGATCCTGAAGGTGGAACTCATTAAGGTTACCAGGCTTGGCAGCAAACACCTTCCCCACTGAGCCATTTTGCCAGCACAGGATAAAAATGTCAACCAGTGGCTTCAAAGGGAGAAATTCCCTTCTTTAGTTTGTCTGATATTCCCAGAGAGATGACTTTTTAGCAATCATTCAGGTCTTGATGGAGCAAAGTGGTCAGTTCCAACACATCACCTCCCCTCCACACACTCTGCCCTCCACAATGTCCTCCCTCCTCACACCTCTCCCTCCACACACCCCTCCCTCCACACACTCTTCTCTCAAAAACTCCCATTCTCAGGTTCTAACCCCATGTCTTTCAGATGAAATGGCTTTTGCTGAATACAGCAGCCCCTGCAGCTCAGGTAAGCACCTAGCACCCCTCCCACACCCATTCCTCTGACCTCCTTCCCTTCAATACTACACTGAACTTTTGTTACATGAAGTCAGACAATTCTGACTGAGCAAAAATGCAGAAATGTGCACCTTTGGATTGTCTACTAACCCTGGGATTCTCCTCTAACTTCCTTACCAACATATATAATAGTTTATGGGAGAAAATCTGAAGGATCCCGTTCCCCACCATGGCCGGTTTTTGTTCTAGCAGAGAACCTCGTTGCTTGTACCCAGTGACATTATGCTCATCACATGCTGTTTCCTCCTCTTATACACAGACAATGAAAATGTTTGAAACTCTAATCTGTGGACAAGGCATTGCTGGAATCCCCAGTCCAGAAAACCTTCAAGAAGGTGATTTGTGTTTGTCCCTGAATTATAAATATGGAACAACCTTGGTAAATAAATACATAATTCTAGCAAGTCTTTATCTGTGATTGTTACTTCACTTAATCCAAATTTACTCCATGCTCAGTTAGTGTTTCCCCCTATACCCCACATTTTGCATGAACAGAAATGACATCTGAAAAGAGGAGCATGCATTGTGAGCATGGGGAACACTTTACAACTGCTTCAATAAAACACAGCTCTGGACATGGACTAACACTGTGACAACTTTACCTAGGTAAAAAAATCACCATGGATATATTAGTAAAACAAGACTATGCTTTAAGCAAGAAATGGTAATTCTGGCTTGATTCAGAACATTTCTTGAGGATGAGGCAGGAGAGTCACAAATTCAAGAGTGTCCCAGGCTCCTTTTGCAAGTGTCAAGTGAGTCTGGAGTTCATAACAAGATTGACTCTCAAAAAATCAAAAGGCAGGGATTATGATTTGATGGCGAAATAGTTGACCATTTTCAAATCTGCGGATTCACTTTCTAACACAGAAGGAAAGCGGGGGATATAATATACCCCGGTAAAACCACTTATCACAAAGGGAAAAAAAGGTTTTTAGTGGCAGGAAAATGGCTACACTGACTTATGGGCAGGGTGCCATGTTGAAGACTGCAGTGATAAATCTATTCAGTTATGTAAAGGAGATCGAATGGGAAATGTTCCTGACAGGCTCGGGTGTTTGAGTAATTTGATGGTCCCAAGCTGGTGCTGTTCTTCAAGGGTGTAAAAGTCTTTGGAATATAGGTCAAAACTGGCAGTAGGGATGAAGCTTAAGAATTCTACACCAACCAAGTTTTGTTTGCTTCTTGACCTATGGTGTATGAGGAATCCATTTCACAAGTTTTGCATCCTTGAACCTAAACATTCCAAGCCACTAGGCGGCCCCACCAGAGCAGGCTGGTGTCCTCTGGACCTGGGAACCATCAGGCCAGGTGTTTATACACAGGAGCCTCCGGAACTATTTGAGATTCAGACCCTAACAGTCAGTTATTCTGTTGCTCTGGAGCCTGTGGCAAAGCAGCATGTCACAGGCTGAGGGTCAAACCTTGAACACAAATACCCAGCTGTAAAGGCCATAGTTGTTGATGTGACCTTTTTGGAGGTGATGGGACCTTGAAGAGCTGGATGATGTCTTCATAGTGCTAGTGGTACCTGGCTACTCCTCACTGGCTTACTGTTTTTCTTTGGGGGCCATGAGGTAAGAACTTGATTTAGCTTTGCTTTGGGTTGCGTGTCCTGTAGCCTCTCTGCCCCCTCAGCAAGGAACCTGAAGAGGCAGGGATAATCAGTGGATCAAGATGAAACTTCCCCTTTCTAAGTGGATTGTGGCAGATGCATGCTCCAGTAAACAAAAGGCTGTCCTAGCAGAACCAAGATGGTAGCATTTATTCATGTCACCATGAGTCTGGAGTAATGTGTTGAGGCTGAGGGTCTTTATCACAGTAGTGTAATCACAGGTGGCTTTGGAGGGCAACAAATGAAGAACAGGACTGTGGTGGGAAGGGTACAACAGATTTGTCTCCTGGAAACTGTGGCAGACTGGTTATAAATATATAAATATATTCAACCTCTTTAGAACCTTTGTTATTTAACTTTTAGGGATAGCCAAAATTGTTTCAGCCAGTACAATAAGTCTCCTAAGAGATTTTAACAGTGGAACTTTTCTGATGATTAGGTTGAGCTTTCTGTGCAAAAATTTTTTGGACTCCATTTAGGTAAGGAAACAGGATGGAAAATGTGTTTCCAGAGTCAATGTGTATCTTTTTTATTATTACTAATCATTTTGTTCATTTACTTCAGGTGATATCCCCCTTCCCAGGTTCTCCTCCTTCAACCTCAAACCCATCCCCTCACTCTCCCTCCATTTAAGCATCCTCCATGAGGACACTCCTCCACCCATTCATCCATGCCTGCCTCACCTCTCTAGCATCCCCATATGCTGGGGGATCAGGCCTCCCTCCCCTTCTCCCGTCCTACTGATGTCAGATAAGGCCATCCTCTGCTGCATATGTATCTGGAGAACTGGCTCCTTCCATGTGTAATCTTTGGTTGGTGGTTTAGTCCCTGGAAGCTCCAGGTGGTCCAGGTAGTTGGTATTGGTTTGGTGTCTGAAGATGGGATGGATCCCTAGGTAGGGTGTATCTTATTTTGAAGTGATTTAGGAATGGGAGACTATTTAAATTAGGTTAGGTTCAGACTAGTGGGATTTTCAAGCACAAATACTATTATGAAAGACAGGTGATACGTGCTAGATGCGTGTGTCATAGTCTGTGTGCTGCTGTTTGTTATTTACTGTGTGTTCCCTATGTTTGCTCCTGTCCTGCTCAGAAGTAGCTGAAAACTCCTGCTCCCATCCCCCCTATACAGTAAGGATTCAAGTTTTACAATGGAATTTGCTTTTGTTCGAGGTAGGTGTATACTTCAAAATAGTAGTTAAAAATCTAGCACAGTAAATGTAGGTCTGGCATGAAAATATAACAAATATGAATAGATAAATGCATAATTAGCATTGTGAGATAATAATTAGATAATAGTGAAATAAAGTTCTAGACATGTTTGTGTCCAGATTACCACATGGTGGCAGCCAAAGTCAAGTACTGCCATTTTTTAAAACCACTCAAAAAATAAGAAATTGGGAAAATATACCAATGGGTAACCCATCACCACATGGAGACGGACAGCTCTAACTGTGAATTACAAAAGAGGAAGAAGAGAAAGAAGATGAAGTTGGGAGAGGAACATGAGGTGGGCAAGATGATCAAAGAATGAATAAATAAAATGGCTGAAAGGAAAAGAGTCCTGGGAATGGAAAATAAGTGGGGAAAATTAAAATGATGAAACAAAAGAGAAACGTAATAGCATAATGTTCAATTCACTTTGACCCACCAAAGGCACAGTCCCACCTTTTAACTCAGATGCAGTCAGAAGGACTAAATTCCAGAGTGGAGCATTGGTCCAGCCCAGGGCATTGCTGGACAGGAGTCAGGCTCCAGAGCTTCAGGAAACGATCCTCTGTTATCTGTGGCTTTTGGTGAGGAATGGATCTGCTGAAGTGTAAAACTGATTGAACTTCACACTAGGTCTCTGGGCTTTGCCTAGAAAGACACTAACAATCTAATAATTTCCAAAAGGTCCCCTTATCTGAATATCACCATATTGGGAATCATGACTTGCAGATGTTGAAGGGTCAGAACCATTGAGTCCATGATAACTCTGTTATCATAACCAAAAGCAGGGTCAACATGACAGAATGCATGATGTGACTAGCATGGACCCACAATAGTGAACTGGCTAAGTCGTGACCACAGCCACAAATAAAGCAGATGAGCCTACTGACTCCTCGTACTTGATCTTCACAAACAGAAAACTTTCAAGTCAAGGATCTAAAAATCTGAACTGAATTACAAAATTATCAAAGCTGATTCCCAGACTTGAACCAGTTTACAGGGAAGAGAGGTTGGATTCCATGAGTAAAAAAACCCATGGAAGCAAACATGCACAGTCATGCTTTCTTCCCTAAAAGGACCTTGGGCCTTTATCAGGACAGGTGTATACTGAAAAGAAAGCAGTAATTAAATTCTTAGAGAACAACTGGACACCATCTTTAGCATGACATTAATTCCAGTAGACAGAAAACATCACTGTAGTCAACATAAAGGTTAATGGAGATGTGGGGATGGGATAATGGGAATTATTTTAAAAGATTAAACTCCAGTAACCAGACAGTCTAGAGGAAATAATAAACTTCTAATCATGTAGGTGACTGATAAAGTATATCCATGTGGGTGTTCATATTGAATCTGAGTCCTTTGCAAGAGAAACAAGTGCTCTTACCCTTGAGCCATCTCTCCAGCCCAAATTGTTGCACTGTAAATAACAGTTTTAAGATAAACAATTTGCCTGGGTCTATCACACATAAACAAAGAAAATACAATGCACATGCTCAAACATGCACACGCCCCACACTTCAGTGCTGTTCTGCCAATAAAGAAGAATGAGGAATCCGGTGACTTGCAGGAAGATGGGGAAAACTGATAGTCATGGTGGAGAGTGCAGTAAGCCAGATGCAGAACCACACGTGTGCTGTGATTCTTCTCTCATGCGGAAGAGGAAGAGACATCCACTGTGGGTCAAAAGCAGGAGACAGAGTCTGAGGGCCTGAAAGAGAGGCTATGCAGATGAAGCCCCTTCCCCTAGTCCTTCCCAGATTATATGCTCTAACTCTCTCTGGCCACCAATACCCTTAAGTCAACTGTGCAGGTGGGGAAGAAATGAACAAAACTACCCTGAAGTCAACTGTATAGTTGGGGCAGCATTGGACACAACTGGTTGGAAGGGGTGACTGAATATTCAAGTGATCCCCATGAGGGTTCCTGACTCTTTTTCCTGTGAGGGAAGTTATCCAGTCAGGAAAGCTTTCCAGGATCCTCTTTTGCAAGCCAGCACAGTTGAACTCCTGAAGATGGTGCCTATAGTTGTCTGGGAGGATGGTTCTGTACTCTGTGTGTGTGTGTGTGTGTGTGTGTGTGTGTGTGTGTGTGTGTGTGTGTGTGTATGTCTGTTGTGTGTGTGTGTGTGTGTGTGTGTGTGTGTGTGTGTGCAGTGCCTGAAGAAGGCAGAAGGGGCATCAGATTCATTGGGTAAAAAGTAATAAGTCGTGAGCTTCCTAATGTAGAAACTTTGAACTGATCGTATGTTCTCTGTAAGAATTGTCTCAACTCTTAATGGTTGAGTCTTTCTCCAGCCCTCTAGCAGGTTGTTTTTATTTGTTTTGTAGATTTTTTTCATCTTTATTAACTTGAGTATTTCTTCTTTATATTTTGATTGTTATTCCCTTCCCCAGTTTCCTGGCCAAAATCCACCTAACACCCCCTCCCCTTCTGTATGGGTGTTCCCCTCCCCATCCTCCCCCCATTACCGCCCTCCACCCAAAAATCACGTTAACTGGGGGTTCAGTCTTGGCAGGACCAAAGGCTTCCCCTTGAACTGGTGCCATTACTAGGCTATTCATTGCTACCTATGCCCTTGGAGCCTAGGGTCAGTCCATGTATAGTCTTTGGGTAGTGGCTTAGTCCCTGGAAGCTCTGGTTGGATGGCATTGTTGTTCATATGGGGTCTCAAGCCCCTTCAAGCTCTTTCAGTCCTTCCTCTAATTCCTTCAACGGGGGTCCCGTTCTCAGTTCAGTGGTTTAATGATGGCATTCGCCTATGTACTTGCTGTATTCTGACTGTGTCTCTCAGAGATCTATATCCGGTTCCTGTCAGCCTGCACTTATTTGCTTCATCTATTTATCTTATCTAGTTTGGTAGCTGTATATCTATGGGTCACATGTGGGGCAGGGTCTGAATGGGTGTTCCTTCTGCCTCTGTTCTAAACTTTGCCTCCCTGAGTAATATTCCATTGTGTTGATGTACCACATTTCTGTATCCATTTGTTTGTAGAAGGGCATCTGGGTTCTTTACAGCTCCTGGCTATTATAAATAAGACTGCTATGAACATAATGCAGCATGTATCTTTGTTACATGTTGGGGCATCTTTTGGGTATATGCCCAAGAGAGGTATAGCTGGGTCCTCAGACAGCGCAATGTCTAATTTTCCGAGGAACTTCCAGACTGATTTCCAGAATGGTTATAACAGTCTGCAATCCCACCAACAATGGAGGAGTGTTTCTCTTTCTCCATATCCTTGCCAGCATTTGCTGTCACCTGAGTTTTTGGTCTTAGCCATTCTAACTGGTGTGAGGTGAAATCTCAGAGTTGTTTTGATTTGCATTTCCCTTATGACTAAAAATGGTGAACATTTCTTTAGGTGTTTCTCAGCCATTCAGCATTCCTCAGCTGTGAACCCCATTTTTAATAGGGTTATTTGTCTCCCTGCAGTCTAACTTCTTGAGTTCTTTGTATATTTTGGATATAAGCCCTCTATCGGTTGTAGGTTGTAAGATCTTTTCCAAATCTGTTGGTTTTCATTTTGTCCTAACAGCAGTGTCCTTTGCCTTACAGAAGCTTTGCAGTTTTGTGAGATCCCATTTGTTGATTCTTGATCTTAGAGCATAACCCATTGGCGTTTTGTTCAGGAAATTTTCACCAGTGTCCATGTGTTCGAGATGCTTCCCAACTGTTTCTTCTATTAGTTTGATTGTATCTGGTTTGATGTGGAGGTCCTTGACACACTTAGGCTTAAGCTTTGTACAGGGTGATAGGATAGATCTGCATTCTTCTACATGCTGACCTCAGTTGAACCAGCACCATTTGCTGAAAATGCTATCTTTTTTCCATTGGATGGCTTTGGCTCCTTTGTCAAAAATCAAGTGCCCATAGGTGTGTGGGTTCATTTCTGGGTCTTCACTTCTATTCCACTGGTCTATCTGTCTGTCTCTGTACCAATACCGTGCCGTTTTTATCACTATTGCTCTGTAATACTGCTTGAGGTCAGGCATAGTGATTCCCCCGAAAGTCCTTTTATTGTTGAGGATAGTTTTAGCTATCCTGCGTTTTTTGTCATTCCAGATGAATTTGCAAATTTTTCTGTCTAACTCTGAAGAATTGGATTGGTATGTTGTTGGGGATTGCATTGAATCTGTAGATAGCTTTTGGTAAAATGGCCATTTTTACTATATTAATCCTGCCAATCCAATAGCATGGGAGATCTTTCCATCTTCTGAGATTTTCTTCAATTTCTTTCTTCAGAGGCTTGAAGTTCCTATCATACAGATGTTTCACTTGCTTGGTTAAAGTCACACTAAGATATTTTATATTATTTGGGACTATTATGAAGGGTGTCGTTTCCCTAATTCCTTTCTTGAGTTGTTTCTCTTTTTTGAAGAAGAAGGATTTATTTGAGTTAATTTTATACCCAGCCACTTTGCTGAAAGATTTTTTTATCAGGTTTAACAGTTCTCTGGTGGAACTTTTGGGACCACTGAAATATACTGTCATATCATCTGCAAATAGGGATATTTTGACTTATTCTTTTCCAATCTGTATCCCTTTGATCTCCTTTTGTTTTCTGATTACTCTGGCTAGAACTTCAAGAACTATATTGAATAAGTAGGGAGAGTGGGCAGCCTTTTATATTCCCTGATTTTAGTGTGATTGCTTCAAGTTTCTCTCCATTTAGTTTAATGTTAGCTACTGGTTTGCTTTACATGGCTTTTAGTATGTTTACACATGGGCCTTGAATTCCTGTTCTTTCCAGGACTTTTATCATGAAGGGGTGTTGAATTTTGTCAAATGCTTTCTCAGTATCTAATGAAATGATCATGTGGTTTTTATCTTTCTGTTTGTTTATATAATGGATTATTTTGATGGTTTTCCGTATATTAAATCATCCCTGCATGCCTGGGATGAAGCCTACTTGATCATGGTGGATGATTGTTTTGATGTGCTCTTGGATTCGGTTTGCCAGAATTTTATTGAGTATTTTTGCGTTGATATTCATAAGGGAAATTGGTCTGAAGTTCTCTTTCTTTGTTGTGTCTTTGTGTGGTTTAGGTAGAAAAGTAATTGTGGCTTCATAGAAGGAATTCAGTAGTGTTCCATCTGTTTCTATTTTGTGGAATAGTTTGGATAGTATTGGTATGAGGTCTTCTATGAAGATCTGATAGAATTCTGCACTGAACCCATCTGGACCTGGGCTTTTTTTGGTTGGGAGACTTTTAATTACTGCTTCTATTTCTTTAGGAGTTATGGGGTTGTTTAAATGGTTTATCTGTTCCGGATTTAACTTTGGTACCTGGTATCTGTCTAGGAAATTTTCCATCTCCTGCAGATTTTCAAGTTTTGTTGAATATAGGCCTTTGTAGTAGGATCTGATGATTTTTTGAATTTCCTCCGATTCTGTAGTTATGTCTCCCTTTTCATTTCTGATTTTGTTAATTTGGATACACTGTCTGTGTCCTCTTGTTAGTCTGGCTAAGAGTTTATCTATCTTGTTGATTTTCTCAAAGAACCAACTTTTGGTTTTGTTGACTCTTTGTATGGTCCTTTTTGTTTCTATTTGGTTGATTTCAGCTCTGTGTTTGATTATTTCCTGCCTTCTACTCCTCCTGGGTGTATTTGCTTCTTTTTGTTCTAGAGCTTTTAGGTGTGCTGTCAAGCTGCTGACATATGCTCTTTCCTGTTTCTTTCTGCAGGCACTCAGTGCTATGAGTTTTCCTCTTAGCACAGCTTTCATTGTGTCCCATAAGTTTGGGTTTGTCTTACCTTCATTTTCATTAATTTCTAAGAAGTATTTAATTTCTTTCTTTATTTCTTCCTTGACCAGGTTATCATTGAGTAGAGCATTGTTCAAATTCTGTGTATATGTGGACATTCTTCCCTTATTGTTATTGAAGACCAGCTTTAGTCCATGGTGGTCTGATAGGACACATGGGATTACTTCTTTCTGTATGTATGTATCGAGGCCTTTTTTATGACCAATTATACGATCAGTTTTTGAGAAAGTACCATGATGTGGTGAGAAGAAGGTATATCCTTTTGTTTTAGGATAAATTTTTCTATAAATATCTGTAAAGTCCATTTGGTTCATGACTTTTCTTAGTCTGTCTAAGTCTCTGTTTAATTTCAGTTTTCATGATCTGTCCACTGATGAGAGTGGGGTATTGAAATCTCCTACTATTATTGTGTGAGGTGCAATGTGTGCTTTGAACTTTAGTAGGTACAAAGGCATGGCAGCCATTGGTGTAGACGCTAATGTACTGAGCCCTTAATGTGAAACAAAATGAACCCTGTTTATACTGAATCTGTCAGGTATCTTGTAGGATTAATAAGAAAAGTAATATTCTTTTATCCCCCCAAAATAATATGGTCTCCCAGATATATAAAAAGAACCATTTATGGGCAATTACAACAAGGTAGGGAAATTTTCATCTATAGGTATTAGATGTACATACAGCATCCTTAGACTCAGGCTTGGTGGGGTCTTTCTGATTCTGAGATACGTTCTTAGAGGGTTTTTTTCATAAATAGGACATAAGAGTTCAGATATCAAGGTTCAAAGTCTTAGTCATTGTTATATTGCTGTAAGAAACACCAAAACCAAGGCAACTTTTATCAAGGAAAGCACTTTATCAGAACATCCCTACAGTTTCAGAGGTTTAACCTCTCATCATCATTTTGTGGAACATGGTAGCACACAGCAGATGCTTGAGCAGCAGGTGAATTCGACATCATAACCATCGACAGAGAGCCAGAGGATCTGATCCTGATATGGACTTTGGAAACCTCAAAGCCCATCCCCAGTGGCATACATCTACCAACAATGAAGAGATCTCCGTAACTTTCATACTCTCTACAGTGTTTAAAAGTCCAAAGTTTCTTTTGAGATTCAAGGCAATCTCTTAATTGCCGTCCATGTAAAATCAAAATCAAAAGGCACATTACATATTCCAACGTACAATGACATAGAATATACATTACCATTCCAAAAAGAGGAAAGAGAGCCTAGTGAGGAAATACTGGACCATCCTCCCCAAACTTGTAAAACTCCTATGAGGTAATAAATCACATGTTGCTGTGTAGCAGACAGTGAGACAATGACCCTATCAGTGATACAGGGGGAGAGAAACAGAGCCTCACAGCTGAGAGGCATAAAAGCAGTTTCTCATCCAGCTTCTCATCTCACACAAATGAGATGCCTCCCTTTACCATCTAACTTGTTCTACATAACACACCTTCTACTTGGGTTTAAGACTGTTGGCTTGCTAATAAATTCATTTATTGGTAATTTTAATTAACTCTGTAATCTTTTTCCCAATGGATTTCATCTCTCTAACAGGTGTCTCTAGAAATCCAGTCTTTACCCTCACAGTTTCATGCAGGGCCACAACCCTTACATATGCCTAAGTGCAGAGGCTTTTCTTAGCAGGAGATTCTACAAACCCTTTCTTGTATCCTTGATTCTAAGGAAAAAGCCATGTACTGATGCTGCCCAATTCTGCTACTTAATCAGACTGGAATTTGACCCCCTTTAAAATTATATCTGTATCACCTTTCTGTTGCTGATGCTTTCCATCACTGCTTAAGCTTGTCTACATCACCTTTCACACATTGGAAGCTTTCGTTGGTGGGGTCTTGCCCTGATGTCATGATTCCATCCAGCATTGGGCTCTTCTTGACACTTTTTAATCTCCTTGAACACTGAACTTACCTCCATTACATTTACTGTTTCCTTTTTCTCTCAAACTCTTCATCTGTTACCTCTCCCCCACCCTACTTATCTCTCTTTATTGTATATCTGCATAAGAGTATCAGCTAGTAACTATGTCAGTACTATTCTCTCTTGAAATCTCGGCCAAAGCCATTAATGCAAATGTCTTCAATCCAACCTCAGGCAAATTTTAGGACAAGGGCAGAAAGTAGCTACATGCTTCACTAAAGTATCCCAAAAACCATCTCTATGGCTCTTACTAATATTTTTCCCACCTGAAACTTCTTGATCTGAGCTACCATAGTTCAAATCACACTCAGCACTGCCTCCCTGGTTCTTCTAGGATGGCCCAGTTAGCCCCACTTAAAGAATCTGACTGCCATTCTAGCACAGAGTCCCTAAATTTTCCATATTCATCCAACAAACAGAATGTCAGGCTTGTAAGAGTAATACCCCAGACTCTGTCTTAGTCAATGTTCTTTGGCTGTGAAGAGACACCATTAAGATTAAGACAACTCTTAGAAAGAAGGCTTTTGACCGGGACCTTGCTTATCATTCCAGAGATTTAGTCCCTTATCAATGTGTTAGGGAGTGTGGCAGTATGTAGGCAGGATCTAGAGTAGTAGTAGAGCTACTGAAGAATTAAAGTTTCATAGTTTCATAGATATGAGAAGTAAAGTTGTAAAAGCAAGGTTTTGAGAAATACATCTGACGTCAGGTTGCCTAATGTTATAATGTAGGGAGCGGTGCGGTAAAACAAAGATGGCACTGACATCCGGCGACTTCCTGTGGTAAACAACAGTATTGCGCATTTGCGGGTTTGCCCCTGGCGTCAATCTGGCCGGGGCGGTACCATGCTAGTGGGGTGACTCGTGCTCCGCCAATCCCTGGAGGACAAGTAACGTAGGGTGATTCATGCTCCGCCAATCCCTGAAGGACAAGAAGCACAACCACAGCCTGTTGTGTATATAAGGCGAGTGCCTTTGCCGCTCGAAGTTCCCGTAATCAGCAATGAGGTGGTCCTGCAATAAAGGCTGTTGAGAAGAATCCGTTCGTGTTGCGTCTTCCTTGCTGGCCGAGGTGGGCGCGACAAACTGGTGGCCCATATGGGGACCTGTGGACATCCTTGTGGATTCAGAACTCTTCAGTTCCAGGACGGCGACATTGGTAAGTTCCCAGGTAAGGGACAATAAAGTTCTCTGGAGGTAAGCAGAGACAATGAAAGCCTTGGTTTAGAGGCTATGAAGTCTGTGGTCTACAGCAATGTTGTTTCCAATTGATCCTTTGTGGGTAGGACTTGTAATTTTGTTTCTTTTCTTCTTTGTGTGGTGGATTTGTTTTCTTTTGAATTGCCACCATCTGGGACGTGAGTGCATTTGCTGGGAATAGCCAACAAGTGCCAGGCTACGAAGTTGTGTGTAAACAAACACGCCAGCCCACCCTGCTCATAAAAGCACTCGTAAATAAGTGCATTGAGTATGGGAAACTCACATTACAGCCCACTCCTGACAGCTCTCCAGGAACTCCTCAATAAGCGTAAGCTCAAAATCGAAAGGAAAATCCTGTCGAGCTTTCTTGAAGAATGCGACTGTTGTGCTCCGTGGTTTATAGTATCGGGATCTCTTACCTTGCGAGCATGGGACAAATTGGGAAAAGATCTGGATAGAGAAGCCACAGAGGGACAACAAGCCGGATCAAAACCTCTTTTGGCCGAATGGTCCATGCCTGCTTAGAGGATGAGGCGATGGAGGAAGCAGTTAGGACAGGTCAGAAAATCTTTGCAGAGCAACAAGAAACTATGTTGGAGGGAGAAAAGGTCCAGAAGGAAGAAAAGAAAAGAAAAGAAGACAAAAGGAACAGAGAGAAGGCAGAGATAAAAAAAAGGGGATAATCAGGACCAGGAAGCAAATGAGATATATCCCTCTTTAAAAGCCTTGACCTTAGGAATGTCAGATGATTCAGAGCTTAGTGAGGATGATGAGGGTGGTCTCAAGAAAGAGGCTGCTCAGTATGAGAGAGAGAGAGAGATATGATCCAGACTGGCCACATGCTAACGCCACGTGGCAATGAGGCAGACAATTAGGCAAGAAAGCAGTTATACCAACAGCACCTCCGTATAACCCTCAACATAAAAACATGGTGAAGCCTGCAAAAGGTACTTCCTTTTGCCCAGAGGTGTGGAAAGAGATGGGATTAAGTTTTCCAGTATTTCTGGATGCTAATGGGCATCAATATCATGAACTCATTGATTTTGAGACTATAAAGCAATTGGCAGAATCTGTCAGAACCTATGGGGGTCAGTAGCTTTTTGTGGCTCAAGTTGAAAGCTATTGCCTAATGTTACCTCACCCCTGGGGATTGGGGGAATCTGTGGCAAAGCCTGCCCTCCCCTCAGGTCAATACTTGATTGAATCTTTACCTTTTATGAATATGCCCCAATACTCTTGATCTCTCACCATTAATCTGGCCTCAGGAGTAGACCCTCAGAGACGGTGACGCTGACATACTGTGGGTCTAGGAGATTCGGCTCTGGACCAGACGGTTATCCAGAACAAGTTTATAGCCAAATTAATGAAATAGCCATCAGCATGGACAGTGCTGCCTAATGAGGGGCACAGTCTCGAACCTTAATAAGGTTCTGCAAAGGCCCGCCAGAGCCTTTTTTCAGACTTTGTAGCCCCTATGGTAGAGACCGCTACCAAGATCTTGGAGACCTGATACAGCCATGCCTCTCATTAAACAGCTAGTGTAATAGCAATTACAAAAGAATGTAGGACTGCTATAACCCATACAAACATAAAGGTTTGAAATTTGGATGAAAGTTCCACGGGAACTGGGGAGGATAAATTGACTAATGCTGGCCCTAAGCCAGCTGTGGGTCCATTTAGGAAAACCGCCACCACAGATATGCTTCAAATGTGGTGTAAAGGGGGCATTACCTATAGACAGATGTCCTGAAAGGAGTAGGGGGGAAAATTAGTGATAGTCCCAAGCAGCCTGACTATGTCCACGGTGTAAGAAGGGAAACCACTGGGCAAATGGGTGTCGATCTGTGAAGGACTTGGATGGCCGACCTCTACCAACACCCCCTTTGCTAGGTTGATGGGTGAGAACTTCACACTGTATAATGTTTCAGCTACCAGAAAAAAATGATACCAGGTTGATCAATATTCAATATAATAACCTCTTGGCGAATGATACTGCCACTAGTACTTCAGTATGTGTTAGATCACCTTTTTTCTTTCTGATAAGCACTAATGTAAGCAATGATGTTTTAAAATTGTAATAGCTCTGATGTGTCTTCTTATGTAGCTGAATGCTGGGATAGCGTTAATAACACTGTAAGGATGGTTAAGATTCCTCCTTTTGTGCCAATTCAGTGGAGCCAAACCCAGATAGCTTTCCTATTTTTAATTTGCTAAGAGCCAGAAGAGATTTTGGAATTACAGCAGCTATAATTTCAGCTATTGTGCTGTCTGCTGCCGCAGCTACTAAAGCCGCAATAACCATGACTAAACAAGTACAGATGGCTGAGACTGTCAATCAGATTGTAGAAAGAACTGCAGTAGCAATAGCTATACAAGAAGAATTTAATACCAATTTGGCATCTGGCCTTCTATTAGCTAATCAAAGATAGATTTAATTCAAGAACAAATTGAAGCACTGTATCATATGATGCAGCTGTCCTGCGTTACCTCCCTTAGAGGTTTATGCATTACTCCTTTGCAAGGTAACTTTTCTCAGCATTCTCAACAGAGCAAAGAAATCTCGAATTATCTGAAAGGAAACTGGTCCATGAAAGCAGAGCAAGTATCAAGACAATTGCTGATGCAAATTGCTGTCCTTAACAGCACTAGGTTGGACCCCATCACAGTTGAAGATTTTACCTCATGGATCACCAACGATTTCTCCTTTTTTAAGGAGTGGGATGGCATGTTTCCCTGGGGAGCTATTGTCCTCCTGGGATGCGGAGTATGTCTCTGGCTTATTGACCGTTTAAAAAGAGAACATGCCAGACACAAAGCGGTTGTTTACCAGGCTATGATCACCATTGAAAATGGTGCTTCTCCCACCATATGGCTGGCCTCTTTGAAAGATTAAGAGTTTGCCCTAGATCATTTTTGTCACTGTCATGTGGAGTCATTGCATCCAGAGACGGGAAACTTTCCTAGAGCTCGGACCAACCTAAGACACGGGCCTGGTGGTGATAGGGCAACCCAATAATAGGTAAGGTTGAGTCATCGTCAGAAATGACCTAAGACAGGAGCAATGACATTTTGGCATGACACCGTGATCTAGACCAGTCATTTTATTAAACAAAAAAGGGGGAGATGTAGGGAGCAACATGGTAAAACAAAGATGGCGCCGACATCCGTCGCCCTCCTGTGGTAAACAACAGTACTGCGTATGTGCGGGTTTGCCCCTGAGGTCAATCTGGCAGGGGCAGTACCATGCTAGTGGGGTGATTCGTGCTCCGCCAATCCCTGGAGGACAAGTAACATAGGGTGATTCATGCTCCGCCAATCCCTGAAGGACAAGAAGCACGACCACAGCCTGTTGTGTATATAAGGCGAGCACCTTTGCCGCTCGAGGTCCCCATATCAGCAATGAGGTGGTCCTGCAATAAAGGCTGTTGAGAAGAATCCGACTGTGTTGCATCTTCCTTGCTGGCCGAGGTGGGCGCGACATTATAACAAAGTTTTGGTCATCACATTATTGAGTCAGAAGACCACGCTATTCTGACTGAGCTATAGTTAAGACAAAACAAAAATAACTGTTCTTGGAAAGAGCCCCCTAACCCTCCCTGTGGTAAATCCTGAGAACAAACAGAAGAAGTCATCCTGACCCTGCCCGACCACCCAGTTCCTCACCCTTCTAAGGGACTTGCCAACTTAGCCCTTTCCCAAGATTTTCCAAGGCTGGATGCAGGGCTGGATGAAGAAAGTGACCAACTGAACCAAGAACAGCTCCTTGACCAGGCCAGCAAATACCTGACCAGATCCTTTGTCCTGTGTACCACCAAGCAGAATAGGCCAGATCACCCTGTTGCTGAAGTCTGCCCTCTGTAATGAATAAAAGTTGTGTGCTTTTTGTGTTCGGGGTTGCCTCTTCCCATGTGGATGAGCAACCCCACGTACGTGGGTCATTAAATGTCTTGCCATTGCACTACACTCTCAAGTTGTGTTCTGCGGGTTGCGTTCCTGAAGTAAGGCCAATTCGGGGGTCTTACAACATTTGGTGCATTGGCCAGGAACTGCACTCCCCCAGACCATAATTGGCGAAGAGATTTGCTCAAGCAAATCTGTGTACTGTGTTCTGTGTTACTTTCTGTTTTGTCTCTGTGTCATGTTGTCTCATCTTTGTCTTGTGTTGTCTGCCTTCACTGTCTGAGCGGTTAGAGTGCCTTCAGAGAGGGGTTAGAGTCCCCTAGTGGGTGGTCTCAGGCCAGGTGAGACCAAAATGTTTCTGAGAGGTTAGAGTCCCTTCAGAGAGGAATTAGAGTCCCCTTAGTGGCCACTGTTGGTCCCATGAGGGGCTTATGACTGTGAAAGGCAGACATGCTAGTTGTCACAGGCCACAAGCCCAGGAGGGAGGGAATCTAGAGGACACTCTAGAATCCTGTTGGGAGGTAGAATCAGAAACGGTCCACCTCAACCAGGAGGCAGCTAAGGATTCAGCCAGGTACTGAAAGTATCAGGCATTTGTAGAAATCGTGCATAGGAGGTCTTGTCTTGGTCTTGTTTGTCTTGTTTGTTTTCTGTGGTATTGTAGTGTCTTTTTGGCTTTGTTTCCTCTTTGCACTTGTACTGATGACTGTGTTTGAAATCATGGACTGCCGACTGTGTTTGGGATCATGGAACCGACTGTTTTGTTTGTCAAAGAGTTTTACTTGGTCCTCTTGGTGCGTAACTTGGAAATAATTTGCTTGAGAGAAATTGTTTTCTGCCAGGGAGTTTTGTCTTTCTCTCTTGAGCCTCCTCCCCAAGGAGAAGAGGAGGGTGGCAGGTGCATAGCCTGCTAGCAAGGGAGCTACAGTCTGTACTTGGGCAGTGGCGCAGCTTGGGCCCAACCAGCGCGATAGGAGTTTCAAGGCGATGGGGCCACCGGTCAGGACTTACATTTTGACAGCGAAAAGATAGCAAGGATTTAGTGATTGTTTTAAAGACTATTATGAGACCTTTGGCCCTGAAAAAATTCCAGTCCCTGCCTTCAGTGGCCAGACCTTCATCCTTTGCTCACAGAAGGAGATACCAGCCAATTAGTAGCTCCTCCAGTGAAGACCTGAAACTAATTTATATTAAAAAATTATTATATCTTACAGACTATATTATTATATTCCAAAAATTAGATAAATAGTGTACAATAGGTAAGGTGTTATATACAGCAAATACAAACTTATTGTGACTAAAGGGAAGAAAAGTCTAAATGAATAGAAAGCTAATAAATAAAGAAGCTAGATTTAACTGAGATAATTAGATCGATCATAAGGGCTGAGCCTCTGTGAATGGATCAATGCTGGGGAAAGTTCAGTCTTTGATGCAATGCTGCCTTAAGTAATTAGCTCAAATCCTGTGCCCCTCTGAAAGACCATTTGAAGTAAAAGTGTAGCAGGCAGATGTCTCCCAAGGTGCTCCTAGGCAGTTACACCCTCATAAAGAGAGGGCATGTTCTGAGCACACTGTGTCCCAAATAGAAAAGAGAATTTGTGTCTTTCCACAATATCTGAATTTATTGAAATAACAAAGTCACAAGGTGTGGAGGTGTCAAAGGCAGGAAATGGTCAGACATTCCTACTTTCCTTGTTAACCTCTGCTGAGGTGAGCAGCTTTGGATAGTCATACAATTTTAATGAGGAATATTAGCACCTGATCACATATTACATACTAAATCTATCATCTTTCTTCCATCCTGCTTCCCTTTCCTTTTTCTCTCTCTCTTCTTTCCTTCCTTATCATTTGGGCTTCTTTGATTGCTAGCTATACATAGGTTTTATAATCACTTTAAGGGACTAAGAGGCCACAGAAACCTTGAGGTTTCAGAAGCCAGATAACAGAAACACGAAGGAGTCAGCAGTGATAACAGAAGAAATAGAAGCTGAAGACACATCCTGTGTCTGAAATCAAAGGTACAGACTTGAGTCCAAAGGAGAAAGGACAGGAGAAAGAATAGATGGATAGACAGCAGGTCTTATAAAGGGGAATTTAGGCAGATGCCACTTCCTTTGCCAATGGCAGGGTTTAAACCAAGATGAAGCCCTAGGAGAGTCAGGAGTTCTCCATCTGTCCATCCTCAAAACATACACTGAAAGACAAGGTAAAAGCTTTGCAGGAAATCTCCCAGGGGACAATCCTACAATCTTCCTGCAATTTAGACAGTTTTGTCTTCGTGCAGGACAGAGAGGCAGATCAGGGTTGATGCTTTGGACGAAAACACATGTGACAGAATGAATGAACAGAATGCAGAATAAAGAACTAAGCTCATTGGGGGGGACAAAACAGTAACAGAAAAAGCAGCCCTCCTCCCACCCTCCATCTTTGTGTAGGTTGGTCTTGACTTCACAACTGCCAATTAAACAAGAAATTTATTTCCACAGTTTAATAATAACCCAAGCTGAAGGATTTGTTGGAGGGCAACATTGGCACCACCTTCCATGGCCATAAAAATAAATCATTTTTGAGCATCTTACCCTGGAATGATGGCTTTCTCAATGATACTGAACCCATCAACCACTGTCTTTTGAGATCTAGAGTTTCTTATGAGAAGTCAGAAGAAATCTTAGAGGGTAGTTGGGATGAAGTTTCTTCCTCTGGGGCCCATAGATGTTCTTCGAGTGCCCTGGGGGCCTGGAAGCAGAGCACCCCTTTTTTTTCTTAACAACATCTCCATGTTAGTGGGGGAGCACTTTTTAAAACCTATCTAAGTTTAGAGCAAAGGCAATCGAATCCCTGCATGCAGAGATGATGAGTCTACAAAAGCCATGTCACAAAGCCATTAAAGA